>NW_009258756.1:812074-815086 GCF_000687185.1 Egretta garzetta
TTTTTTAAATGAACAGTATTCTACTGCTTTTGAGGTAGAGTACCCACTTGTAAAGTGCCTACAAACTTGGTATTGTGTACATTTAGTGAAGTTAACTCTTTCTCTAGAGGATTTGTCATGACCTGCTTAAGCTGTGAAGCTATTGTGGTGGTGGCTCATTAGTTAACACATTCAACCAAACCTTTTCTTGTTTGTTTTGCTTAGATATAACTTTGAATTGATGATGGAAACCTGAGTAGTAGAATGACTATGGTGAAGTCAATCATGCTGAGTGTTGGTTTCTATAGAAACTTTTTCTTTCTTTGTATATAGAAGTATTTCTCCTGGGAGCCCTTGAAATTACGCTTTTACTGCTGGTAAGTAATGTCAACTGTCTCAAGCCAAAAGTTAATGAGGACCGAAACTGTAAAACCAGAATGTTATTGTTACTCATTCTGATACAACCAGGAATTTTAAATGCCTTCATTTGTACAGCGGTCAATGACTAAAGTCTTTACCCACAGAAGAAATAGCTGGTGATCGAGACAGTGAATAAAGTCTGTCATTGCCAGAGCTCCTGGTATTCCCAGTATTCCACCTGACAGCCGGCTAATAGGAGAGTTCGCTTTGTCTAGACTAAGGTCTGATTTCTCTGAAGCCAATTATATTCAGTCTTTAGAATAAGTACTGCGAATTTCTAAAGAATTGTGTTTGGCTTAATAGATCTATTTATCTGTACTGCTCCTGCTGTATTTGCTTTGGTCTTGGAAAAAATACTCTACTTTGGAACATATAAGTCAACTAAAAGAACAGTATACAAAGAGTCTGCTTGTTTGTGATGCTTTGCCCCGAAGTTTATTTCTCGGAAGAAATGTTTGATTTGCTGCAGTGAATGTGAGTAAAGTTCATACTTGGAGAACGTGATTCTTACCTGGAAGAAACATTTGCCCTTGAATCATACGCCCTGGTGGTAGGTCATAAAGGTGCAAGTTGGCTTTTTGTTCCAGTAAAACTAAAAGCCAACAAAACTCTAGAAACTGCTGCTCTGGTCTCCTAAAGTAGGATCTGGGCTGTGGAAATGTGGTTTAACTAGGCAGCTTTTTCAGGCTGGCATTAATTTGAAAAAGATACTAAATCATGTGCTTCGTTCTTAAGTTACTGATTTCTAGTTACAGAGGTTTTGCTTTTTTACGAAAGATCTTGGAATAGATCCATTACAGGTCTGGCCCAGGAAGGATTTTCTGGCGCTCAACCAGCACGCGTAGCAATTGCTTTAAATTCCATCATGTGATGGTTACTGAACAGAGCTCTTCCCATGTGGTTAAAGCCTCCTCAAGAGACAGCTAACTTCTGTGTTTCCCAGCGAGTTATACCTCCTGCAGAAGGAGAGCATTCAAAGAGCGTATTTACCAGGCCAACTGTCCTTAAAGTGGTGCCAGAACTGGGTGGCTCGGATGAGGTTAGCATTGAGAGGAATTTTTTTGCTTCTAAATCTGTCCCTATTCAGCCCAGGTCCACTGGGAGGGGGGAGAAGAAAAATCTGTGAGCTGTGCAGTGCGCTGCTGCAAAATGAGTTGATCATGTTCCAAAGACTGCTGCGCAGCTGTGCCTGTCATAAAACTAAGCATCACAAGTGATGCCGAATTGCCATAGTCTTAGGAGGGAGACCAAGCATTAAATGGGACGTGGCATCTGAATGATCTCTTTCTCCCCAGGCTTTTGCAGCAGCTCAGAGGAGAGGCATTAGTGAGGTGCTTTGGGAAAAAGGCAATACCATTGTGTAACATACCTCTTCTGTACGCTGCGTGGAATTATTTTAGGCACTGGTTCTGTTGGTCCATTTTCTTCAGTATCCAGAGGATTTCACTTAGAGGAGTTCAGTTTGTACAGAAAGCAGAAAGATTTCATGTTACACATCCCACAGTTTCCCTATGAGTGAGGTTTGTAAGGGGAGGCGATACATTTTGGACTAGCTGACTGTACTTGGAGAGTGGGAAATATATGTAACGTTTAGCGCTCATGGTTCGGATGTAAGACATCTCCCTTCCACGCAAACCTTGCCTTGCTGTGTACTCACAATGCAGGGACGCTGCTAGGAACTCATAGACTGCTTTCAGTAATGTTGCCATTAGTAGCTTTCTTATTTTAAAGTACATTTTAAATAGCACTTACTCTAGTAATTGAGGAGGAAAAGGATGCCGTTTGGATGGATTGAATGCATAATATATGCAGCGCCTAGGAGGAGATGTAGGAATAAGGCAGAATTCCCAGAGGTTAATGTGTTCAATACATTAAAAAACCACAACTACTTCAAAAAGAGGACCATTCACAAGATGACAAAACTGAGGAAGTCAGAAATGCTTTAGCAGGCCACAGGATCTATACATTGATTTTTTTACTATACTCAAACTGTCTTCAGCCATGGCAGGTACAATATCAAGTGTGTATGTGTGTATGTATACACCTCTGTATATATATTTATTTATTCTGTCCCATGTTTTGTGTTGCCTCTAATTTCAAAGAATTCTTAACAATATAGAATGTCAGCTACCAAACTCCAGTAATATTCATATTTTTACCATAACTATGATTAAAGGAGTTCATCACTAATCCTTTTATTACACATGTTAATTGACAACAAAATAATGCTGTCACTACTCTAAAAATACTATATTTAAATTCTTTTCCACTTGGTTGGGACATTCAGAGATTTCTAAATTTTTCCTGCACTGGTGCTAACTCTCACTGTATTTTACAGTTCATGGCTTGAAGAAAAAACTGAGTATCGTTCTGTGCCAGGCTGTTGTGGTTCACTGAACAGGACTCGAAAAGGCTGGGAACAACACAAAAAGAAATCTCTGATCTGTTAAGTGTCCTGTGGAGCCTGTACCTCCAGTCATTAGTAGAAGCCTTAAAGCACAGGTTATAGCGTAACTTGAGATCTTAAAGATGCCATGTTGACTAATCGGATCAAAATATGCATAGTGGTAGAGAATAGAAGAGGAAACAATGTCTAAAAAGAGGTAATTTTTT
>NW_009258756.1:815101-823982 GCF_000687185.1 Egretta garzetta
ACACTGAACGGGCTTAATACCCGAAATACAGAGTGTCAGGTGATAGAAATGGCTGCAAGTAATAGGGCCAAAATAGGGTTGATTTCTGGCTAGAAGCACCACGGTTTCCTTTTCCTAGGGAAGGATCTGCTTAGATTTGCACACCTTGGCTACAATCCTACCCTTAATTTCTAACCAGTTCAGCTGCTGAATGTGCATACGCTGATTTTAATGAGGTTTAAATTCATGCCTACACTGATGAAGCGACATATCTTTAAATACACAGCTGTGCTTCTAAGGGTTTGCAGGTGATGCTGTAGTTTGCTTTTTTGGGATCCTTGGTCAAGACTTGTGATGATTCAGAACTCCCATTGCACTCCTGGAAAAAAGTTCCCTCGGTGCTTCCCAGTCCAGCCTGCTGTGGGAAGGAGGCAGGGTGATCCTCTCTGCTGTCCTGGAGTTGCTTTCTCCTACGCAGGAATTCATTTAACGGGAGGGCTTTGGGTTGTGCTGCTGTATCTCAACCTTTGTTTTGCTAATGTGATGAGGGCCTCTGGGGTCTGCTGCTGAGGGAAGGGAGCAGCAAGGGTCAGAGTAATTGGCCAGTCAGGAGAGGAACGCGTGCCCTTTAGGAGACTGAAGCAGCAGTCTGCAGACATCACCCAGGCACCTGTGAAAGGCAGGAGGGATTTCTCCTGTTTCAACCAGTTGACGTGCCAGCTCCCATGGGGCTGCTCTTTTCACCTCCTTCCTCATGTATTCAAACCCTCCCAACCTGTGTGGTGAAGAGCATGGAAGTGGTGGGACCCCAAAAGACAAGACATCACTCCCCCCTGGGTGGGAGGAGAAGCAGTAGCCAGACTAAGATCTGACCAGTCTTACCCTGGTCATCTTGGAGGAAGGCTCCCATCCCCAGCCACTGCCCACCGGGGACAGCTTCCAGACGGGGAAGGGTTCTTCTGTGCATCCCTGGATCCGTGGCCTTCCCTGTCCTTTGCACAGACATCAGCTTTGGCGAGGTTAAACACAATTCTGTGATAAACAGGGCAGAAAATAATACGGAGGTATCCAGGCTGATACCTGGAATGGTGTGAACTTTCTTATACATGCAAGCCCTGGGGTCAGAGTTTTGAGTATTTTGAAGGATTATTTAAATCTTACTTTTCCAAACCAGTCTTCCACTTGACTACTGGCATAATATGAAGCAAACCTCTCCCTTGTGCAATTTTGGAAAAGCTTTTTCTAAACCATTGTCATTTTGCAGTGTTTCATTCCTCAGTTGTTAGTCTGAATGGAAGCTGAGCGGAACGTAGCTTTGTCCGACACCTCCATCACCTAAGCAGCTTAGCCTGGAAAGCCACAGTACCACGGCAGCACGGGGCCATCAGTGTTTCAGTCACGGTAGTGGCAGGATGGAAGGAGGTTGAACAGACACATTTACTTTTCTATAAAAACATCTAAACCAAACATCTAAACCACGTGACCTCTTTGAGAATTATTTAAGATCTCTGGATCTCTCTGCTTTAATTTTGTTATCAGCTGCCAGGAAGGTTGGACTATAATGGATCCAGATTCTTTCTGGTTTTGCAAAGGACCTGAACTGGAGGATATTTAGTGACTTTTTAGTTTTAACCCCCTCTTTTTTAGTCCATTTCACTTGTCTCTTATGTTTAGGCTTGTATTCTGTCACAACCAAGTTTGATGCAAGTGAAAAGTGATCACAAGTCTGGACAATCTTAAATGGATTATTTCTATAGATTTTTAGGTTTTGTAGCTGAAGGCTACAAAATCTTAGTGGGCATTTTAGGGAGCTGTATTGACTTTTAATTTTTTCTCTGCTTAATTTTTTGGCTATGCTTTGCAGCTTTACGGCACTGAAGTACTTAGCCCTTTTCACTGATGTAATTCTCATATGTAAGTGAAGACATCTCTGGCCTTCTGTTTCTACATTTTTCAAATTCTCCAAACCTTTGAGGGCATTTCTAGGTGTAACTGTTGCCAGCTGATTTTCCTGTCTCCTCAAAAGATGTTGATATCTTAAGGGCTTTCAAATAAACACCATCAAGATTGTCATCAATAACATCAATAGCTGGGAAATTAAAAAGGCATCACAGTAAAATGTAGAAAAAGCAGCTTTCTTTTTTGGAGGTGTTATGACAAGGGACTTCGAGATCACTTTCAAACATAGGACCTGCATCACTATTAGTTCGTAACATATCTTAGAGATATGCAGTAGAAAAGATAGGTATTTATGTGTGTGTGTGTGTGTGTATGTGTATGCATCTTATGTAATCCATGCTTTTCCCAGAAGTGGGGATTGACTGCTGAGGCAAATGCTGTCTACACAAGAATGCAGTCTGCCACAGGGCCAGCCTCTCGTCTCTGGGGTAAGCCACTTCTCTCACTGTGTGACAGTGCCCGAGCAAACTTGGAAGGTGTTGGAAGCCCACGGTCTGTGCTTCTTATGCTGCACAAGAGACAGTGATTGTGTAGAAGCAGAAAGGGGAAAAAAAGAAGGGATGCTGAAGATAGTGGGAAAAATTGATCATCTGATGTTACGTAGATCAGCTAGTGCACAATTCCATGCCAAGTCATCGGGTTATCCTTGACAAAACGTTTCTGAAATGAGCCTTTCTAATGCAAGATGCTGGGTTTAATAGTTCTGACATGAGGCATTTTGGCTGCATTCTGAAAATGGGCAGGGTAAACCAAGATTTCTACCAGCCCACCCTGAAGAAAGTGTCTGATGCCTTGTTCTGAAAATTTCAAAGTACGTCAAGTCAGTTTTTGACAGCAACGCTCTGAGCAGAGGCAGATCTGACACCAAGATTTTGTTTCTGCTACCTGGCTAGCAGAGTGTGTATAAAGAATTCATCTAAATTCATTTAGTCATTTATTTACTTATTCATGTATTTATATAACTTCATGTTATAAAGAGATCAGAAGATACTCTGCAGTACCATAATACCATATGCTAGCGGCCAGCTAGAAGGGAGTGGAGACCAATGCTAGGGACAGCCTTTGCAATAACCCTTGTGGTGTTTTCTTCCCCACCTTTTGTTTCACTTGGGTGTTGCTGCTCCTTCTTTGTAATGCAACCTTTCTGGGACAGCAGCTCTGGGATGCTGGATGCTTGCGTACTGCCTAATGAACTGATTTGGTTGACACCTTGAGTCAGGATTATTTATAATTTAGCTTTCTTTAATGTTTTTACCCATGCTAATTGAGTAGAATAGAATTTTCCATTCTATCCATTCCATCCTAGTCTCAGAAAGTGGTACGGTTAATTCTCCTTCCTCTTTCCTTCTTCCTGCCCTGCAGATTCAGCATGGAAAAAGCTGCCTTGAACAGACATAAATAGTTAGGAAGGATGCATTTCTTTGGCTGTGGGTCATACAAAAGAGTGGAGCCTGCAGCACGCAAAATTATTTCTTCTGCTAGGAAGAATATGTGAAACTCTTGATTTTTACTGAAAAAAATCAGTGCGAGGGGTAAGGATGCGTTCATTCCCTTTAGCCACATCTGCAAGCAGGGAGGAATGAAAGCCTTTACATCACTCTCAGAATATACGGTTTATTTTCTCTTTCCACTTGAAAATGTGTTTCTTGAGTGTCGGAGGAAAGAAGAGAAAAATGTCCAAAAGCTCTGGTTCTGAGGCCAAACAGAGGGGAAGTTAACAGAGTATTAACGACCACCAGGAGGAGCTCACGATACAGCCTGCAGCCTCGGCTTCCTGCCTCGAAGCCTCTCGGAATTTCACCAAAGGAGGAACTTCAAGTCAAAGCAGGGTGTGAGCAGCATCCTCTTAGAGATGCCAGTGCTGGCGTTTGACATAGGAATGCACGAAATAAAACTACACCTGGAAAAGGCAAAGCGACCCGAAACAGAGGGCAGGTGGGACGTACTTGCCACGGGCAGGCGCCGGGAGGTTGGAGAACGCGATGGTCCATCCTGCTGCGAATGGCCCGATTTGTACGGGGAATTCCAGCCTCAAGCTGTACTTCCGAAATCGCTGTGTTTCCCGTGGTAAAAAAAGTAAGCGGAGGCGGCATAAAGACCAGCTGGCAGCCAGAAGGGGGGAGTGCTCACATGGTAGAGAGCTTTTTTAATGTTTTACTAAAGCTCTTTATAAGCAGGTCAGTAACTCCACTCCGCTCGCTGATGTGAATGTTCCCAGCTATCCAAGGGCAGCAGAACAAATTTGTAAGTAAAAGGCTGGTGGTTTTTATTGTGGAAGAGATGCTTGATTTCAGAAAGCACAGATCTTCACCTCGCAGCTGCTAAGTTTCCTCTGTCCAGGACGAAGCAGGACAGAGCCACCAGCATTGAAATTGCTAAGGAGACGATTTTCACAACTCTCTGCAAAACTCCAGGATCTTCTCAGAACCCCCTCTCTGTCACATCTCTTCTGCGCTCTATTTTTGCGCTCATTTTAAAATCCAACGTTTAACATTGCCTCAGGACTAGCCAGTTCCCATTTCACTGAGGCAAGAGGCGAACGTCTGTAACCCAGTGACTGTGGGCACCTTTCTTCTTGCTAAAATAAATTAATACTGAACAGAGTCTTTTTATCATGGCCATGTTCTTATCAGACCATCTCCCTTTATATTCCTTCCTTCCCCAGCCATTGTGGAAACAGACATCCTGCCCAAGGCATGGAAACCCACAATCTGCTGCTTCTTCTATGGGGCCTCTGGATTTTTGCCAACGGCCCCTCGAGATGGTCCCAGATGTGATTGCTTTTTCTGTGCTACCCTGAAAATATCCGGTAAAAACAAAGGGCTGCACTCACCACAGTTACCGCTTTGGAGGCCAGCACTTCCTCTGCTGTCAGGGGTGTACAGTGGGAGATGTTAGTCATGATGTACCCCAGAGTAACCATGACTAAAATGGCAGGGTCACAGTCAAAGGGATATTCCTACAATAGAATAAAGCCAATCTTTTTATTGCATCTCTCAGCTGTTCCTCGAGTTCACCTCCAGTTCCCATGAATCCAGGAGATGTGTATGGGATGTCTTTTCCCCCAGCGTCCTTCTGCGGGGGAAATGCAGATTCCTTGCACCTACATTGTGTGTGAAAGGAGATTTGGTTTTGACACTGCTTTTCTTTAGGGGGGAAAAATGTCAACAATACTATTTTTATTTGAAAGTAACTTGGACTAGCAAAGCAGCCAATGCCTTAAAATAAACCAAAAATGTTTTTTGACTGACTCAATAAGTTTTTTGGGAGAGGGTTGGAGCAGAGAGGACGGAAGTGGAAATGCCAAATCCTGACAGTTTTTGTGGCTTGGGTTTGTGGGGATTTTGTGCTACTTGGCTTGGAAATTTTTAGTAGACCTGTCTATCACAAACACAACATTCTAGTCCTGACTGTTACCATAAGTGGCTGAAGATAGCTGTGAGGAACCATGGGGATGAAGGCACAGCAAATGCACCTTGCTGCTGGGTTTCCTTGTCTTGCAACCTTGTTCTTGTTGCTTAGATATTCCCTGCTTTGATGCAAGTTGCCTAACTGCCAGAGCTCCCATAGCCTAAGCGTGCGCTTGTCTCCATAAGTGTTTGTGCATGCAATAAAATATTCAGGAGGGTTTTAGCCTGTTCATCAATTTTTAGGCATTTGCTCTTTGAGGCAGACGGGTGAGAATCCAATATCATCTCTTGTGTGAGTCTGTGCTTTCTGGTTAAAGGCTTTACTTAGTGTCACAGCAAAGACAAACTTCAGATGTCTCTTTGTTGGGATCCAGCTTGCAATCTGTCTGCCACTAAAATGAAGAGATTGGGGGAAAGTGAAGAGAAGAAAAAGGATGGATGCCAATGAAATCCCCACAGATCATGCCTCAGCCACTCTAGGAAGCCACATGTTGTTCAGTTGGGCTGAGGAATTGTTACCGTTGACTCCGCTCCGCAACTTGTTTTCCTAACAGAAAATAATTTGAGAAAAGTCGATGTTGTGCTTGTCCCTTGGAGTTTGCAGTGCCTTTTGGAAGAACGTTTATGTAGAACCTGAAATGAATACAGCTTTTTGGGACTGTAACTAATTAGGTTACTCTCCCCCGTGTCTCCTCACCAGTCTGCAGATAAATCCAGCCAGCTTTCTGAGATCCAGCTCACGGCTGTCCTCAGGGCCGTGCAGTAAGTTTGTGTCATGTCGGGGTTGTGTGGGCATGCTCAATATGGCCTTCATGTTTACTGCCAGAAACAGAAGTGTATCTCTGTGGCATCTGTTCTGTTAAATATTGACTTTCCACCAGCAGTGTTGGAGGTAAGGAACCTCCCTGGAAAAATCAGCTGATGGAGATTTGCATGGCATTTCTATGGCCGGAGCACAATTTTTTCAGTTTGTTTTTTGTTTTAAGTAAATTGGGACAGAGATGGCTTTTGGAGTGTCTCTTCATACAAGGCAGGAGCATTGCTTTGACAAAGCACGAGGGCTCATACTCAGTCCTTTGTATGCAAGACTGGTAGAGCGCCTTAGTGACTGATGGTCTGAGATCGTTTTTAAATGGTGTCTGCTTTTTTGTTGTTACTCTTTCAGAAATATCCTGACCTTGCAGACTTACGGACAGGCTTTTCTTACCAAAATGTGCAGTGTTAGCACCAGCCAGAAACATATTGCCCTCTGTAAGGAAATGTCCTGAAATAAAAGGCCAGAGGTGACTTGTAAAGCTTGAGCCCAAAGCATGATGAGAATTTTCATAGGAGAGGAAAATACAAGAACTAAATATGATGGTCCCTGGAAAAATTGGTAGTTACACCTAAATGGATATGCAACCAAGAAGGTTGTAAGTATATTCATGCCTTTTGCAAGCACAGTGGTAACACAAAACCAGTCTGCAATTGTTCCATGTGGCAAGGCCTCGACTGTTTTTTTTGTGTCAGAAGGACGAGCGCCTCACCTGCTGTTTCATGTAAGACACTGTAAGATGCCATCAGGTAAGCCCCGTAACCATCCCCCTACCTATCACGTCAGCCTACAGTGTTACCTCCTAAGGAGGCATCTTCATCTGAAGCCATTTACTGCTGCGGATGTCCCATAGCAGTTGGTCGCCTTTCTGACAGCTAACGCCTCTCGCTGATTCAGCACTGGTGTGGGGCGTTGGGGTTTCATCCACAGGCCCGGGTCTGCGTAGCTGTAAGTGGGCACAGGTGCTGACTGGTGCAAATACTTAAGACAGGGAAAGGCAACTGGAGCTGCTTACAGAGATTTTCTCTGCAAAGTAAGAAAAAGTCATGCTGATAATTCTGTCTAGTTTGAGTAATTAGTAAGAGGGACAAAACCAGCGGTATTTGTTAGCTAAACGATTTACAGAAACTTTGTCTTTCCAATATCAGGGAGAACATTTTGAAGAATGGATGTGCCTATGAAAAGCAATGTATTGTAGTGCCATGTCAGAGAATATGTATTTTGTAAAACGGGAGCTGGAGTACCTTGTCTTTAGACTTCTGCCTGCAGGCGGCTGCTGCCCTGCTGGTGGTGATCTGGTCCATATGCTGGCACTGCACTGTTTGCTGTGTTTCCAGAGTAAAAGTAAGCTCCGGTGACATTTCTGGCTGTGAGCTAAGTTTGTGGACAGGTAGAGGACAGCCCATGTATGTCAGCTGATGGGACAGGTGGGTGTCAAAGGGCTGACCCATCACGTGATGAATTCCTCCTTAGCCAGGCTCTTCTCATCAGCTTCTCTTCTTCGTGGAGGTCCGGGTCTGGGATTGCTGCTGATGGCATGAGGGGTAGCAGTACACACGTTAGTGTGAAGCAGAGAGGTGGCTCAGGAGCCTGACAGCCCCCAGCTTCTGGGGTGCAAGTGCGCATGTGACTTGGTCCAAGCAAACCAAGCCTTTGCATCTTTTTGTAACCAAATGTTGCGAGGGGCATGTTGTGTCTCTGTGTTCTTCCTCCCTGAAAATGGTAGGAGAGAGGACATCTCCCAGTGAATGTCAGCGATGGTTTGTATCTTCATAAGGCTGAATTCTGTGTGGGCCATCAGGCGCACTGTGCCCACAGAGCTATTGATTATGCTGAATTTCTCTTTGTCCTTTTGTTTTGGAGACTTTAATACTAAAGGCATGTATCGGTCTGATAACTCTGAGAACTGTAATGTCTTTATCCCATAGGAAAGAAAACAAATGGGGCCCCTCTGCCCATTTATTCCTGAGTGCTTCTGCCAAGGCTTCAGTGAGGAAACCGAGCGTGTGGGTAGGAGTTCTTGTCCCATCCTTCATACACTTACGTCCCCCAAACCACAGCAAAGGCGTGACGGGCTATTGCCTAGTGTCATAGAAGTAATGCTGTGCTAAAGACACCAAAGGCAGCTGACTGCAGAGCAGGGACCCCAGCTTGGCAACCCGATAGCTGGCTGTGGTTATTTCATTTCCAGGAAAAAGGCTGATGCTGTTGACCCTGAGCTATTATTTGCCTAATGAAATACAGGGAACTGAGGGGTGGGAGCTAGAAGTGAGGATCTGCGGCTTGCTGTCTTTCCTCCCTCTCCTTCCCTGGAAGAGTTTTGCAAGAATGCCCCGGCGCTGCCAGAACACTAATGCCGAAGGCTGGCAGCAATGGCCCCACTCCAAGGGTGTCGTATCCTGAAATGCTCTGCGTTGCTGTCTGCAGCCCTTACGGTCTGAAACCAGGCAGGTGGAGTCTTCCTGCCTGACTGAGGAGCTACGGTCTTAATACCCCAAGGACCTTTGCAGCAAGGCAAGCATTTTGCCAGATGCCCTCCGCCATTCATTACTGGTCCTAGGTGGCCCCTCGCCCCTGGGGCACTGCCTGTGACGCTGAGCCTGGCTGTCGCCTCGGCATTGTGGCCCAAGCAGAGCGTCCTGCCCATTTTTACAGGCCTGTGTGGCTCGGAGCATTGCACTATAGCCGGCACCAGGGAGGGATGGCACTGCCTGTGCCC
>NW_009258756.1:824283-833585 GCF_000687185.1 Egretta garzetta
CCGGACACTCCCTCTATCGCCGGCCCCGGGGAGGGGTGCCCCTGCCTGTGCCCTGCCTGCCTTCTCCCCGGGGTGCTGCACGGGCTCGGCCGTGGCCTCAGCCTGTGCTGCCCGGCTGGGTGGGCTCTGCCGGAGATGCCTGCTCCGGCAGCTATCGCCACTGAAGGCAGAGGGAGGCAGGCCACGTGTCAAACAGATTTCTGGATAGCATGGGGTCGTCTTCTGTCAGAAAACCCAACTGAATTTGCAGATCACAAAGAAAATGCCGTCTGCCTCATTAGTGAGCTGCAATCTGTTCCTTCTCTACCCCCCCAGTTATATTCCTCACCAGGGATTTATTGTTCCTTTTCAATCTGATGTTTTAATCTCGCATTCCCCCGTCTTTGCCCCTCTCGTTTCCCTTTCCAGAGCTGCTGCTCTTACTTTTGTCTCTCCCGCCCTTGCCAGCTGGAGTGAGATGCTTGCACAGTGTGGCACTCAGAAGTGCCTTTAGCTGCCCGCTGCTGCTAGCTACGGAAAGAGAGGAGGATACCCTGTAAACACAGCAAACGAAAATACTGCCACAAGGCTGCTCAGGTCCTGCCCTTTCCACAGCGCTCCTGTGGCCTGGCATTAGACCCACGAGCCATTGGGCACAGGCTCTGGGGTTTTCAGGAGGCATCATAAACCTGGGGGGCCGTTGTACCTGTGCTTGCCCCGACGTCTGTGTAAGACAGCTCCCATCAAAGCAAAACAGGGAAGGAGAATGTACATATTTGCATTGCTGTTGCACATATAAAGCTTGGCCAAAGTCCGTGCTATCTTCATGCTCAACCAGTTCTTGCCCTGAAGAACCTACAGCAAAGCAGGAAGAAAAATGGCCCTGGCTACTTGCTTTGCAGAGATACAGTAGTTGGTGGCAGCTGAAAATGAAGCCTTTAGTGACAAGGCCATCTTTCCCTGCAGGTAGGAGCAGTCTGGAGAAAGGACTGAGACATACTGCGTTGGAAGAGCTCCCAGAAAAGCCTGTCACTTACATATTTCGGGACATGTGCCCTTATACCAATTACCTAAATAGTTATGCCGAAGGCGGCCAGCCATGTGGTACGGCAGGGACGTACTGTTTGCGCTGGAGTGCCAAACCTACACCCTTCCTCTGCGCTCCAGTATCTTCGGCGTGTGCTGTACAAGAAGTCCTTTTTCCCCTCAATAGGGGGGGACATGCTTCCTGAGGTTTGTCCTCTGGTGCCTATTCCTCAGCTTTCCTGCCGAGGGGACAGAAGCCTCCAGTGATGCCATCAGCTGGAAGCGAGCGAGCCGCCGCAGCGAGCCCACCTCTCCCCAAGCTGGTCCCTGTTGGATCCGCAGCCCCGGCGGTGCGTGCCAGGCGTTGTGCAGCTGCAGGGCTCGGCGCCAGCGGCGAGGTCTCTGCCTGCGCCGCAGAATGCCTGATTCAGCAGCAAAATCCCTCAGCTGCCTCTGAGCCCTCCTGGAAAAACCATCTGCAGGCATCCTGCTTGGGTGGGAACATCCAGTGCCGGACGTGCCTGCCAGCTTGCCCCATCTGCCGCGCGACATGTGGCTCCCCGGGGATGGGGCAGCCCCCGAAGGCTTCACCTCCAGCGTCCCAGGCTCCTCGTGGCTTGAGGGCATGAACGAAACACGAGGGTTTGTGTTCCTCTTTCCTTCCTTTCTTGCCCTGAAGGTCTAACCCATTGAAACCTGTGGGAAGACTCACGTTGGCTTTCCTGTGTCTTGGGACTGAAATTGCTGCTCGCTTCCCTGTCAGCCGTGCATCTGTAGTGTTCTGCTAGTACCTTTTAAAATTAGATTTCCTAGGATAAAACAAAAAGAATATAGGGGAGGAGGGGGAAAAAAGAATACAATAAGCCTTTTCCTTCATCTAAACCAGCAGTAGTTGGCTGGGGAGGGATGCGATAGTTACAGGGATGCAGTGGCCTTGGTATCCTCTGTGCCTGGCCCTCAGTGGCCACAAAAGCATCTTAAGTAGAACCAGTTAAACATACCTGGGATAACCTTAGTGCTGTCCCTACTGCCTTCTCTCTGTTGATTTGCAGGACGTGTTGCATCTTCTTTCTGGAAGTGCTTTATGGAAGTGTTATGGATGTGTTTTGCGCGTCCACACGGCCGCACGGTGTGTGGCACGTTGGTCTGGGGCTGAATGAAATGCACTGTTTGATCTGGAATGGAAACTTTTTCCCAGCTTTTTGCACCAAACTTGTGCTAGGATGCCTGACAGGCCCAGCCAAAAAAACAACCAAAAAAAAGCAACACCAAGAAAGGAGAGGGCGGCTGTTTGACAACCTTGGCTGTGATGGGTGAGTCCCGCAAGCAACAATGACCATCACCTCCCTCTTTATTTGCCCCCGTGCCCCTCCAGGGCTCAGCCCTGGTGGGCCAGGTCAGCCGTAAGCAGGGGCTGTGCCTGGGTGGAACGTGTCTGGCAGGGGCTGGCAGCTCATGTTGGTTGTGGTGATGTCTAGGGATGCTCAGCATCACCGCTGGTTGGAAGCAAGTACTCTTGGTGGCCCAGAGGTCCAATTCTGAACAGGGCTGAGGAGTATTCCTGGCACTTAGTTAGCTTATCCCAGCTGATCATGCTTCAATCCCAAGCTTCGACCGGCACAGAAGCCCAAACTGTGGCCAGAGGCCTGGTGTCCCTAAAAACCCATCTTTGCGTGATGGGGAAGGCCCTTGGGGTTCACAGGCACTGTGACAGGGAACGAGGGCTTGGCCCTGATGGCGCAGTTGCTCCCCTTGAAGTGTTTTTCCATGTTTGGAAGCAGCTGGTGTGGATTGCACTGGTCCCAGTGACATGTGGAGGCTGTTACGTGCTTACATCAATCACAGCACACTGGTTTATTTTCTTTCTACTTAGCTGTTTTGCAATGCCTTCCCAATTCAATTGCTAATATTTTTCATAATTACTTTTGAGCAGCCGCATCAGCCTGGAACCCGTGCAGATGTCCTGAATTTTGCAATGTTCACACTTGCACGGGGCACCTCTTGCAAGCCCCTCGCTCTGCAGAAAGGATCCTGCAAGCCAGCCGACATTGCTGATGGCGCCACAG
The DNA here is from genome assembly GCF_000687185.1 of Egretta garzetta. NCBI lineage: Eukaryota > Metazoa > Chordata > Aves > Pelecaniformes > Ardeidae > Egretta > Egretta garzetta. Next base: position 827,355 of record NW_009258756.1, read on the forward strand.
CCCCCGCCAGAGCAGTGAGATTCCTCAGGTAAACAGCATCCTCATCCCACCTCTGCCGGGTGGGCGGTAGTCACCCTGCGCAGCCCCCCCTGGTCTCCTTGTCTTATGTGGCCTGTCAGCTGGGGACAGAAACGAGCAGAGGTTTGAATTGCCAGTGCCTGCACAGCAGGTACCCCCCAAGACGGAGCTGTGTGGAGAGGACAGCAGCCAGGGATATTCTGGCCAGTATTGTTTTAAGGCATTCGGGAGAGGAGCTGAATTCAGGTCTTCCATGTTCAGGATGGCAGCTCCTTAGTGCTGGCCACAGCAACCCCAAATCCCAGTGCCTCACGTGCCCATGGCCCCGTCCTGCAACAGAAGGTCCTCCCTTCCTCTCTCCACACATATGCTGTGTCCCTGCTGAGCCACAGCGACAAGGAAAAAAAACCACATGGTGTTTCTTCCTTTGAGCGGCCGGCAGCAGAGCCTTGCTGGGCTGCCCTGGCCCCCGTGCTCAGTGCTGTGCACAAAGGAAACCTCCTCCGGAGACGCCCTGCAGAGCTCAGATTTGCCTCCGAAGCAGGAGACGCGGTGACCTCTGTTTCAACATGAATAATTGCAATTGTAGTTCCTGCCCCTCCAGTGATGCAGGTCTTTATTAGACCTGACTGGGGTCTGTAACCTCTGCTGGCTGCAGGTTCTCCCAGCAGCCGGCATGCTGTGTGAAGTGCTGTTTGTGTTTCCTTCTCTTCATGCTAACCTTACCTGCCACCAATGATGCAATCATGCGGACAAGAAGAGATCATAGGGAGGTTCAAAGTCCAGGATGGAAAAAGGAGGGGGAGAATGAAAGAAAGAAGCAAAAAGACCTAAAACCAGAATTTCCGAGGCTGGAGGTCATTTGAGCGTGGGGCTCAGGGGACATCAGAGACATGCTGGAGCCCGTGCTGGAGCCCCCAGGTTGGAGGGGAATATCCACTTGGTGCCTTTCGCTTGCCTGTAGCACCACAGCCCACAGCTGTGCTGAGTCCACTGACTTCAGGGAAACCTGAAGCGAAGTGGGCCCCTGGGGGCTGGTGGAGCCCTGGTTGCTGGGGAGGGATGGGTGGCAAGGACCATCGCCAAAGGCAAGTACAAGCTTATCTGTGCAGGGGGACATGAGGTTGAGCTCCTGCAGGTCTCAGGAGCAGTAGATGATACGGCTGTGGATGACAGCCATTAAGCGATGGCTTGGGATGTTCAGGGTGGACACTGGGAGAAGCTTCTCCCCAGGAGGGTGGTGCAGCACTGGAACAGGTTACCTGGAGCAGTCAGGGAGACTCTCTGATCTCGAGGGGTTTTAAGACTCAGCTAGACAAAGCCATGGCTGGGCTGAGCTAGTGTTGGCAACAGTCCTGCTTCGTATGGGAGGCAGGATGAGAGGCACCCAGAATTCCTTCCCAGCAGATACTTCTATGACTGTACTTACATTAAAATTGAATAAACATGCCCTTGTGTTGACTTAACCTTCCCAGTGAGCGTGTTGATCTGGTTTTGTTGACATGCTCATTCCGAGAATCAGATTCTCACTAAATACGAGTGAAAATAGGAGGTGGCCTGTATGTTACCTGAAAAAACATGTGAGTTGGGTTTTTTGGTTGGTTTCTGGTGCCATCCCTCAGGCTCTGGCAATGCTGGCAGGGGTGGTGCACTCACCCCTGTGGTGACGTGGTGCCAAATGTCGCCCTGTAGATGCAGTTATTGGGATAAGGCTCCTCCTTGTGATCAGGAGCCTAATGGCCCTGCAGCGCGTATCTCTGCTATGTCTCTGCACTTCAGCTTCTGCTTGCAGGTACAAGGGGTTGCAGCTAGCTAAGGCTTGGGGACCCCAGTGCCAGATGCTCGTTCCCTCACCTCTTCTAAAACCACAAGGCATAATAATGTGTTTCTGCTTCACTGCAGGCACAAAACAGGACCTCTGAGGGATTTGTGCGTGCAACTGGAGATATTCCTTTCAGACCAGGGGTTAAAGCTCAGCCCAAGCTGCTCCCAGCATGGAGCACGCTCCCCTTCGACAATTGCCACCCTTAACCAAATCCTCTCCCCCTCCCATGCCCCACCAAGACCCTTGTCTGGCAGCTGCCAGCACAGCCCATACCCATGGCTGGGCGAGGGAGCCCTTGTAAGTGCTGGCAGGGATGACCCTATGTCCCGTTTTCCTTCTGGCCAGAGGGTTTGCTGAACTTTTCCAAGGCGCTGCTCCCTGTAACTCGGGATGGGCCACCAGAAACTCTGGATGTGCATTCCTGTATTGTCTCGCAGGGGATGAGGTAGCGGTTCTGGTCAGAGAAAACCCTCCTTGTCCCCCTTCCCTCCATCAGGCGCGTGAGGAGCAGTCAACTTTTAACCTGAAACTCTGCAGAGCAAAATTTAAATCCCCACAGCCTGAGAAATTCTGGATAAGAGCCAGAGAGGGTTAACAAGGAAACATGTTCCCTCCAGCGTAATTGTATGTTTGGCTTATATTTTAATAAATGAGTAACAGCTGAGCAGAGAGGCCAAAAGGAGAGTGTCCCCCCACCCTGAGGTACATTCAAGGCAGAGTTTGGGCTGCGTGTGAGTCAGATACTGGAGTGGGCATTTAGCATAAACCACTGAGGATTAACTGTGGATTAGACAGCTACGTAGACAGCGAGTAGCAATCAGAGCGAGTGGCTAATGCAGGTTTTTTTAATGTTTAAATTTGCTTTTGAATTCCTGGAGGGCAGGAGGAGAAGGAACAAAGCCAGGCACTGTGGTCAAGCCTTAGGGGAGCTGGAGGCCTGGGGTGATAAATCAGCAGCATTGCAGTGACATTAAGGGGGAAATCGGTGCAATATATGAGGCAGTATGGAACAAGGAGTTTTATTACCACCATCAGCTCTGAAAGGATTCCATTCCAGATGGTTAAAGAGGGGGTAGATCAGGAACCCCCATCAGATGAGGCCTATTTCTGACAACATCTGACAACAGCAGAAGCAGAGGAGTGTTTCCTCTGCACTGAGAAAGGGTTTCACCTGGAGCGAGCTGTCTCCATAGCAGGATAACATAGCTTGCATTAGTGGAGCATTTCCTCTTTGTGAGGAAAGCTGGTGACAAGCATGGCCATTTTGGCATCTCCCTCCATTCAGGCAGTGTGTCTTGTTCTTGCAGAACATTTCTGGGAAGGCTTTGGGATTACTTTGCTGCTCAAGCAACTGCACCAGGTGGTTCTGCATGATGGTGCCGTTGGCCTAACACTGATTGATACATTTGCCTTAATAAAGCCCCACACCATCGCAGCTCCACGGACCGGATCGACAGCCCCAAGGATGGGTGGCAGTTAAGCACCCACTGCACCGCGATGGGGACCTGTGTTCCCCAGGGAGCAGCTTAAAGCTGTTAAACTTGTTTCTGACAGATCTCCAGCAGTGCCTAAGCAGCAATACCTCTTACAGCTCTCAGCCAGGGCAAGAGGTAAAACAAAGACCTGGTTCATGGAGGAATTGCTCCTGCAAGAGCGAGGGCTGTCGGGCATTGGCACTGCCCAGCCCCACGTGAAAGGCAGGCTAACCCTCAAACCGCAGCACTGATACAGCGCGACAAATCGCTGGAAGGAAGGGGGATGTTGCTCTATTATGTTTTTGTGTTTTTTGTTTTGGTTTTTTTTTTTAAATTTGAAACTGTTAGGAGGAATTCTCATTTGGGAAAATTTTGGCCGCACTTTGCTGCAGCATTGGACTTCTCTGTTGGGTGTCTTCTGCTAGAAATGTTTAGATTTATTTTTGTTTGTGTTCTGCCTTATGCAGCTAAGAAAACAGTTTCAAATAGGACAAACTGTCTTGTTCCAGGGAGGAGGTCTGATCTGGAGAGTGAAAACAGCTTGCTACTTGGAGAGCCGTCCACAAAAGAACAAAGCTCTGAAGACAATTCCCTATGCTGCACCCCACAAGAGATATTATAGAGCCAAGGCGTTGGCCTCAGGAAGCATTGCTATGTGAGACAGTTGTCTTGTTGAGTGGCTTTTTTTTCCCCAGGATTTATGTGCCCCTGTGCCTGGTCCTGTGGGTGTTGCTCCTTTGGCTACAGGGGGCAGGGAGGCAGGGGCCTGGGGTATTCCTTTCTCTTGCTTCTAAGAAAGGGGAATCATGTTAGTTCATGTCGCAGGGATGCTGGTGCACCTTTCTGATAGTCCTTAAGAGCTGGTGCTGTAGAAGAATAGTCGAGTCTATTTTAATCAGGTGTGCGTGTCTCCCACATCTGTGTTTCGTGTGTCACTGGCAACATGGAAGGAAGAAATGCTCATGAAAGAGCCAATGTTCCTGCCCAACATTCGTGGCAAATCAGTGCTGGATGCACAGAACTGTGAGTTTCTTGTGGCACGGTTGGATGGAGAGTTACACTTGGGTGCTTAGAAAAGCGGATGACCTCCTATGATCCGTATGTATTGTGAAATTGAGCCAGCGCTACTATTATTAAAACATCTCCACTTGTAATGGTCAAAGCATTGGCAGACTGGTCTTAATGAAGAATTTTAAACTTGGTGCAGGCTGTAAATCCTGGTAGGGAGGAACTCTAAAAGCAACAGGAATTTTGCTGCTTGAAAACCAGACTCAGTTTAGTCCAATTTCTAGCCAAAGAGCCAAAGTGTGGATTCAACAATTTTAGGTTCTCAGTTCAAAGGTCATCATCACATCATCGGTCTGTTTTGCAGAAGAAGTCACTCTGGACACAAAGGACAACTGGAAATGCCTAAAGGAGATGATAAAAGTGGTAAGTGTGGCCTAAGCCAAGAACCATTTTGCTGTCAAGGCTTAAAAAAAAATATTTTCATTAAGAAAGAAATGCTAGGAAACGGCAGGCTTTTGATAGACAACTCATGAGACTAAATTTGTGAAACTCTGTAGAAAGAAGAGCGGGTGAAAATCATTCTTGCATTTGCACCTAAGGCAATCACCCTGGATTTATTGCTACATCTCAGGCTGCAAGCCTGAGTCTGATTTATTAACTACCGTCCCTTTTGGTTTCTTATCCAGGGTGGTAAACCAGCTGCAGAAAGCTGAAAAGCAGTTGAGCTGCATGGCTTGTCTTTTCAGCCTGTTTCTTGTGTTCATTTTGGTCTACAAACAAACACCTCTCAGGTCTCCTAAATAGATTTTCTGATCGAGTTCCCAGAACAGACCACCACCAGCCTCATTAAAGCTTATTTATGCTACTTTCATGCACGAATAAAAAAGCTTCCATTCACCGCCGATTTTATTTAGTTAGATCCTGTGCCTTGTGGCGGATGTTGAATTGGAGTGACATTTTTGGCACCCAAAAAAAAGAAAAAAATAGTGGGACCGCAGAGAACCGTTTGATGCCTGCATCTTTTGCAGTATGAAAAGGAAGGGGTTAACCTGTTCTTGGCTGAATGATATTGATTGAGGCCCATGCAAAGAAAAATACAGCTGTAAATAGTTAGGAGTATTCCCCAGTAGCTGGGGGGGGGGGGGGTTTTTGGGGGTGAGTCACTGAATTGGGACGCTGGAGGTACGACCTGTCTCCCAGGGATGCCACCCGCTTCCTGCAAGATAGGAGGAGGAAGGTCACCAGTTCCTCTGGGTCTCAGCTCCCCAGCTGAGGATGATGCTTGCTCCCTCCTCGGCTTTTTCCAACTTGCTTGTTTATATCGCTGGCTTTCCAGCAGAGTTGCATCTATTCTGCCTGTGCGCTCATCCTGATGGGTCCTGCCCTCGGCTGGGGCCTCTAGGCACCACTACGAATAACAAATATGATTCTCCCTTTCCGCTTGTCTCCTTCACCTCCATCCATGCTGCAGTGCCTGTGAGGTAAGATTAACAGCTAAACATTAAGAAAAAAAAAAAAAGCGGTAAAGATGAGAAACGAGGGGGTAAAGATCCAGCAGGTGTGAAAAGTTGTGAAATTGGGTTTGTTTTTCTCCAGCGTTGCTGGGTGATGATCTCATATGCAAAGGTACAGCAGTTTGGAACTGGGAAGGATTTGAGCCTGTCCTTTAAGTCAAAAGGGTGAACAAAAAGCAGCTGTGTGTGTTTCTTTTGTGCTAAGCACATTGTGAATATTCTTAAGCGTTGCCACGAGGATTAACATCTCTGCATTTTAATGCGCCTGGTGCTGGAATGTAGCTGGAAAGCAAGAGCAGGCAGGAGCGGTCTCGCCAGGAGGTGGGCTCTGCTAGGTGTCTCTCTGAAGTCCTGTTCAGTACCTTTCTGTTAGTCTTTCTCTTCCCCCCCC
>NW_009258756.1:833596-846974 GCF_000687185.1 Egretta garzetta
TTTTTTTACCCCTGCTTCAACAGCTTCTGGAACAATTCCTGATAGATTTCATGTTTCTGAAATTTACTGGACTGCAATGTTTTATCTCCAAATACTTTTGCATGGCAGGAGTATTAAAAAAAAAAAAAAGCATGTGGACAGAAGTATGGAGTTTGTTATTTACTTTGGATCATTAACCTGGTCTGTAAATTTGATTTGATCTCTCCTTTTTTTTGTTCCTCCCCCCCTTCTTTGTGTAATTTTAGAGCTCGCAAAGAGACGCTGTCTTCTGCTGCTTCGGGATCCCAGCAAGAAATGGGAATCTGACGGATTGCAAATGCACCTGCTTTGGTTAAAGCCCAGCAAACAGATAAGTGCCCTTTTAACTCTCGTGCAAGAGCATTTTAGACATAGCTGTGCACGCCATCTCTCATCAGTTCGGTTTCGATTTGGTGAGCCCTCTGTGCTCTGCGGTTCTCCTTTCGGCTGAGAAATACCAGACGGTATCGGTATTTCGTGTGAGCTAATTAATGAGCGTCTGAGGGAACGGCAGGCGCCGGCTCCAGCAGCCCTGTGTGGTTTTGGGACTCTGAGGACCAGCTCCGCGGGACCAGATGAGGCTGATGTGACCCATCTGAGCTGTAAGGAGTCCTCCGGGACTCATTAGAGGTCTAATAACTAAACTTGGCTGGTCTGATGGAGAAGATGCTTGTGCAGGCTTGGCGTAATCTCAGGGAAACCAGCTAATGCTGCTGGCAGGAGAGAGGGCTTTCTGCATGTGCTGTTCAGATGTGTGCGGAGAAAGTGATAACCCCTGCTTCTTCCTGTTGGTTTCCAGCTGGAAAAAATAGCCGGGGATGGGGGAAAGAAGCCCTTAGTTATACTGAGTTTATACAGGGCATAAGAAGAGGTATCATGGGCATAAGAAGAGGTATTGTGGCTAAGTGCTAGCAAGAATTGTCCCCTCAAAGTTATGGGGACGTTTATGTCTATGGATGGAAAATACAGACTATCAAGAAAATAATTTCTGGCTGCTTGGGTCTGCTTCTATAGGTGACTGCTGCCTGCTCTTGGACACACCACTGCAATTACTAAATAATTGAAGAAATCCTTAAAATCTGGTCTTATGTACCGTGTGACTTTGCAATAGTATACAGCCATGGGGCTGGGACAAAATATTCACTAAACCTGCAATTTACTGCTTTAGAATAATGAAAAAACCCACTAAAGCCGAGCGCGTGAGCACTGGAGGGGTTGTGTGGCAGGAGAAGGGACAAGACCCAAATTATCTGCTCCAAATCTGTCTTGTCTGCTCTACCAGGGTTAATTAGCAGTGTAAAATGTTTACCGTGCTGTTAGGAGAACTACAAGCAGGTTTTCTACAGCAACTTAGACCGTAGTAACTGATGTGAATCCAGCTTACCTGCTGCAGCAGCAGGTGAGTTTCTTGGTGAAGGCGCCAACCTGGGACTGAGAGAGGGACGGGGGAGAGGAGATGGGAGAGCAGGAGGTGACTGCGGCACGAGAGAGCTGGCTCTAGAGCAACTCGTGTGATCCCTGGAGTGCCTGAAGTTCCCTCTTTTCTAGGAAAAACTTCTACTCCTGCTGTTATTTCCAAGAAAGTTTTTATATTAATAGAAGAAACGACACGTCTGATATTAAGGACTGTGCTCTGTCTTACAATTGTAAATGGTGCTTATTCCTGACTCTTCGATACTCTGATAGCAAAAAGGCTTGACAGTATATTAAGAAACACTGACAAAATCAAGTTCTAGCAAGAAAATCAGGGTTTGTTCATTCAGCAAGGATGGATAGGAAGTTAAAAAACTTAAATCATCTCTGTACCCCAACTAACAGAGCTCGTTGCTCCTTAAAAAAAAAAAAAAAAAAAAAAAAATTTAGCTTCAGAGTTCCTCAAGGCCTTGATTATTAGGTTTGCAGCTTGAAACCTGCTTTCTGCCAGCGTTCTGGTATCAGTGTTCCCCCAAATTAGGTCCCATTAAATTAACCCCAACCTAGCCAGTTCCAGTCTGGGCATCAAAGCTGAATTTGGAAATCATATCCTGAAGTGCAGCATGCAACTTGTAATGCTCTGTGCTCCTTGGCAGAAGAGGCAGAGAACGCTTGCAGTCCCTCTCAGGAGCTGTACTGATGTGAGAGATGCTCCTGAGTATGTTAGATCCACCTGTGGTTCGGTTGGTGCATCCAGCAGCTGAGGAGAACAGATTCAATGGATCTGGACAGGGTTCCACAAAAAATCTCATATGGAAAAGACAACCCCCGAATCCCTAACTCTTTCCTCGTCTTACAGGTGAGCCGTGAGGGCACTTGTCAGACCGTAGCTCCTGAATGCATGACCTTCCCCTGGGATTAGAAGGAAGCCATGGGGAAAGACAAGAAAGGAGAGGAGGCCGTCTTTCTGAGGAAAAAGATAACTTTGCTGCGGGCTTTCTCGCTCCTCATCGGCAGCATGGTTGGCAGTGGCATCTTTATCTCCCCAAAAGGAGTACTGAAAAACTCCGGCACCGTGGGTTTCTCCCTGGTTGTCTGGTTTGCCTGTGGGCTCCTCTCGATGTTTGGTGAGTGGTGAGCTTTGTCAGTCTTTGCTTAAGCATCTGGGAGGTGAGGGGAGCCAGCACATTTTTAAATAAAAAGTATAAAAAGTTGGGAGAAGAATAAACCAAAAATTCCCTGTTCCTGCTGCAACAGAAACAAAGGTTTAACAAGCCTGGGTGGGGAGGGTCACCAGGAGTCTTTAGTTCAAATGATTCCCGCAGGGTGATTGAGAAAATCCCAGCACTTATGGTCTGTGAATACACACACACACACACATGCATATGACATAAAATCATGTGCAAGTCCAGGGCAGAGGGGTGACAATGACTGCAGATGGAGATAGCATGGTGTCTGCCAGGAAAGCTGGGAGAAAATGAGGGGACTCAATCTATAAGGTGGAAGGGAGATGTAAGAGGCACTTGAGAGTCCGAGGGCTGTGCAGTGCTTTGCACAGACACTGTGAAAAGGGCAAGAAGTGACAGCCTTAATACGCTGTGAGGGACCCCCTTTCTGTTGGCGAGGATAGAGAAGCAGTAGAGCAGACTGCCTGGGGAGCTGCAGGGTGTCCACCAGCCAGGGATGGGCGTCTGTCAGAAATGGTTCGGGTATGTCTGATGCTGCCTTGGAGCAGGAGATGGAGCAGATGAGTTCAGCTCCGCTTTCTGTGCGTTACCCTTGGCTCGGTTTCTGGGCTTTTAGTTTTCTTCATTTAACTGTATAAAATCACCATCTCAGAAAATGCTCTAGGTACTGCTAGGAGAACTGCAAGATCTCTCAGCTCTGGGGAGAAATCTGATGGTTATTTCAGTGGGTGACTTTAAAGTTCTTCTCCTGTCATAACTTAGAAAAAAAACAAAACAAAACAAGAAAGGAGAGATACTGCACTTGGAAAAAAACACTTTGGCACTGTGACACATACATGCAAGTTTAGAAATCGAGACATTAAACTCTTAATATGGCAGCAAGTGTGGTTCTTGCTTTTAGCATATGCGTACCGATATTTCACGTTGCAGCCTATGTGTGGTGGTTTGGCGAATGATATATTTTTGCTTAAAGAAAATCTTAAAATATAATGTGAGCACGGTGTTTCTTTTAACTGAGCAGGGCAATAATAACGTGTGCACTGATCACATAGCCCAAGCTCTGCACTTGGAAAGGTTTCTCTCTCCGTTGCATCCTTTGATACTCTGCTGGAAGGGCCTTGGGAGCCTCTTGATCAAGTTATTGTATTTTGTAGCCAAATTTGTTGGTTTGTTCTCCCCTTTCATCAGCTTGATGACCTCCCCTGATCATTCCTCTGACACTTTTTTTGCAGTACATTAAAAAGGCCTGCTTTCTTTTATGCTTTTTTCCTTTCAAGTAAAACATTTATACGAGTCCCATAGCATGAGTTCAGCAAAGCACTTAAATGCATGTTTGAAGCATGTAAAGAGACCCGCTGGAATAAATGAGATGAGGTGTCTGCCTATATTCAACACTTTGAACAGGGATTCTGCACAAATTTGCCAACAGAGGGGTGGGAAAAATCGAGGTCCTCACCATTGGCATGACCTGAATGTGGCACAGTTGCCACAGGACTTGGAGGCATGGCCATATCACCACTGGGTTCCTCTGGGCTCACCTTCCACGTCTGCCTGAGCTGGGCAAAGAAGTCGATAGCACAGCTAGAGATGGTCTTACCCACAGGGTCACATCCCAACAGCGCTCAGCCCCACGGCAAGGAGAGCTGTGCTCAAAGGAGTGAAGTGTTTTACGATTTCTTTTGGTGAACAAGGGATGTTTAACCTGGCAAGTGAATCCAGTGTAGGCAGGGTTTAAGTTTCGTACTCAGGCAGGTTCAAGTGGCATGATGGGATTTTTTTTTTTTTTTTTTTTTGGCACAGGCGAAGGCATAAAGGTTTCCATCCATTTGCCTGAAAGTTTTAAGCTATTTTCTCTGGCATGCCTCTCTCTGTGCCCCGGTGCAGGGACAGGGAGGTGCAGAGGCACTTGCCGAGGCAGGAGGGGGCAGTGGCCAGGTCCGTCAGGGTGCTTGCATGTGAACGTGTGAGAAGAGACCGGCTGAGCCTCTCACGCAGATGCTTCCCCTTGTTCTGCGCCATTGGGGCCCAGTTTTCCTCCGGTGGCAGGTCTTCCCTCTCAGCGGAGATGCCCTTCCAGGTCCCCTGTCTGGTGTCTTCAAATGAAGGAAGGGATTTATGTGAAGATGCGAGATAAGGACACAGGAATGTGGTCTGCAGTCAAAAACGTGATTGAAAGGGCCGGTTCAGCCTCGGCCTGTCGGCTGAGCTGCTGCGACTGCCTTGTAAGCATCATCTCACCAGCCTAACTGTGAGGAGAAGTGAGAACCCCAACCTCCAGGATGTTTTTCAAAGGGAACCTCTTGTAGCATAGTGCAACATTTCTATCACACGCCTTTCCACATAACTTCCATGGAAAAGTATCACTAACCAGAAAATGAAGAATTTCTTTCCTTCTGAGAGAAAAGTCAATAACACAAAAATAGGAAAGAGTCGTTCTGCTAATTCCTTTTTCTTCCTCTAATTCACTACTTATTTTAAAGAGATTCATTGAATCCCTGAAAAGTCACACAGAAAACAGAAAATCCATGGGATGATTTACTCAATGTGTTTCTACCTGAACTTTTCCAGGTGCCTTGTGTTATGCAGAGCTTGGAACAAGAATCACCAAGTCTGGAGGACATTATATCTACATTTTGGAGACATTAGGTCCTCTGCCAAGTTTCTTATTCCTGTGGGCAGAGTTTTTTGCTATCAGGTAAGAGATTTTATTTGTTTGCCTTTTGCTGGATGCTGTGACATGTAAAAACCCAAAAGTTACTGTGCCAGGTAACAGTCTAGGCAGTTGTAAAGGAAAGAGTAGAAACAATCTGAACAACTTTTAAAGATTTTCAGTGATAAAAGGAAGAAGGCATAATCAGTAAATAGTTACATGTGTTCAATGTGATCTGTACTTGAAGAATATCTCACTTCTCCCCTGGCAGCTGGTATCCTCCAAGAGCCATGGTATTTTTCAGAGACTGACAGTAGATGCCAGATTTATTTCAGGTCTTCTGTTTTCATTGTGAAACTTTTTTGGATTCTCTTGTGGAAACAATTTTCTGGCTTAGCCTTGAGTTAAATAATATTTTAGGAAATTGTAAGTGACTTCTTTTTTAACTTTAAAAAGAAAGTCCTCACCTCTCCATAACCTGTGTCCTTGGTGTAAGCCGAGATGAAGCAGGACGTATGAACCACACTGCATTGCTCAGTATGATTAATCTCAACTTTTGCTTTCAAGTTGGGAATTAACCTTTTTGCAGCCTGTGATTTTTAACCCATGTACTGAGAAAAACCTATGGAAAAGGGTCTGTGGGAATGCACCATCTGCATGGGAGAGCAGGATTAACCTGGGTGGGGAAACTTCCCCCGTCCTGAGTTTTGTGCGGTTTTACATCGTGCCATTTTTGGCCATCTGCAGACCACAGTTTGTGCTCAATTCCTCCCCTCCCAGGCCTGCCAACAGTGCTGTGGTGTCTTTGGCGTTTGGACGCTACATGCTGGAGCCATTTTTCTCCCCCTGTGCAGCCCCTGTCCCTGCTGTGAAGCTCGTGTCTCTCCTGGGGTACTGTAAGTACTAACTTGGACAGGACTGCTGATCTCGGAGCCTCTCTGCCCCAGACTAGGGGAAATTACTGGGTGTTATCTTCTGGGATAACTATGGAATTGGGTCTTACCTCCTCGGCCACCCAAAACTTCCTGACCCAAGGTGCTGGTTTGGGGCCACTACATCCTCCAAGGAGGGGAATGGGCCTCCTTGTTGACCAGCTGGAGCCCTAGGTTGGGGGGATTGTGCCAAGTATGGGGGCAGAAACTCTTAATGTACGACTGTGCAAATGCCACCTGGGTTGAGGGTGTAAGGCTCGAAGTTTTGGACTCTTTGTCTGGTGCACCCAGCCTGTGAAGCTGTCCTGCCTGCTCCGGGCTGGTGTGTGCTGGTACCACTACGAGGGGTGCTGCTGAGATGTCCTGGCAAACTCAGACCTTCCCCCCAGGCAGGCGTGGATGACCCGACAGGAACCTGGGTCCTGGTCTCTCTTAGGACCATAACTCAGCTCCCCCTTCAAGTGCTATACCCTGGGCCACACCTGTAATGTTTTCTGACATCTCTCACCCCGAGCATCCTCTCTGTAAAGACGCAGCCTTCTCCCTGGCACCCCTAGAGCAGGATGCGCTGCTGTATATTTTCCTGCATGTGTCGAGCATGGGCTACAGCTGTAGCAGTGTGGTCTCCTGTCCAGACATGGTCCTCACCCTCAACTCCTGGAGCGTCACCTGGAGCGCCCGGCTGCAGACGGCTCTCTCCATCGTCAAACTCCTGGCTCTCGCACTCATCATTGTGCCAGGGATGATGCTGCTGGCACAGGGTAGGTGTGCTGCTGCATGGCTGGGGGAGGGTGCCCAATGTTCATGGCTCTTGTCGGTCCCTGGTGATAAGTGTGGTACTTATTTAGCTGGCAGGAGCATTCTCTGCCTGTGTTCTAGATGGGAATTAGCTGGGAGCCAAGACCAGGGTAGTTGGAACTAAGCTGCATCACTGCACTTGGGCTGATGCAACTGGCCCAGCTGTGCTTGCTCCAAAACTGAGCGAGCCTTGGTGGCTGAGGCTGCATGAGCCTACCCAGGGTCACAGGAGTGCCTTCCTCTGCAGACGGTCTGTCTTTGGTGTCAGTCTTGCCTGTTTTCAGCATGGCTTGAGATCCTCCCAAAGCAGCACAAGTTTGATGGCCATCGGGGATGTGTGACAGCATCCCATGGTGACCCGGGCCAGTCACAGCTGTGTAATGAGTTACCAGCCCTCAGCTGAGCCCTGGTAACTGCACCTCTAACCTTTCGGTGGCTTAAGCTAATGTTTTGTACCTCCTAATTGAGATGGGCAGTAACTTAGTAAACTTAAAATGGGCTCGCATGGGATTGCACACCCACATCCAGAGTGGGGGGAAAAAAAAATCCCTACCAGTAGTATCTTTTGGGAGCGATACAAGAGTATTGGCTTTAACCCAAGCCTCAGTTTATAGAAAAGCCCAAGGCATTCCCACTCGAGGGATGGAGCCTGCTCCCTCTTCACGCTATTACTTCCCTCTGCAGAGAAAACAACACAGGCAGTAGGCTCCGCGTTCGTGTTTCTGATGTCTGGAGCCGACTCCTTTGAACGTGCAAAGATCCTCAGGCTGGCAGCACTTCTGAACTGAAGGACTGCCCTGCAGCTAGAAATCCCGAGCTGTTATTGTTAGGAATGCCTTCAAATGACAATCTGGAGGCCTGGCACCCGTCCTCCGGCGAGGAGGATAAGTGCTGGTGACATCTGGAGGGAGAATTCACCAAGAGACCCCACTATGACAGGTTGTATTTAATGTAACTCATGGGGGACTGTAAATCACTCATTAATGTCTTGCAGACAATAAATCCTTTTTATGTGCCATCACTTATCAGCAATCATTTTAGAACATAAAAAGACTACCCTGAGAGGCCCACTCCCATATTTTGGTTTAGTCGTCTTCACATTTTCTTTTTTACTTTTTTATATTTTCTTTTTTACTTTTTTACTTCTTTGCATTTTCTTTTTTACTTTTTTTTTTGTGCTTAAAAATCAGGTTTTTGCCTTTAAATCAGTTTGCCTGATTCCCCTGCCTTGTTCTACTTCTTTTGGTTACACTCTTGTCCCTTCCTCTGCCATTACCTTCCCTTTGGCTCAGGTTTCTTTTAGAGACTTGCAGGGCCGGTGTTTCAAATCCCAGTGCCCAAATCTTGTCACAGAGCTCCTTGCAGAGGCGCCTCCATAGAAGTGGCCTGACCTTCTCCACATGCTCCATGCCATTTCATCCCTTTCCTGGCAAAGCCCAACTAGACAAGCTCCGCACCTTTTACTTTGAAAGACACTTTGATAGGGAGAACTGAATATAGATGTGGAACCAAACCTTGGGCCACCCTTATTTGAGAATGTGTGAAATACAACTCCTTTTGACTGTGTTTTTTATTGGTCTTCATTTGAATGAGAGGCCATTAGGTGTTTATCCCTTCCTTAGGTTTTTTTTGAGTTTGATAAGATATGGTTCATATCCAAAATCCTGACTTTGATTTTTTGGTTAGGGTTTGTTGGGGTTTTTTTGTTATTTCAGGCAGAGGACTTTTAGGAAAATTGGGGGAGTTGTAGAACGGGATCTCTATCTAAGCCACTTCTACTTTTTAAATTTTATTTGCTTTGCCCTCTGTGCCCTCAGTTCCTCTTCCTGTGGGTGAGCTGCAGTGGCTGGCATGGGCAGCGGGGGGCCAGGCTGGCGGTCCCTGCTCCCCGCTCCCTCCTCCGCCCCGGTTCCCATGCTCCGGCCATCATGGAGCTGGGATCAGCACTCCGGCAGTGGGATCAGGAGGGAGCACAGCAGGAGCCAAATTAGCCGCCTCGCTGGCTGCACCACATCAAAGAGGAGCATGCATCCAGCTGTTTGGGAGAGGAAGAGGGGAGGTCAACCTGGCGAAGTAATTCTGGGCCTAAAGAAAGGACAGGACAACTTGGGTCCTCTCGTCTCCATGATCTCTCATTCCCACAGCAGGTTCTGTCTGAAACAGAACCAGCTGCTGCCGTTGCCCTTCCTGAGATGTCTCCCATAGCTGAACGGGGGGACGGGTTTGTTCTGTCACTCTTTGTGAAGTAAACGCGTCAGCACAGAACCGCACATTAAAGCAATGAAACAAATCTGACTGCCTGGCTCCAAGGAAGTCACAAATGCTCTTCCCAGCTCTGGGCAAGAGCTGCAAGGGGTGTTATCCCACGGGAAGGAAGCCCGTCTCTGATGTTTCCCTGCTCCGTGTCTGCTGTTTCTCTCTTCTGCAGGCCATACCGAAAACTTCCAGGATGCTTTTGACAGGCAGTCGCTGGCTTTGGATAAGCTGCCCCTGGCTTTTTACGCAGGCATGTTCGCATATTCAGGCTGGTAGGTGTGACGGGAGGGCGCGTCATGGGCAGCGGGCTGGCGTCCGAGACATGGCTCAAACTCTCTCCCTGTCTCTTCCCACTGTGCAGGTTTCAGACTGGCTTTGTGCGTGAAGAGTTGGTCAGACCTGAACGGTAAGGCTGTGAAGAGGTCGTCTTGGGTTACCAGCCTCTGGGGTACCGCGGCTTTCCCAAACGCAGTATGGGAGGAAATAATTTTGTGGGTTCACCTAACCAACGCCAGCTGCGATCTGCAGTAATACTGTGCGGAACAAGGGATAACAGCTTGTTCTTCATGTGTGTCTTCCCTTTTCTTGTAGAAATATCCCCCTGGCTGTCATCGTGTCTGTGATCACGGTAATTGTGGGGTACATGCTCACCAACGTCTCCTATTACACGGTCCTGGGAACGCAAGACGTTCTGGCTTCCCCTGCTGTGGCTGGGGGGGGGTGTTGCCGTTGTCTTGCTTCGGTGTGGTCAGCTTATGCTGAAGGGGTGGTCATGGCAAGTGTTTCGGAGATGAAAAATGCCTTAAAATGCCTTATTGGTTTGTCATTTCTCTGGATTATTGGGCAACAGTAACTTCTTCTAGTCTTACCTGAAAGATAATGCAAAATAACCTGCAGATGACAGCAAAAAAGGCAAGATCTATGAGTTGTATTTTACTCCTTCGATGGACGAAGTTTTCTTTCTTTTGAATCTGGTGGTGTTGAAAGATCACCACACGTTCCTAAAGTCACACTCGCTCTTCCTCCAGAGCTTTGTGCAGCGAGCCTTCAAAAGCCTGATCTCCGTGGTCCCTGTCCTTGTTGCACTGTCCTGCTTTGGAACTATGAATGGAGGAATCTTCACGTTTTCAAGGTCATGTCCCTAAGAATTTGTTACTCTTTTCGCTTACCAAATCAGAGGGAAGCACCAGTGACCTCTGCAGCTGCCCACCCGTGCAGTGGCATTTTAGCCACTCTTGTGGGAAAAATACGGCCTTTGACTCCCAGGACGTCAGCTACAGGATGATCCCTGTTGGCCAAGAGTCCACACTTTCTATTTCTGGCCAGGTCCAGACTTTGGTATCTAGGGCTGGTCACAAAGATTTTTATCCCTGCCCCCTCCTTCAGTTTAAATCCCCAGCTTAAAGTGAAACGTCAATGTTTCTGGTGAACTAGAGGCTTTGTTGACCTTGGCAGCTGCTCAGTGAGACCGCGTCTTCTTTTGCTGGGTTCACCCAGCTGCGGGGCACGGGGTCCCTCTGTTGTGAGGATCTCTGGCCAAAGGCAAACTCTCCCTCAAGGACTTTGCTTTGAGGTCAGTGAGATGTTACTGGGGACAGGCTATTCCTGAAGCAATCAGCGATGCTCAACAAGTCTTGTTGTAGCAATAAGAAAAGCTTTTTTCTGTGGAAAAATTATCTTGCCAGCTTCACTGGCGACTCTGCTGCGTGTCCTTATGGGAGCCTTGAAATTGGAGAGGAGGGCAGAGCTCACGGAGAAACATGTTGTGCCGGTCCCGAGGAGCCGAGCAAACTCTCTGGAGCCGGTTCTGTTTCACAGCTTTGATTGCAAAAGGAAAAATCAGTTGATATGAAAGGGATATTTCATGACATGAAAGCTAGTGAGTTACTTTATCCACTACCCTGAAGTCCTGTATTAAATACAGGTGCGGAGAATCCTCCCCCTTGGCTCCTCTAGGTAGTGGTTTTCCTTGAGGATCAGAAGTCCCTGGACAGCACAAAGGTTCCGCATGTCCCTATCGCTTTTCTCTCCCCCATCCTGGCACCATTAATATAATAATTTCAGAAAGGCCACATAAACAGCGATGGGGCCTCCCTGGCTGCCGGCCAGCCACACCCCTGCAAAACCACAGAGACAGCGATAAAACCAGTTTTACACTCAAAGCCCCAGCTGCTCTGGGCCCTGCTCCAGCCCAGCTGATGCTCTGGCACTGTTTCTGTGTGGATATTAAATTTATAAAATTGGATGGAATGCCTTCTCCCTAATTGCCCTTTCACGAGTCAAAGGAGGGATGGAGGCAAGGAGCTCTCTGCTGTCATTTGTAGCTGGTCTCTGGGCTGTACACCAAACTGTATTTTCCAACAGCTGGCCAGAGGATTGAAAATCCTCTCTTATTTGAGGAAAATGCACTTTATTTTTTTATATATACAGTTATATACTTTTTTATATATGTGTGTGTATATATATATAAAAATGTAGGCATCAGGACTGACAAGTCCCTTCATAAACTCACCAGCCTCTTTTATAAAGAATTGAAGTTTGTGACCCCTCCACTTCCTATTGGAAAGATTAACCCCTTCCCTGATGGCAGGAAACTTTCTTGCTTCTGTTCCCAGCCTGAACTGGGAACATGGTCACTTTGGACTTGCCCAAAGGTCTCTGGTGACGGGCCACCCAAGGGGGATGCTGCCAGTGGTCCCGCTGGTGGGCTCTGCGCTGTGTTGAACTAACTGGTCCTGGGAGAGCCATGGGAATTCAACATGGGGTTTTTCTTCAAATGCCCCTAAAATGTGGCTAAAGGCAGAGCTGTGGCCTTGAATAGCAGACCCGTGCTGGGGGGGGGCGCTGTGCCTTGTGGCCTCAGGTCAGTCCAGTGACTGATCTTCTCATTTCCAGTCTGGACGTGGGATGCTAATGCATAGGGCTCCCTGTCTTTTCCTAGGACTCTGTTTGTGGCTTCCAGGGAAGGGCAGTGGCCTCCTCTTTTCTCCATGATCCACATTCGAAGGCATACGCCCCTTCCCGCTGTCATGTTAATGGTAAGGAGTTCTGGCTGTGTGATATGCCCTGTTCTTGCAGTCTTGGCTTTTTTGCAAATCCTGGAGAAGCTGCAGACTTTTAAAGGGTGTTGAGACACTAAGTCAGCCTCCGAAAAATAAAGAAGGTGGAATACTGGAAATGGCAGCAAAGTATTAAGTCCCCTTGTGCCAGCAGTGGTATCCAAACCCACTGCCTCCAAGTCCCTGCCTTATAGCCTTGGACACCTTTTCTAAAAGCACTGTCCCTACCAACTGCCACAGTTGCTGCTTGATATTGTCCTATGAAAACACCTCTGCCAGGCTTCGGTTATTTGGAAAACGAAATGTTTTCATTCCCAGGTGCAGTGGAAATGCAGGGAATAAGCATTTGCAGAGATGCTCTTAGTTTTGGTTTGTTTTTTTTCCGGCAATGGTCCAGCTCCATCCTAACTGTGCAGCAGTCCCCCTTGCAGCTTGGCTGACCTGCTAAAAACTTAGCAGGTATCTTTGTCGGCAGCCTTTGTACTGGCAGCGCAGGCTTTTGGATCATGCAGGCTTTAATTGCCCTGCCTAGGACAGAAAGCATCAAAGGTGCTGTTGGTCTTGAAAGGATTGATCCTTTCTGTAGCACACCATAATAGCGTATTTAGGCCTTTTGCCTTCAGCCTGTGACACTGTTTTGTAAAGCTCCCTGACCTCTGAAATGTTGTGGCTGTGAAGTAGCTGCCTGTGATTGCAGGGGGGCTGGAGGAGGTGATCCACTACCCTTTCTTGTCCGAGGACCATAGTAAGGCTTTAATGACTGTATTTCATCTTCACAATGCTCAGTTCCCTTTGGTTACTACCATGGTGTGTATCGGAGATATCTACCATCTAATGAACTTCTTCAGCTTTTCCCGATGGCTCTTCATAGGATTAGCCACCCTCGGGCTCATTGTCCATCGCCGCCGTCACCCGGAGCTGCAGAGCCCCTTCAAGGTAAAGCATGGTCTGTATCTAACAGCCACGAATGTGCAGGCTTGTCACTTCTCTCTCTCTTATTTGCTAATAATTAGAGCATGACATGGCCATGATTGCCTTTGGGCTCTAAGGGGTCTCGATCCCTAT
>NW_009258756.1:847479-862871 GCF_000687185.1 Egretta garzetta
GTGTAGGGAGCCTGCAAGGAGGGACCCTTGCCTGGATGTTATTTCAGTGGTAGGTAAGTCTCAGCTCAAGCTGAGAAGGAGCAAGGCGTCAGGCTTGGGGGAAAAGAGCATGGCTGGAGGGACCCTGGGAGCAAACCTGACTTAAGGGGACCCATCCCCTGGCATAAAAATACTGTGTGGTGTAAAGAAGCTTGTGTGTGAGTATTGCTGCTGCTGGCACTGAGGGTGTGCGTGCGTACCACGGAGTGTTTTGTTCAGCAGTCAGCTAACAGGAGCTAATGGCCAATGCAGTGTGTGGCCCCGTAGAGAAGGACCTGCCCTCCTGCCCCAGGGCTCTGTGAGCCCCCAGCCGTGCACAACCTTCCTTCGTGGGCTGCCCATTGTACCAAAAGCCCAGGTGGCCGGTGGGGTTTGAGGAGCTGCCTGATACATGCAGCATCCAGACTTCTCCTGTGCTGGTTTCCAGCTAGTGCTGCTGGTGCACCCGTTGTTTTCCTGGTTGCTGGTGCGACAAGTTTGCAGGAGAGAGTAAAATCTATTGCGCAGGCATCGCCCTGTGCAGGTACCTGCAAAGCTCTGGCACATTCGGACTGGTGACCATAAGCAGTGAGAGGCATTAAAAATGGGCAAAGGGAAGGGGGAAGCAAGGGGATTCCATTCCCCCTCCTCAATAGGAAGTTGGAGGATGCCTTGTCCTCTCGTGCCTTTCCCTAGCCTCCAGCTGGGCCCCTCCAGTGGCCCTTCTCACGCTGCAGGGTGCTGTGATCCCGGTCATGGGGAGCAGTCGGTCCCCTCGTGTCCCAGCTGGAGTTGGGGCTGGAGCATTTTTCTTGCCCTTGGGTCACCTTTCCCACTGCCGGATAACGTGCAAGGCGGCGTTTGGCCGTGGCGGTGCTCAAAGGGTGCATAGTTTGTTCCTGTCTCCAGTGGCGCCTGCAAGGTGTTACCAGTCAGCTCCCGGGGAGCAGAGGAAACCCCCGAGTCCACAGGCACCAGGCAGCCGATCAACAAGAAGATCAGGGGACAGAAACTCTTCGCATGGCTCCCAGGGCTCCTCCCTGAGCCACACGAGGCCCTGATGCGGTTTGGGGTAATTTCTTTTTCGGTCTTTGCCGGAGACAGCGCGTTTAGCAGAGACCTTGAACCTTCCCAGTTTGTTGGCTATCTGCACTCGCATACTCACCCAGAACTAGATTTTAAATAAGTTTTGTCTTTTTTAAACCACTCTTCTCAGGGAAAGTTTATTAGTGGATAACATTGGCGATGTTTTCAGCTGCTGAGATTTTGCCCCATTTTGGTTTTTACAGAGATTTAGGCTTTTAACAGTTCCTAGAGGCAGACTAAAGGAGGGAAGGGAACGCTGGGGTGTTGTTCAGTTTGGTTGACTTTTTTTTTCTCCCCTCTCCCCGGTTTTTACAACCTCTTCAAACCCGAAGCCCCGTTACCTGCAGCGGGAAGGGCTGCGCGCCGGAGGCACGGGCATGTGCTGCGCTCTAGCGGCCGGAGGGGTGCTCGCTGCCACTTGCTCAGGGAGAACAAATCGTGACATAACCCGTGATGGTGCTGGTACTTCTCCTCCACTGTAGTATTTGGAGTTAAAAATGGTGGGAAAACACCGGTAAGAGGAGGAAGCAGTCCCCTCGCAGATCTCCCAAGCAGATGTGCGGTGTGAGTGCGCGCATGTAGGAGAAGCTGGCAGGGGATGCTCTGGCTGGAAAGACGGCAGGAGCACATAAGGTTGGTGGCTGGATGGCTGCCATCGCTAGAGCAACCCATCTCCTCCAGCTTGGCACAGTCAGCATTCAAAATAGGATCTCTGTTACCGGCAAAGAGATCGTCGCCCTAGGTGAGACTAGTAGCTCCTTCATTCCATCAGCTATGGCGAGGAGTAACTTGGCTGAGGTTGAATCCAAAGACTAAGGGAATGTTTCACAGTTTTATTATTTATTGCAATCTTCCAATTTACTCTCCAAACAACCCAGATGAATTGGCTGACCCAACAGGGTAAGGCCAAAGTGCTGACTGCTTCTTTGGTCTTTCATCAGGGTGTCATCGAAACTCACATTCTCGATGCAGGTGCTATGGAGATAGGGAGGCTGGTTTATCCTGTTTTGGCCACTGTAAGTTTCAGGCAAGCTGGAGGCAGGTCAAAATGAGTCATGAGCATTATAACCAAAAAACAGGTTGTTTCAAAGCACTGCTTCTACTCTTGGCTTCAGATTTTCTGCCAGTGGTTGCCACAGGTGGCAAGTAGGTACGTGTGCATGTGCAAGCACAAGTGCAAGACGTTGAGAGAGAGGTGGGGTATACGCGACTTCTCCCCCTGCTTGGCTTGCAGTTGCGAGTGAGATGAGGCTTATTTTAGGGAAGAGGTATGTACCTCACAGGGCACGCTGGGCCCCGAGGCTGGTACAAGTCAATTTTAATTCTACGCATCCTATTTGTTCACAACCAATTGTACAGAAACAGTGTGCGGGACAGATACATGATTTTTCTCACCTTCTTTAAGATGAAGAAGCGAATACAGTGTGTGATGGCATGTACGGAGGCTGATCTGCTGCAGCCATCAGTTTTGCCTGAGAATCGTCTGTGCTCTTTTTCTGCAGGTTCCCCTGTTTGTTCCTGTCTCTTTTACCGTCATCTGCCTCTTCACTGTAGCCATGTCTTTCTACTCAGACCCTGTGAACATTAGCATTGGATGCACCATGGTTTTGAGTGGTTTTCCAGTTTACTACCTCATAATCCATAGGCAAATGTCAAGTCGTTGCCGTAGCCCATTTTGTAAGTATGTGTTTGCATTTCAGTATTGTGGACCTACACACACTCCAGTATTGTGGACCTACACACACTCGGGGTGGGGATGTTGATTTGTTCCCAGGGCTTATCTCTAACGCAAATTGCTTCATGACCCACAGACCTCATGAAACTTAAATCATGACCCCTGCCACCCCTTCAGTGGCTTTCCCAAGACGCAGCCTCCGCAGCCGAAGGGACGAGGGGTAGGCTGTGCTGCGGGTGGTGGGCAGCCAGGCATGGGCTGTGCCCGCCTGGCTTGTGAATTTACTAATAAGCCAGCCTGAGACTTTGTTTTAGAAAAGACAGGGCTGAGGTCTACCAACCGGGGGAACCAAGAGGGTCGCTTTTACTATCCAGCCCTGGTTTCTACTAAACTTTATCATATCTTTTTGGGATCGCCACCTCACAGTCAAATTTGGTTGACACTGAGCAACAAGATCAAAAGTTAGGACGGAGAGACTGACTGGCAGACACTGTAAACCTGTGCACCAGCGTACTTGCTGAAAGGCCAGGGAGAAGACTGGTAGGAGAAGATGGTGCCACCTGCAGGCTATCTGTTTGGTGAGGAGGCCAGGATGGTTTGGAGCACAGATGTGGGTGTGTAAATGAAATACACCTACACCCCATGCCATGTCTAGAACAGATTTCCTTTGGGAGTAATTCTGGTGTCACAACGATTTACTCAGAAACAAGAGCCCAGTTTTGAGTTCAATTTATAATTTCAGTTATGGAATCTTGTTTTCTTCTGACTGGATGCTGGGCTGAGGTGTATCAGTAACCAGTGACTAGAAGAAAACATCCAGCAAGAAAGGAAACAGATACAGTGATCTGCTAACATGAAGTGCTCCAGCCATCAGTGCTGATGCTCTGATTTTCAGCTGTATCTCAAGATTTCCTCCGGACTAAACTTTCTTCCTTTTTTACCCCCCTTTCAGATTATCTTACACACAAACTACAGTTACTGCTGGAAGTAGTCCAACAAGAAATCAAGACTTACTGAGAAAACCATCAGAACTTATACGGGAAGATAAAATCTACTCACACTGTTTCTGATACCTTTGATCTTACCAAAAGCAGGCCATGCTTTTAATCACTGCAAATGAGGATGAGCCTGAGCCAAAACCCTGCTGCAAGTGTTCCTGCTTGCCGATCGGGATCGGGATGAGCGTGTCACATCTGTTTCTGCCCTTTTCTTCTTTAGCAGAACAGTCTAGTTTTCTGAAATGAGCTTGCTTTGCCTGCACAGTGTCTTCGAAACCAAGATCCTAATTTTGCAGCCTAGCCCAGTCCTCGGTAAAATTTTGTGTGAGTGTGTGTGTGTGTATACACACTATTTTTTTAATTTCCTGTCTTGGCAAATAGAGAACGAGAGCACATTGCAGAACTTAGTCCAATACATGGAAGCCAAACGCAGGTTTCAAACTGAAGCCTTGCAGTAGCCCTGCTGTGGGACAAGCATTATGAGGGGAAATGGGTGGGGAGAGCAAATTAGAAATAAGGTAGATGAATTGGACAGGAGGAGGTGGGGGATAAAACTTCATTCACCAGAAAGTGCAGTTTCAGGTTAATGAGAAGATATTTGAAAACCTGACATAAGGTCAGAATGTTTTGCTGTGATTGTTGTATAAGCACAGTAAGTTTATTTTGCTTTGACATACTGTTTCAATTTTTAATTTTATTTTTCTACAATGACATTTCAAAATGTACAAACAAAAAATCAGCTAAGTATCCACAAGAATATGACAAAATAGATCCTGATTCCTCCCCCAACTCCCCAGCCCCCCTCTTCACCTGGTAGTGCTAGTGAAGCTGAAAATTCAGATTTTGGCCAAACTCCAGTGAAGTACAATTTTTCCTTTAGTTAGACAAAATGACTGATGAGACTTGGGCAGATTCTTTAATAAGTGCATCTTTTGGTGCTGTAAGAAGACATGAAAGACTTCATGTCAGAGCTTTAACTTTAAATCTGCGGCCAAATGACTTGCTGAATCGATACATAAATGCTCATTTGAACTATTGACATAAGAAAGGTTTCCGTTATTGGATTACTTTGGTTTACATTATTAACGTGGCAATGGTATGTCCAGATAAAACAGCAATTAGCTATTTCCAATCACTTAACTGTTAATCTTTTCCTAAAAGATGGGGAGTAGGGTGCTGAGACTCCTCTAATGACTGCTAGGAAAAGGAAGAGCAGAACATGAAATATTTTCAGTCTTTTGCATCAAGTGTTAGTATTTAGAGTGAAACCAAAATAGCCTTTTCAAAACCAATGTAATCTACCCAAACATGTAAAATTCACCATCAGGATTTGGAAATAAAGAAGTGTGGGGGTTTTTTCCAAAGCAATTGAGAATTACTATTCTTATTATGACCGCTTTCTGTTCCTGTACTAATTTAAGCTGGGTGAGCAGCAGTGTGGTTGCAGGGCTCGTTTCCCCCCTCCCCTTCCCACAGTTTAATTTACAAGCTGCTGGATGTTGTCCAACAGGAAATCCAGTCTTACCAGGAAAACCATCACAACCTACAAGAGAAGAGGTACCTGCTTTAAATGATAGTGTGGTTTCAGGTGAGATCTGGAAATGCTTCCAGACTCCCAGACATGGGTCAGTCCCCCCTCATGTCGAGCTTTGCTGAAGCTGAACCTCCCAGCACATCTGCCTGCAGCACCTGCGGCCGGGCCTGGCATGGGTGGCTGTGGGAACCAACCTGCAGAAGACCTTGCAGACCCAGGTGAGTCCCATCACCCCAACATAGCCTGAGTCCACCCCCTTAGGTACCGATTTGGGGGATTTTCCACATCTTGAGGTCGAAGTATGAGGCGCTGCCAGCCTGGTCCCGTGCTGCAGGACCCCGTGAGGGCAGTGTGCCCACGCCGTAGTGTCAGTGATCACGCATCAAACCTTGGAATGGTCTGAAATTGCAATGGAGCTGCTGTGTGTCTGCAGATAGACACACAGAAAAGGTGAAACATCGCTTTTTTTTATGCATTTCCTCTGAAGAGGAAAAGGGAACAAGAATTGAAATTCCTGGGGAAGAAATTCCCGGAAGTAATCCTTCCTGCTGGACCATGGTTTCTTTATACATGATAAATCATTTGATCTACGCAGGGAGACCAAACCTGGGTGCCTCTGCTGACTGTGCAGGAATATGGTCTTGCAGGGCTGTCTATAGGATGTCTGCTCCAAGACCTGCCAGATACTGGAAATGCAGCCACGGTTACACTGACAGTGAAAAATCAGAGGTTCAGCGGCTCCACGGATGACATTGCAATTAAAAGTGATAAAAATAAAAAAAATATGATGTCCAGAAGGTATCGATTTACAGTGAGCTCAAGTTTCCAGTTTTTGGCGAGTAGTTTGTCTTTAAAGAGGATGGTACGCTCCCAGCAAAGCTACACAAATATTTTCTACCAAGACGGAATGTTTTTCCTAGAGCTGGTATCTAGCTCTATCTGAAGCTCTTGGCTTCAATTCAGAAGAGTATTTTACTAGAAAATTCACATATGCAAAAATGAACCCTTGGGACCTGATCCTATAAATCTCATCAGTTGAAGGGAAGCATAAAGGCTGTGTGACTGTGGAGATGAGAGCCAGATACTATATGGGAGGTCAAAATCCAGTCAGGAAAGGCCAGACAGGGAAGAAACAAAGTTCAACTTCATAATCACGTTGTGGTGTTTCGTTTTGGTTTGGTTTTTAATACTATGTCTATAAAATGCACTCAGAGTGCAGCCTTTCCAAAAACTAAATCAGAGATTTATGTGTTTCAGCCACTACTGATCTGGTCTGAGTAGAACATTGGGAAATAAAAATGTTCTGGCCAATTCAACAGAACGGAATTTGTGTAACCAAAAAAAAAAAAGGAAAAGAAAAAACTTTGCACCCAAACAACTTTGTGTAGTTAGCGCTACTTGACCTGTCGTTAAGCTTTATGCTTCAGAGCTCTGTTTGAGAAACGCTGTCAGACCAAAAGGCTGGAGGTCAGACTGGAAAGCTCCTAACCCTTCTCTGATTTCTGCGGGGAAAGACAGAGCGGAGGCTCAGACTTCCAGGTAAAGGAACAGAAATCCCTCTGGATAGCAGAGAGCTCTGCGTGGGCTGACTGAGCCTGCCCCGCAGGGCTCTGCCCTTGCTTTGCACCGGTTGGGGTTGCTCCGTGCAGCGCTGTGTACTGCAACCACTCCCCACCCCCCCCAAACAGTGCCATAACCAACGCGGAGAGCATGTTGAGAGATGCACCCACTTTCTGCATTGAGGTTTGGGGTTCGCTTTGCCAGGCCACTCCAGCTTTTGGCTTTCAAAAAGAACGATGGTCAGCAGAAGCTGGTCCCCGCAGGAACCTTGAAAGGAGAAGGTCCTGAATATCCCCAGCCACTGGGAGGATGGGAGGAATTGGGGCAAGGTAAGTACTGGTGCGCAACAACAGGAGCCGAGCAACAGGGATAAACTATGCTGGTTCGTGGGGATGTTGATTTTACTGATGCATCTGCCAAAAACATCAGCTGTGCCTGGCCGCTCTGCTCACGCCTGGCAGATGCGCGTGCGTATGGCGCAATAACCAGGAGGAAACGTTTCCTCGGCTCCGTTTCCTAAGTGGCTGGTGGAAAGACATCCATGACGTCCCACGGAGAGAGGCTCCGGGAGAGGCAGCAAGGTACGGGCATGCAGTTGGGAGTTTGCGAGGAGCTCTCACAGGCCAGCCCTATTTTATTTCTGAAGGTCTTATCGCACCCAGGGGACCTTTCCCATGCAGAGCAAGGGTTCAGAGGGCTCGTCCGACTGGCGTGGCTGATGCCCTTAGCTCCCGGGGGTGGTGGCCAGGCGGCCCGACAGCAGGACTGTGAGTAGGGGAGACAGGGAGGAGGCGTGCGCCAGGCTCCGACACCTTTCCCGGGGTGCCGCTGAGCTGGGAGGGAGGGCAGGGAGGCAGACGGAGGAAGTTAGGGATTTCATGGTCTGTCGGTTCGGTTTTAAAGTTTGCTGAAAGGATAACTGCTTGCAGTTAGTCATACCGTAAGCTGCCTTTATATCTTCATTAATTCACCCTTTCTTCCACATGGGGAGGAAGTGTGTAAGAGAAAAAGTGACATGAGGTTGCTTTTTATGTATAAAATTTCCTCTGTATAAAGCTATTCCTGTGAAGATATGAAAAGCAAATTCACAGAGTATCTTTCAGCTGCACAAGACCAGACAGCGAAAGGTGAAGGACACTACCTGTTTTGCCAGTGAAATATTTCTGTCTGCTTTATTAAGTGTTTCACCTCTGTTTCTTTCTACTTGGGGTTAGGTGGGGAGCGGAAAATCCCTGCAAGGAGCAGAAACGCTGTCAAGTGAAAGTGAAAGTAGGGCACAAGCTGATGGGGTTAGGGCAGACTGGGAGCCCTGGGTCTCAGCGGGGGACCTGGCAGGGGTTACCTGTGGAGTGGGAAGAGAGGGAACAGGGATGGGGGAAGCCATGGAGAAAAGCTGCCTGGAAACATCATCCCACCCCACTCCCCTGCTTTCCTCTCCTTTTCCCCTCCGCCTCCTCAAATCCCACACTCCGTATCCACAAACATCAAATTCCTCTGCCACTGCGGCAGCAGCCACAGCAGCACACCGCTGTGCGGAGAGGAGAGAAGGAGCAGCCACATCCAAAAAAAACCTCCCGGGAGCACTGGATCTCAGGAATCTCCTGCACTGGGATTTCAGAGAAAACAAATTGGGAGCACTTTTCTAGGAACAGGCCTGGCTGGTGTCACTGCGTACAAAAGCAACCCTGGTCTGAAGACAGCAGCGGAACAAGCTAAGGCTGCGAGGGAGACTCGGGTCCTTCCTCGCTCTTTGTTCTGGCAGTCCAGGGGCTGCCAAGCCTTAGTTCATAGACCTTTGTACCGTAACCGGCTCTCTAAGGGAGCTCTTCCTTGTAACGATTTCCTCTGATTAGCCTGCTCCGAATACACGTGATCCCTGCCAAAGCATGAAGGGCGTCGGAGCCAGCTAAATGATCATTTCCAGGCTCTGTTTGAATAACGTGTTCAAATTCTTTCGAGCAGCTCTGAGTCGCTCAGCCACAGACCCTTGCAAACTCCGTGGCAGGCGGGTGGGCAGGTCTCCACTGCGTGTATGCGCTCCACGATGGGTTATGTTGTAGGAGCAGCAAAGTGATGAGATCCATAGAAAAATGTTGTCTGGGTCCAAAACTGGGACATTCAAGGGAGGCTGAAGCACAGCAGCAAGGAAAGTAAAATCCTCTGACTTTGAATTATCAGTAGCTACCCATTTCAGGTTCTTCTCTTTGTAGGTGCTGTGTCTCTGGGGTAAAGCACAGAGCAGAGACTTTGCTGGTAAGTGATTTCCCCCCCAAACCCAAGGAATTTGGCCTTGGCTGGCTGCCAGACACCCACCCAGCTGCTCTCTCACTCCCCCTCCACAACAGGACAGAGGAGAAAATAAGGTGGGAAAGTTCACAGGTTGAGATGAAGATAGGGAGATCACTTACCAATTACTTTCATGGGCAAACCAGACTTGACTTGGGGCAAATCAATTTATTGCCAATTAAAATAGATTTGGATGGTGAGAAACAAAAACAAAAATTAGAACAACACCTTCCCCCCACCCCCCTTCTTCCATGGGCTGCAACGTGGATATCTGCTTGCCCATGGTCCTCCACAGGTTGCAGGTGGCCGATCTGCTTCACCATGGTCTTCTCTATGGGCTGCAGGGAAATCTCTGCCCCAGTGCCTGGAGCACCTCCTCCCCTCCTTCTTCACTGACCCGGGTGTCTGCAGGGCTGTTCTCTCTCACATTTTTCATCATTTCTCACTGCTGGGAAGCTCTCTCAAAAGTGCCACCAGCTTGGCTGATGGGGTCTGCTGTGTCCTGCAGTGGATCGGTTGAGCTGGCTGTGTCTGGCATGGGGCACCCCTGGTGTCTCCTCACAGAGGCCACCCCTGCAGCCCATTGCTGCTAGGGCCTGGACACCTGCACCCGGTATAGTACCCATGAGTGGC
The DNA here is from genome assembly GCF_000687185.1 of Egretta garzetta. Taxonomy (NCBI): domain Eukaryota; kingdom Metazoa; phylum Chordata; class Aves; order Pelecaniformes; family Ardeidae; genus Egretta; species Egretta garzetta. Next base: position 857,270 of record NW_009258756.1, read on the forward strand.
AGCTTTGCTTTCCTGAACACTACAGGAGGGGTGATGCTAACAGTGCCTTCCAAAGGCATTCTGGCTTCTGCAGCTGATCACACACTGCCTAGAAGCCAAATCTTACCCCTGTTAGCCAGGTGGCACCACTGGCCTTCATGTAACGGATTTATTGGGTCAAGCTGTGTTTTCTTCCAATGTGTATTTTAGAAATATATATTTCAGAGAAAAGCAGTGACCCGGGTCCAAGCCACAGAGGTCAGGGTCATTTCTGTGATGCTTACCATGCTCTGCAAATGTACAAACATCAGTTCCTTGGTTCTGGGTCAAACCTGCACTTCCCAGCTGGAGGATTCTCCTTTTCTGAGTAGTGATTAGACTTCTGACCAGACCAGGGGTACCATGTAGCTTGACAGCTTTGGAAAAGACCCATACTTTAATCTGGATTTCTCTTCTGATGTTAGGGCCGAGGAAGCAGCGAGGCATTGGTCAGTTGGTCAGTTCTTCTGCACCTGCAGTGTCTTCTGACTCATCCATCTGCTCCTGAAATGGCGTATGCTTGGTATTGGCTCGATGATTCTGGGCAGTGGATTGAGTATGGGGAAGAGGTGAGATCCATCTGCTGTTGATGCCAAAAGCTCTTGTTAAGCCATCTTTGGAGAGTTATTTAGGGCACATTGTTCTTCAGCCAGTGCGCTTCACACGTGCCACTGGCGCCCTTGCAGTGCTGCCCTGGTGGATTTGTCTTATTAATTGTCCCTCAAATCAGTACTTCTACTCTGTGAAAGCTTTCAAAGGACTATCTACCTGTGAAAGCGACTGCTTTTTCCAGAGATGATGGATGCCTTTTGGCTGAAGCTGACCACACAGGCTGAAGGCTGCTTTGCTGCTGTTGTGACAAGCCACTGTTCTCTGTGGGGTACCCCTCCATTCCTGAAGAACAAAATGTTTGAAGCCTTAGAGACTTAGTTCAAAATGGCATCCTATGATGGGGGCCCGTGGGGAAATACTGGTATTTCCCCACAGTGTTGCCTAAACCAAAAGACTGGTTTCTAACAGGTATAACAGGCCTCAAGTTGCCCCAGGGGAGGTTTAGATTGGACATTAGGAAAAATTTCTTCACAGAAAGGGTTGTCAAGCACTGGAACGGGCTGCCCAGGGAAGTGGTCGAGTCCCCATCCCTGGAGGTATTTAAAAGATGGGTAGACGAGGGGGACATGGGCTTAGTGGTGGGATGGCAGTGCTAGGTTAATGGTTGGACTTGATGATCTTAAAGATCTTTTCCAACCTAAATGATTTGATGATTCTATAAATCAATAATTTCCTTGTTCTTTCTATAGCATCCAGATCACTGCTCTGCCACGGTAACATCTGCAGATCTGGAGAAGAAATTTCTAGCTGACCGCAAAGGCATTGTGTCATTCAGGGCTGGTTCTCAGAAGTATGAGTTAAACTTTGAAGGTGAAGTATCTCCCTGTTTTAAGTTCATTACACAGCGTAGCTGAGTCTAAGGTAGAGAATTCTTCATACAGAGCTGTCACCCTGTGTCTGGGTTTCTTAGAAAGGGTCTTTTTCCTCCTCTAAGTTTTCTCCAAGCAGAACTTGAGCAGTATGTACATTTCCCTGCAGTTTTGAGATGCCCCACTCGAGCTTCTAAACGTGTGTATCTATAGTCAAAAAAGCATCTCTGACAATATTGTATATTCAGAAGAAGAGCTAAAAGAAACACTTTAAGGCATCTGGCTTATGCATTTGGGTTTAATCAACTGAAGAGGAGAAATGAGAAAAGAAAAAAAAAAAGCACTGAAAAGTCAAATGGTGAAGTGAGCCCATGGTAGGCATCTTGCAAGCTACTTATGGGGAGAGAAAGCACACAGCTCAAGCAAAGGAAAATTTAGGGCTGGTTGCACAGAGAGAGAATGGGAAAATGAGAAATGCTTTTCTGTTTCTAATTTATTTGCACATCTTAAAATTCCTGTTAGCTTTCCAAACTTGAAATCTTTTTCCTGGCATGAATAAAGAGAGTGGTGTTTAAGGGAGGAAACAATGGATAATTAGCCATGTCACACAGCATGCGCCCCACGATATTGTTACAGGACCGAGAAGAGAGGGCAGGCTTCCCTCTCAGCACCACGTAACAATCCCGCGCTGCCAGGAAAGCCAGATTTATGGCCTCCATCGCACTGAAAGCTCTTCCCTGCTGTAGGCCTGACACCAGATGTGGTTTTCTCTGGCCGACAGCCTGGATGCGAATGCATGTGCAGGTGCAGTTGTTGGTTGGTTGCCTTTGGGCTTCACAACCTGTGCTAGCAGGTGGTTGGCCTTGCTGATCTACAAGCAGAAGTGGCACGAGTGGGAATGGTTTTGAAGTATGGAGTGGGGTGGATGTGGTAGAGAGAGCACCACATTGCGGTACTCAGGGCTACATCCTCTTTTACTTTTTCTAAACACATAAGAGTGCATCCCTGGACAATAAATTATGTAATTATTGAGTCATCGTGTTTTTCTTTCAAGACATGGTCCAAACAAATTTGATCTATGAAACTCAAAGAAAAGTTGCCCGGCTGCCAAAATTTCTGTCCTCTCAAGGTGGACAAGACAGAAGGTAATATACATTCATTATTTAATAACGTCTCTAGATGACAGCACCTTTCTGCTAAGAAGTTCCTCCTACCTGTCTAGAGTTCAATTTTAGATTTCTTAAATTCATTTTTAGATACCTTTTGCTGATTGGTTTAATAGCAAATTTTGCGGTGACAGTATTTGTAAATTATGCAACGCTTCTGTGAAGTGTGCTGGAGGGATGTTTGGGGGCAGTCTCAGGAAGCTGTGAGAGAGCCCTAGAGTAGATTTGTTCTCTCTGAGAGAGCAAGAATACATAGGGCTGACGCAACTGTGCCAGGAATTTTTATTCCTCGATTTATCCCCCAACAATACTTAATGAGCTGTGCACGGAGTAGGAGCAAGGGACTGCCAGTCCCGAGAACTGTGGAGCAGATAGATGCCATCCCCTGGAAAGCTGAAGAGAAAATAAAACACAGAAGCAGATTCATCTACATGAAGTGAACTGGATGCACTTTTTAGGGATACCCTCTGTCGTGGCTTTTTTAAAGGAAGTTCAGAATTCGAGCATGTCTGCCATAAAAGTTAGTTGTGCTACTGCTTTATTTTAAAAAGAGCCACCTTTGCTTCAGAACCTCACCAGCAGGAGGTGCCTTTGAAGCCAAGGGTTCAGTTTAAGGGCTGGTTCAACCAAGGGTGCGTTGGTTCAAAAAGAAAAACTGTAGCTCCTGAACGGATGCTAATGTTCCTGTTGCCCGGGTTGAAACACACGTGCCAGGAGAACGTTAGTGCTGGAAGTTGTTAAGCACTGATGGGTGCAGCAGTGTCCTCAGGGCACAACTGTCCACCCACAGCCTCCTGACAGACTTGGTCCTGGGGACAGGTAGAGGCAGGCCACCTACCTGGACAGCAATTTAGAGATGAGTAGCCTCGTGGTGGGGAGAGGGCTCCTGCTCCAGTTTCCTAGAGGTTCAAGCAGCACGCGTGGAGGGCAAGCTGGGAGCAGTTGTATAAACCACCCGTCTAGGAGCATGTTGCTTCTCATTTGAAGCTCTCCTACCAGGGTCTTGACCTGCCAAGAGGTGCATTGTTACCACTAGGATGCGTGTGGAAATTTAAACTGGAGAAAGGTATAATGGTTATGTGGAAAGTAAAAGAAAAAGAGAAATCCAGGGATACCTGAATGCTGCTGTAGAGACAGCGTCTAGATCCTCGGGAAGGGGGATTTGGTTGGGAGTATCGTAGACTGACCTGCTCCTTTTTCTTTTCTGCAGCCAAAATATGACTCTATCACATTTTGTCTGTCCTCCACAATGGGACCAATCTGCGCTGCCTGATATCGGGTTCAAGGTAGGTCTTTCCACCTCTCCAATGAGTAGGGCGAACTGTGTCCTATGCTGATTTTTTCTGAGAACGTGACACAAGGCACTTGAGATGTTCCCAGCTTTTAAACATGTCTTATAAAATAAGCAACTATGAGGTGGAACAAGACTGACAGTTTCACATTCAGCATAGACCTGTGTCTCCTGGGAGGCTCTCTGAGATGCCCTACATAGACCACGCAGGATAAGAAAAGCCCTTTTGGCCGTTACTGGTCTGACCTGTCCCTTGCGCTCTCCCAAGGCACCAGATCCTCTGATAAACTGGATGAATTACATCTCAAGGGGATGTTGTAGTGTTGCCTCCATTGATTTGAGGGAAAATGTTTGCTGCGGTAAAACTAGGGCTTAGCCCTGTAGGGAAGGAGCTAGGAGGAGCTAGGGTGTCAAATTAAGGTGAAACTGATATTCACTTTTCTCCAGCCTGAGTACTGCTGTGCATTTCATCTTTAGGTTACTCTGAAGTAAAAATAATCTAGATGTGGAGGTGTGTCCACCGGAAGAAGCTCGTGTGGGATTGCATTCATTTCTCTGTCAGTGCCTGCGCTTCCAGCACGGGGAACGGGGGTGAAGGTGGGGAGAGAGTGGTTGACTGGAGAGACAGGAGAATCATAGAATCATAGGATCATTTGGTTGGAAAAGACCTTTAAGATCATCAAGTCCAACCATTCCTGTCCACTACTAAACCAGGCCACTGAGCAGCTTGTCCACCTGTCTTTTAAATGCCTTCAGGGATGGGCACTCGACCACATCCCTGGGTAGCCCATTCCAGTGCCTGGTAACCCTTTCAATGAAGATTTTGTTCGTAATATCCAATCTAAACCTCCCCTGCTGCAACTTGAGGCCATTTCCTCTTGTCCTATTGCTTCTTACCTGGGAGAAGAGACCGACCCCCACCTCGCTACAGCCTCCTTTCAGGTAGAAGCTTGTGATTTTAATGCCAGGGCTTTTCCTCTGATGTGAGGAGGTTGATGAGTCCTTTGAAAGGACTGGGAGTTGTTACTATCAGTAATAACTTGGTTTTGGTGTTTTAAAAATTTTCAGTTGGTACAGCTCAGTTACTCTTCCCATGAATATGGAAAAATTAAGAGACTGTTTGAGAAGACGATGAAAGATTACTGCATCCACCAGCTACAGAGGATCCAGAACCCAACACTTTGGCAAGTTTTTCAGTGGTTTGTATCTATTTTATTTAATTATCCTGATGGTAGCAGGAGACTGGTGTTTCCTGATCTGTTGTCCTCTGTACTCTGCATTAGGAGCTGTCAAATCCAGCAGCCCAGCAGAGGTGAGACTGCCACGTATCTGTGTGCCCGGGTCCAGCTGGTAGCAAGGTTCAGCACGTGTTCCCGGTAGGCGCACACACACAAAACATATGAATATGCACATAGCTGGCCACAAAAACCAAGAACGGACAGCACAGCACTCATGCAATCATAAACAGCGCCAAAGGCCTCATCTTGTTCCCTTCCAATGGCTGATGGGGATGAAAGCCAGATGGCCAGACAAGCCCACTGACCAGACAGTTGCCAGTTTATACATGACCAGCTCTTTTTACCCTCTTATCCATCTATTTTTGCATGTTTGTTCCTCCTCAGACCATCTTGATCCTTCCCTTCTCCCACCTCTAGTTCCTCTGTTAAACATCCATTATAAGTCTCGTGCAATCCCCGAATGCTCTT
>NW_009258756.1:862882-866070 GCF_000687185.1 Egretta garzetta
AAGGAGTCCCATCCCCTCATAGGCAGTACTCTCCTCATGTCCATGAGCTGCTCTGGACCCTTTCCACTGCTCACAGTGCTGGGTGTCTCCCTGGTCGCTAGGGCTGAGGCTCCCCTGGGGCATCCCTGGGAGGGGCTGGGGCTCCTTTCTCTGCAGTTGGGTTATTGGGGCTGTCTGTGCTCTTTTGTGTGTGTAGAAATGAACCTTTTATTGCATAACCTAACAGGTGGTGGTGGGGGGGTGTTCTTGCTGGTGTTACTCAAAAAGAAAGTTCTTTTCCTTCACCATGACTGAGCTGCAGTATCTCAAATTTATTCTTTTCCGTTTAGTCTCTTCCACATAGGAGTTTAAAAAAAAAAAAAAAAAGTACTTTTTATGTGACAAAGGTAAGGGTGAAGATTATACAGTCTTCACTGTGGCTTCATACAGCTCAGTTTTATAACCATATTTATGCATTCAGGATTTATATAACCTGGGAACTGACCAATTCCCAGTGGAGATGTTTGTCTCCCTACTCTCTGGTGTGGTCTGAAGTTGTGCGTGACACAGTCCATAGCGATGCTGAGAACTTTTTGTTTTGCTGGAAGGAGCTGGCTGTGCAGCAGGGTACCAACAGAAGTGCAAAGCAGGCAGTAACCCCACTGAGAGTGGTTTGTGTCACTGTTCCTCCGTGAACCCGAAAGTAGGAGGACGTGCGTTGGGAAATTGTCCTCGTCTGAACCAGGGTAACAATGTCATTCTTTTTTTTTTTTTTTTCCTGTCCCTAGGCAAAAGGAGCAGATGACGAAGCTCAGTAAATCGAAATGGGTAGACGAGCGGCTCCTGTTCCATGGGACAAGTCTGTCCCACATGCCTGCCATCTGTGAGCAGAACTTTGACTGGAGGATCTGTGGGATTCATGGGACAATGTATGGAAAAGGTACAAGGGCAGAAGTTTGGGTTCAGGGGCCATAGCAGCATGGGCTGCAGACCCCGGCCAGGCTGGCGGGGGGGCGCAAGGGGATGGTCCCTGGGCCCCGCACTCCTGCCATTAGGGTGCTCTCACCTGGGTGCACCTGCAGCACTGCAGGCAGCATCAGCATCAAACCCCTTTTGGGAGGGACTAAAGCCACCCCTCTGCCTCAGGTACCTGCTGTTGGACAGGTGGGACTGGGAGGTTGATGGCAAAATGTGGCTAGAGTCTGTCTATGCTTTAAAGCAAGCCGACGTGGAAACAGCCGGCAAGGATGCACGTAGGGTTACCCGAGGCTGCCAAAGAGGATTTTTGTTCCTCAGTTGATGCATTTTCTTACCTGTGGCTTTTTCTGGTCCCTAGGAAGCTACTTTGCCAGAGATGCCAGCTATTCTCATGAGTACTGTTCCTCTCACAGTGGTCGCTACAGCATGTTCGTAGCTCACGTTCTTGTTGGAGACTTTGTTCAAGGAAACCCCGAATACCTTCGCCCTCCACCCAGAGCCAGCAATTCAAACAGACTTTACGACAGCTGCGTGGATGACCCAGCAGACCCTTCCGTCTTTGTCATCTTTGAGAAGCACCAGATTTACCCTGCCTATATCTTAGAGTACAGCAGTGGGGCCCAATGTATGATCCTGTAATGAATGGTGGAATCTCCTTTGAATTTACATGGAATAAATTACACTTTAGTACATAATTTTTTAATGTCTGTTCAATTCTAGTAGTAGCTTTGAAACATTTTGTAATGCAGTGAACTCACATCAATCCCCTGAAGGATTTTGGGGCACGGTTTTTTTGATAGCGGCTATTCTTCTGCCAGCAGAAAGTGCTAAACTTTAACCTCCACCTTATCTCTAGCCTGGGATGGGGTCATACCTGACTTGCGTACCCTGATGCAGTGGCACCTTCTGCTGCTGAAAGCAGCACTGCTGAGTATAGGGTTTACTTGATCCACTGATATAGTCCCTTAGGGATTATTCCTGCCTGCGATGGTGCTGATGTGCCAAAGGGAGACAGGGTGGGGAACGAAGAAAGAGAAAAAGCGAAAGTACCTCCATCACAGCACACAAGAGAGGAATCAAGGCCCATCCTTCCAGTAAAGGCCAGGAAGCTTCTGTACCTTGGAGACTTTGTAATTAACGCTGGCAATGAACTTTGCTTTGCTTCCTGGTCACACCGCTGACAGCTCTTCTTACCCTGGTCTTCTATGTCAAGTCCGCCCATCCCTGTGACACCCTGTCCTTGCTCTGTCCCCGCTGGGTTTAGGTCAAGAGAACGAGGGATGTTGCAGCTGCTGAAGTTAGATCCCCACCATGCCATGACGTTAACAGCGAGGAAGCCCACAGTGAGCTGAATAGCGGCACCCGGCAGAGTCCCACTGGGGCCACAGCGGTGAGTGGCAAGGCAAAGGGGCTTTGTGAGGGGTGGCCTCTGACACAGCCACCCCCTTCCCACCCTGCAGACTGAAGCTGGTGGTGGCTTTTTTGGATTGCCCTGCTGCTGCCTGGCGCTTCTCTGGGCGATTGAGGAGCACCCCAGCGGTGTGTGCTCCTGCTGGGATGGATGGGGGAAAGCTTGGATGATGGGCATAGTACTTGAAAGTTGGTGGATGGTGGGATAACATTCAGGATGAAACAAAATGTAATGGTTTATTTTAAAATAGTGTTTCTGAGTAAGCTGTTGTAATTCAGCAAAGGAGCTACGAGTGGCTCAGTTGTCCATGCTGTAAGTGGGAGGAACCAAGAGCATGGATGTGTGTAGGATCTCATCAGCTTTCCTAAAGCCTGCTATCCTCAGGCACAATCAGTGTCCTTAGAAAATGTCAGAAATGCAGGTGACTGCAATGAGTCCTCGAGCTGCCCTATTTAGTGCACGTCCATGTCCCATCTCATCTTGCAGGAAGCTGGAGCCTAAAGGTTGTTCTTTTGCAAATTAGTGATCTAATCTTGTCAGCCACAAGGGAGTAGAGCGCCTTCTGTGCAGTCAGGAAGTAACGGTGAAAGTCACCTGAATATATTGTATTTTTTAATTAAAAAACCCAAACACCAAATGGCAACAAGTTATCTGCCGCGCACCTTTCTCAGTAAGGAAAATGGTGTACAACAGGTAATCGCTTCCCTCTGCTATCAATACCACTGCACTGGAAAACTGCAGTGATTTTGGAGGGCTGTTTGCCTAGGTAGGATTTGTCAGCTATCATAGATCCTGTGCTCTGCACAAATGTGAATTGGGG
>NW_009258756.1:866200-870033 GCF_000687185.1 Egretta garzetta
GGGGGAGGGGGGGGCTTTTGGGCAGGACAGGGGCTGGGAGATGGAGGGTTTGGGAAGAGTTTTGCTATTAGAGAAAAATGCTCTGTGGAACGATGCCCTTGTACAAACCATCTTCCCCCATCTTTGCCTGCCGTGACAGAATAAACCACCCATTGTGTGGGAGAACGGGGCTTCCAGCAAGGTGGGCTTTGGGCTGTGATTGCCAGCCTCCTCGGGGGCAGGAGAAGGTAAGTGAGAGCCCGCTGAGGCCAGTCGCTGAAAAAGGGATTTTTGGTGGTCTGAAAAAGAGGAGAGGACGGGTACAAACATGCAGAGTTTGGCAGAAAAGGAGATTTTTTTTCATTAAGTAAAAACTATTTCTGGCTGCAGGGAGACTTCACACAACCTTCAGCAATTAGGGGCCGGGTATTATGTTGGGAAGATCAGGCAGGGGGCTGGTGTGCACAGCTGCAATGGTGTGCTGCGGTGAGGGGCTGCTGAGGAGTAGCTGCTGGTGGCTTTGTAGGTGTTGGAGTACCCGATCCGACGTGGAAGCGCTCCTTGAGGAGCCCGCACTATTTCAGGGTCACTCTCTGCAATTCTCAGTTTGTGTCACTGCCAAAAGGAGCAGTCCCACCTCCCAGCGTGTGTTGCTGCTGTTTTTCCTATGCCAGTACCCATGACTGTACTGGGCTGGGGAGGATCAGGTGCAGAGCATTCACCTACTTGAAAACTGGCTTAACCAAAACCCAAACCGAAAATAGGGTGTTCAGCAAGAACCGTTCTCTGTTCTGCTTGTGCCGATACCGATAAAGAAGAGTATGCAGTATGGATTTTGACTGGCATATGATGATACTGAGCCTCTAGCCCAAGCAGGACTTCAAAAGGTAAAAGGCTTGGGAATATTTTTGGTCAGTGAGGCAGAGCGAGCACTATTAAAAGTGAAAAGCCACTTCATCTGGGAACACTTCTTCACTGGATTTTTTTTGGTACTATAAATGTGCTAAAACTTCTTCCAGACCTGAACCTCCTGCCTACCTCTGGAGGACCTGGGTACCTCCAAAGTACTGGGCAGAAAGCATTCCACCCTCTTAGAGGAGAAACACTTGCAACCAGCAGCAAGGCGTGCAGTTGCTGGCAGGAACTAAGTGTGGATCTGATCTGTGGGCTTTTATTATTTTTTTTTTCTTTTTCCCTGAAAAGAAGTGGTTCAAGAGCTTCCTACCCTGTTGAGAAAGGGTTAAACGACTTCTGACTCGGGTGCATGGGACTGATGGTTTCAGAGTCCAGGAGATGGTGGTGGAAAAGGTCTGACCTGAGGAATGCTATGAGTAGCCAAACTGATTCCTGTGGCGTTTGCCACCTTCCCTGGTGCCTGCCAGGCAGGTGTTGGGGTGGGCTTGTCCTGGACCCTCCATGGTTCACCGAGCTCCTTCTGCCCAAGGGCAGGGTGTAAGAGGAAAGCAACGTGAGAGGAAATGATGAGTTGGTATCGTGGCTAATTACTTCTCCACCTTTTGAATCTGCTCCCTGTTGGGAGGGTGCTGTGGGAGTGCTCCATCTGCACCACCATGGGGAGGATTTTTGGGAGCTGCAGGAGACCAGAGGGAGAGGGCTCTGCCGAGAAACCAGCTGCCTCTGCCAGAGTTCCCAGAGGCCAAGCTGTTAGCTCAAGTGACCTTTTTCAGTGTAATGCATTTCTAATTGATGCTCTTGTGGTGCTCTGAGGACGTCACAGTGTCCCTGGTTTTAAGGCTGCTGGTTGCATATTCATGCACCTGTTCTAGGCCTCAGCAAGTTTTCAGGCTTTCTTTTAATTTACTGCTGCCAAGTTTGACTTTTCAGCATTTTTAAGAATCCTTTTTAACAATTTTGACAGACGATTAAACTGTAAAACTTAATGCTTGACTGAACATGCTGAATAGCATGTTATTTTCCAAAATATTTGAATTCTGAAAAATCAACCTGAGCCCCATAACTTGGCACTACCATTGTATGGGTGCCAGGTGAAGAAAACACAGATATTGTTCTTGGCACGACATGCTCAATGATTACGTTATTTAACAGGACTGTTTCTGGATCGAGGGAATAACGATCCTGAATCGACATGTAGTTGTGGTAATAATGGGAGGGCTGAGGGTTTGGGGGAGGGCTGGGGTCCTCAGCTTGGGGCTGCAGGAGATGGATCTGTAGGAATCAAACTTCCACTGCTCAGGGAGAAACTTTTGCTAATTGTTGCTGTTCTTTTGCAATCCTGTTTCTTTTGATGAAGCCTATTGTCTGGCACGTTCAGGCCTGGACACCATTTCCCAAAGCAACTCAAACTGCCTTTCCAAGATTACTTTTACATCTAGCTTACAAATAGGAGCAATAGGAAAGGCTGACCTGGTTCTTATCCATCTGTTCTTAATAAGCTTAGATTTTCCTTCCAGATGCTTTACTGCAATGTCAGAGGACCCATTAATTGGTGTGCCAGTACTCAACCTGTAAATACTGGGGAAGTGTCTACATATGATATCCCCACCGCTGGAGGAAGCTGTGTCTTTGCCCATTCCCAAAGAGCAGCTTCATTTCACTGTGTGTTCTCTGAATCATTTTTCTTGGGCTGTTTCTTCATCTTTGGTCTCCTTAAATGGTTTTTTTTCAAAATGGTTTTCCCTTTACTCAGTCCAAAGGAGATGTTGGAAGTCACATCAGCCTCTGCTTTCTTTAACACCCTGTACACCCTTTCATTCTTGATTCTTGCAGACTCTTTCTGACTGCATTTTGCAGATAGCCTCTTGTATCTTCCAGTTCATTTTAATTTTGAAAGTTCCCGTAGGTTTATGATTTTTTTACCTACACTCTGTGGCATCCGTCTGGAGCTGTGATCTGTTCTTCTGTCCTGAAGGCCAGCTGACCTTCATTTGGCCTCTCAGCTCAAGCAGATTTTTCTAAGAGTCATCTCCACATCCTTTTCCCTCTTGGATCTTCATACAATCTGACCTCATATTAAAGATTAAACAACCTCTCCCTTCACAGAACTTATTTGACTGAAAGTCCTCACATCCATCGGTACTGTCTTAAAAAATGCTTCCCTTTTTTGGATTTTTTTTTTTTGACTGAGCAACTCAAATTCCTTACTAAAAGAATGGCTGCTCTACATTTCTCACCTCAACTTTGTGACTATCAAAAATACATTTTTCTCATCAGGACCTCCTCCAGCTGCTTCTATTTCTATATAGTCTGAGTAACTCCATGACGTGGCTTTTCTTTTCTTTCTTAGATCAAGCTTTGGATTTGTTTTCTTTTTTTCCCCCCTCAACTTCTAGTTCTACTTGCTCCCATTAACATGTGGTGTCTAGGCAGTTTCCTGAACCTGAAACACAACTAACAGGACTCGTAAGGAAAGCAAAAGGTTCATAGCAGCTAGGAAGGCCATTTTCAAGACTCCTCTCCGTTTAAACGCTATCAACGGAGACAGAACTGAACAGGATCCTCTGACGACTCTGTGAGTTCCTGAGGATTGTGAAAGCTGTGGCTCATCATGGGAAGCAGCTCATCGCAGTGGGCAGGGTGTGAGGGACACGGGCTTCGATGCCAGGTGATCTATTCCCACATCTACAGAGGTTTTGTTGGGGAACCCAGGGGAACTCAGCACTATTGACTTCTACAGGTGAAACATCAAAAGCAACCAAATAATACTGTTGCTACCTGGCCAGGGTCAGGCGCCAGCTCAGTGCGTATACCACGGGCTGGCACACTCAGAGGGCAGAAAATGGTACATCTGGATTACAGCACGGGCAAAAAAAAAGAAAAATGAAAACCTTTTAGGACTTGTTCTCTTCCCTGAGGGTTTGGAAACCAGACTTCTT
>NW_009258756.1:870508-874957 GCF_000687185.1 Egretta garzetta
AACCTGCCAGAAGCTGACAATTTTTATTTTTTTTTTCCTTTTCTTTGCCCCTTTCATCTTTTTTGAGACAGTTCTGCACTTTTGATCATTGCTGATGCTCACCCATTTGTCAGCATGGAAACCTGTTGGTACTGGTTGGGCGATGCCCTGTGGTGGACTGAGTATGGGAAGCAGGAAAACTCCATCACACCCCTGAAATCCAGCTCTAAGTCCCAGCCACCGGTGGAGGAGTCCTGCTTTGAACTTTTGGGCTTTTGTGAGGACTGCCCGTTGGGTGGCACTCAGACTTTCTCCATAGTCCTGTAGTGCTGGCCAGCCCTTGGAGTGTCACGGACACTCTCAGGGGAACTTCTGAATGCCACCCCTAAGCACGGTTGTCTGTCCTAGGAGTAGCTAAAATTGTTGTCAAGGCTGGTTTTTCGTCTGTATGCACGCACCCACATATATGACATACACATTATATAAATCTGGGGGGAGGACAGGGAATGTCATGACTCACTGGAAAGCTGAAAAAGTTGTATTCAGAAAGCTGCTTCTCTAAACTACAGCACAGCACTACTTTGACTGTTAACTACTTCAGTTTTGATGTCAGGCTAAACCTTTACGCAGATCCTATAAAGAAAACTAAAAGCCAGTTGCCTAGAATGGACCCTGTCATTACCTGCATTTCTGTAGCCTTCAACCTAGCCTTCAGCCTTGGGGACATCTGCCCAGGTGGAGGTGTTCCAGGCAGATCAGGAAGGCACTCTGAAAATTTCGAGTTCATTCACAGAAATGCACAAGAAATCTTAAAGGTAGAATACTTGCTTGTTTATAATTAATTTAATGCACGTGATGTGCTGCTAGCTCTGTAGCGCAGCTTCTCTCCTGAATGTGCCTGGTGTATCCCCATGACCATGACAGCCCCATGAAGTGTCTGTCCTAGCCAGAGGGAACATACACCTTTAAAAGCACTTGCTAGAAAATTGTGTAAATTGGAGAACTAGAGGAGATGCTGTTTGTGTCTGCAGAGCATGAAATGTGGGAAATAATAGATAAAATTTCCCGTTCTTCTGTCTAACTTACTTAGTGATTTAATTGCTGGAGCTATTGGGAGACCTGTACAGTTATAAGATTAGAAAAATAAAGTCATGGTATTCAACACAAAATAAAAGGTATTAGGAGGATAGTTTGAGACTAAGAGGTAGGTCGCAGTGCGCGTGGCACCAGGAGCGACGGAGGGGTTGTGAAAGAGGAAGCGCTAAGGAGGAGAGCGGGATTTGCTGAGGCTGCGCAGGCAGAGAGCTGCGTGAGAGGCAGCCCATGGCTCTCCATCGCCCGAGGGTGGCTGCTTGATCATGGGGCTCTTTGCTGAGAAGGACGTTGTTTGGATGACTGATGCTTGTGAGCAAAAAAGGATGGGGTGATATTCAAGAAAAAAACCCTAAATCGTGTATAGGCATTATTGTAAGCACCCACATCCATTTTTGAGGAGTGGGGGATCGCGATAGCTTGAAACTGGCTGTGTGGTGGGATCAAAAGAGGAGCCTTCCAGGTGGACAAGAGGACATGTGTCTGCGCCGCTCACGCTGCCAGCTCAAGCAGGAGCAGCACTAGGCAAAGTGACCTTGCGCTGTGGCAGTAACACAGAGGAGGCGGCCACAGGTAAGGCATTGCATGGCCACGTCAGCAATTTTTCATCTGCCCTTCTGTATAAGAGTGGCTGAACGGGGACGTGCCAAAGCATGCTAGCCTGGCTCCTGCCTTCAGCAGCGACAGGCGCTGGATCCCTGGAAAAGAGGAGGAGCAGCAGTGGGCGGTGATACGTCCCTTGCTACCAGGAATGTGCAACTCAGGGACTTCCTAAGCCAGAGCTGATATGTTTGTATTTAATGGCCCTCGTTGGAGTTCTCTTCTCCTGTGGATTTGTTCAGTCTTTCTGGAACTGCTGCAGACTTTTAGCACCTGCACTGTGTCGCAGCAGTGGGACCTGCGGTAGAGCTATGCATTTCTTGAATAGCTGCTCTACTTCTGCCTGCCTTCATATTTGGTTTTTTTTTTTCAAAACATGGTCCAGAGAAATCTGAGCATGCAGATGATAAGAAAAAACTGTCGTTGGCCAAACGATGAGTCTGGTGGAGGCGGGCGCCAGCTGGAGGAGAGGTGTGGGGTACTCAGTTCGTGTGTGCCATGCCGCTAGCTGGCAGTACCCATCCAGCTTTCCAGGTCTGCTGTGGTGGCTGGAGAAGTGACGCCCTAAGGTCTATCCTTGTTGCCCCAGTGTTGAACAGTGTTGGTCTGTGAGGTGGGGGCAGGGGGTCTTGCCCAGCTTCTAGCCCCATGGGAGGGATCAGTGGGCCCTGGACACAGCACGGGGATTGCCCCTGGTGCGCTGTGCACTGGCACCGGGTGGTGGGGTGCTGGGTCGTGCGTTGCACCATACCTTGGCCACTTCCCCTGTCACGAGGTGATATGACTCAGATGTCCAGCCGTACACGTTGTGCTGTTTGCCACCTCTCCCCTCCTCTGTCATCAGTACTGTGAAGAACAACTCCGCTTTCTGGGCCTCTTGAGGTGAGAGGCGGCAAAACTGGAGGTGTCCTCTCGCACACAACCTGCCCGAGCTGGTGGTGGGAAGGCGCTGCAATAGCTACACTGGCAGAAGGAGGTGGATGCAGAGAATGGAAAGGGTGAAAATGGAGATTACTGATTTTCATAGCTACCAGGCACGGATTTTCTTTTTTTTTCCACCTCCACATCTTTCCCCTCGGTGTGTCACATGCACATGCTCACTTGTGGTCGGTAGGGAAAACCATTGGTACTGGCGGGATGACTCTAGCCAGCAGGAGGGATATGGAGATGCAGTAAGCACCTCTGCCTTTCCTGCCCATGGGCTGGCCGCCCCGCAGGGGCTGCCATTTCTTCTGCCCTTCAACAAGCAGTGCCTCTCGCACACGTCTCGGGTCTTGCCTTGGTGCCTCCCCATGGCACACGTGCATTGGGATGAATTCAGCAGCCTCTCATGATTTTACTTATAACACTCAGGACCCTGTGAGGTTGAGGTCTGAATGCTGTTTATTTTCTTGGCCAAACCAGAGCCTTTCAGAATTGCTTTAATCTAAAAGATTTTTATGCTGTGTGGGGGTCTGTGAGGAGGGTGCTCTTTTCTTTTGGAAATCCTAATAACTCACTGCAAAAGAGAGTGCCAGAAAGCTATCCCACGCGCCGACACGGAACAACAGCAAAACATGACCGTTTCGAGAGCCGTGGTGATATTCTCCAATCCTACGTGGAAAGGCTGAGGAGAAGGCGGTGAGTATCAGCGCTTGCAGAGGTGGCCAGGGCTCTGGGGTTATGCTACCCCCCCGACCTCAGCTGTACATGCTGTGATGAGGAGGGAGCAGTGGCTGGCAGCAAGTGGGGGCAGAGTCCAGGCAACAGCTTCTGGTGGGAGGTGGCGTAGGGCTGGGGTGGGCCTCTGCACTGGCAAACTCCAAATCGTAGGCAACTGCTTAGCAAATAAAAATTGGCCCCACTTAGCAAATAAAGGCTGTTCTGCAGGCCCTTTAAGCCAAAACTTTCTTCTGATGGCTATTCCCCCTCCTTTTTCTAGTCTCCCAAGCACCGTGTTGCCACTGTAACCTCTATGCAGGTGGAGAAGGCATTTCAGGCTGACCAGAAGGGTGCTCTCCAGTTTCAAGCAGGTTCTCAGCAGTACAAGATCCACTTCGAAGGTGGAATACCTGTTCGCTTGATGTCTACTGCAGGTGGGGCGCTGCAATGCAGTGTGTCCTGGGAGAAGGCTTGCAGGCAGGGGCACAGGAGGGGTGGGAAGCATTTAGTGGATTGTAGGCAGCAGGAAGAGGAGGATGGGAAGAAGGGCATCCTCCACTGAGCAAGGTCAAGGCCATGTGCAGGAGTTAGTGCAAGGAAGGATACAGCCCCAGCCACTGCAGAGGGAGAGGAAAGGGGGGTGGGAGCTGAGGGTGGATTTGGGAGCCCCTGTGCACGACTGCCTGGTGTGATGGGGTGCAGGACCTGACGTTGTGCCAGGCCTCTTGGTCTTTTAAGTCAGGATAACTCCAGGAAAAAAGTGCATATTGAGACGGGGCAAAACCAGGTGGCAGTCTGTGCTTCAGCTGTCTGTCGGATCTTCAGACACGTGCAGGGTCAGTGCAATTGACGGTGACAATGAAAATTGTCATATATATTATATAAATTGTCATATATATATGTGACATATATAGAATAAGGGAGGGGGGGAAATTAGGCGAACCCCAAAAAGAAGATTACCCAAACTTTCACGCTTTGCAGCCTGTGCCAGGCAGAGGGTGTGTTCAGGGCACGCTGTGGGACCCTTCCTTTCCTCACGGCCAACCAACATCACCCGATGCCAAAATCCGTGCTTCTGCTGCTCCGGAGGGGGCTGTGGGAGGGCTGTGGCAGGCTGCTGGAAGGGGCTTCGGGGGG
>NW_009258756.1:875117-885094 GCF_000687185.1 Egretta garzetta
GGACCTGCTGGGTCCCGTTCTCCGTGACCTGGGTCCCGTTCTTCGTGAGCACCCGCAGCCCGGCCGGGTCAGTTCCCCCTCCCCCCCAAAAGTCCCGGTTTAATCGCAGCTGCTGGGCACGAAGTGCAGATTAGCGCAGACTTTGACCCACAGCGGGAAGGGCCGGGGGAGGATGTAGGAGACGGGGAGCCCTGCAGAGCACCCTGAAAGGCTGCAGGCTTATTGCAAATGCTTTCGGGGCTGCCAGAAACCCATCTGCCCTTTTTATTGCCCGTGGTCATCTTGCTACACTAGCTGTTGATTGCTGATACCCGCTCCGTGGGGCTGGACGGGCACAACATTTGGGTTGAATACAGGAGGCAGGTGAGCATCTCCCTCTCGCACCCAGCGCCCTGTGCCAGTCACTCCCGTCCTGCTGTCTCCTTCCCCCAGATTGCAGGAAAGGCTTGGAGCATGCCAGCACCAGAGGTGCACCTGGCTCCAGGGCCCGTCCCCACCGCTGGATGACAGGTTCCCAAAGGAAATTAGAAGCTCGAGGCAGGCCTGTAGCGATGCTTTCCCAAAATGCTCTCTCCGCCACCAGCAGTTTTTGTCTTGGGGATCTCCTGCGTCAGGGTTGGTATCTATATGTGTAATAACCCTGGATACCTTCTTCTTTTGGTAATTATTCCATCACTTTTTAAATCTGTATGAACTTTTAGCATCCACAACATCTTGTGGCAAGTGTTCCCACAGCTGAACTGATCGTTGCTTGGAGGAGGCTCCACTTTTCCTTGCTCTGAACTTAGCACCTGCTAGCTTTATTTAATAAAAGCCATGCAGATATTCTCCCAGTGCTTTCTTGATCACCTCGCACTTTTCTGTCATTTTTGCTGATTTTCCTCAACGCTCCCAGGAAATCCAGCTCTGGAAACAGGCTGCCTTTACAGGTGGCTGGGGAATTTGTTGAAAACTCTTTTTAATTTGAAAATTCTGTGTATGTGAGAAGGGTTCGCTTTCTGCATATTTCTGCTGAAAAACAAGTCCCTGAAAACCACCGGCTTTTCCCATCAAGACCCCTTGGGAACCATCCCCATCTTTAAGCTCATTTGGAAATTGCTCTGGAGCCTAGAATCGCAGGTCCTCCTTCCAGGGAGCCCCTGCTCCTTCCCCTGCGGGCAGTGGGAGCGAGGCGGGTGGCCCTGCGCAAGGGCGGTGCGGGGAGGTGACATGCACGGGCCATCAGACTGCACCGCAGCCACCAGCCATCCTCGGTGGGGGACACAGAGAGAAGAGACGGACAGAAGGACCAGCAAAGACAGCAGAGAGACCCTGCCATGGCTCCGAGATGAGTCCGCAACCTGACTGGTTTAAATCGCTGGCTTTTCCCTGTGACTTGTACAGGTGCAAAATCCAACTCTGCAAAGTGTGCAACACCGCTGTGGCCCAAAGCCCATTGCTAACATCCCTCTCCTCTGTAGCATCCAGAACAAGGTACTGCCCCGGTAACTTCTGCAGGTGTGGAGCTGTGGTTTCAAACTCATTAGTGCACTTTTGAATTTCCAGTGGGTTCACAGAAATAGGAGATAGATTTCAAAGGTAAAAGATCTGTGTGCTTACCTCTCGACACGCTTAGGGGGGAACTAACTGTCACACAGCTTCTTTTCCAAAATGGCATCAAAAATCCTTTTCTGCTTGGCTGTGGGAGTGAGGAGGGAACATTCCACGGTGTACAAGCAGCCTCTCTTAGCCCAGTAAGAAAGGGAAGGGAGTGAAACATAAAATAGAGAAAGTGGAAGTCGTTTTTGTAGGTCAATGGAAACTGGGGGTGGCTCTGGTCTGAACAGAGAGACATTTGAGAAAGTAGTGTCTCCGTCTCCTTGATGTTACACCATGCCAAGCTAAGGCTGTAGATATGGGAACCTTTTTTATGCATTTACAATTGGGAAATCAAGGGCTGAAATAAGGACGCAAGTATGTTGAAGGGAACGATGGCGACTAATTCACCACAGATTTGTTGTCCCTCTCGTGCGTACACAGCGTAGGTGGTTGTTGCATGGGTTGTAGTTTGACTTTCTATATGAATCCAGTTGTGTGTGGTGTGCAGCAAGCATGACATGCTGGTGACTGCTTTTCCTTGGGTGTGAATGTGCCGTACAGCTGGGGTTTTTCCAAGCAGAATGTTCCCCTCTCCCCCAAAAAAGCCCCTTCTGTGCCCATTGCCTTGGGGAAGAGGAACAGGGAAGGAGAAAGGTCAGGGGCACCACAGCTTAAGCTAATGGTGACCTGTCTGTGAGTTTCTATGGTATATATACATTCTGTGCAGAATCTATGTGAAGGGAAGAAAACGTGACATCAGGTGATGAAGATGCTCAGCTCCTCAGTCAGTGGCTACAGCACGAAACATTTGCACAGCAAAATGCCTGAGGCAGACATGGCAGGGAGCAGAGGAGGGGCTGGGTGCAGGAGCAGCACGAGCGAGGCTAATCCCACTGTGTTGCACAATGACATCTGCTCTCCTGGGCAGCATTCCCAGATGGCAAAAACCTCCTTTCTCATTCGTGGTGCATTTTGTCTTCTCTTTTAAGAAACGATCTGGAGAAATCTGAATCCTCAGACTGTGATAAAAAAAAACCATCTGCAGAAGTCCTAGTGCTGCACCGAGTGGCAGTAGGCAACAGGACAAGGGAAGATAGGGGATGGTATGCTCATTATTTTCCTGCCCGTGGAGAATGATGTCTGTTGAGTCCTCTCCCACTTCAGGAGGACTCATTCATCTGCCGATGTCGGCTTCACGCAGGTAGGCTGGGCGGTGGGTCTGGCAGTGCTGGCGGGCTGTCACCACGGGGAGTGCACCGAGGAGAAACCCCGGAGGCTGCCAGGGCACTTTCCCACTTTCTGCTGATGAGAAGTTACATGGCTGGGGGTGTTCAAGTCAATCTGATGTAGACAGGAAAACTCTACCATAATGGAGTTTCTAGGGTGGTGGTTTACATTCTTCTATCAGGGTGAATGCTGGTGGCAATGAGAAACGGCAGGTCCAACTCAGGCATGCGTAGCCATAGAGCCTGGGGAAAATATACTTCTTTTGGTTTGCCATGCAGCCTGCTTGTGAGCTGGGAAGCTCAGGGAATAAGGCTGGTGTCCTGATTTGTGGATGCTGTAGTCCAGAGCAGGAGGAAGAGTGGGACTGGAAGAGTGGAAACATCAGCCAGGGGAAATTTGTGCAGTGTTGTTGGAATAGGGGTGGGTATAGTCTTGTAGCAGGGGAATTAAGAGAAAAGGGAAGAAAGTGAATGTTCTGGTTGGAGCAAAAGGCAGCTGTTGATCATCTGACATGGTTTGGGTGAGCTTTTCCTTCTCTCATTCCTCTCCCAACAGGTTGAATTGCATGGTCCTGCCATGCAATTCAGGAAAAGGATAGTTTTAAGCATTTCTGAGGGTCTCAACAGGCATGGTGTGAACAGTTTGTGCCACTGCTTTTTTTTTTTTATTTTGTAGCTTACTGCCAGAAGAGACCAACATGGCCTGGTGGTGGTAAGGAGAGGTAATGCAGGGATTGTGCTTGAAGAGGTGTTTGTACTTTCTTTAGATGTGACGAGGTTGTGATATTATTAGGTGATACTATGTTTGTAAGCATGTAGCCAAGCAAAGAAAGAAGAGGTAACACTTTGCTGAAAGCATTGTGTGATGCATCTTGCTGCAGAGCATCGCTATAGCACACGTGGACATTCTCTACTTGTAGCTTGCACTAGTAAGAGAGAAGAGTTTATAGAGGATATGAAGTCAGCAGGTTTTCTGAGGCAGTCCCTGAAACATGGCCAGGAGACAGCCTTGTGGGAATCCCTTGAGTTTGTTCATCTTGGTCAAATTCAGTTTAAACAGGCAATCGGATGCTATTCACATACATCGTGTATCCTTCAGACTAGCACCATGCAGCACTGCCTGAAATAGAATCGGACGTGTGTATCTGTTTGCATCGGCTCACTACTTCAGGAAAAGTTATAGTCT
The DNA here is from genome assembly GCF_000687185.1 of Egretta garzetta. Lineage (NCBI taxonomy): Eukaryota > Metazoa > Chordata > Aves > Pelecaniformes > Ardeidae > Egretta > Egretta garzetta. The sequence goes on from NW_009258756.1 coordinate 879,108, forward strand.
GTCATGGATTGCATCAAGCAAATCTAAAATTCTTGCCTGAGTCCAGGAACTGGTTTTGGTAGTTTTCAACTTGCAATGGTGTCATTCCAAAATGTACTGTATCAAGAGGGACAAGGATGCTGTACAGAAGAGATTTGCAGGGGACGCAGGACTGCCCATTCACACCATGGCACTGTACATCTAAATGTCCAGTGCCCAGAAATGTTCATTTATCCACTGTGCTTTTGATTTGACCTAGATGACAGCTGATGATCCGGTGGTCGAGCCTCAGTGCTCCCTATTCACAAGACAGTTTCTCCTTTAAAACTCAGTCACGCTCTAGAATTTCAAATCAAAGCATGTGCATTAGGGGGACCATCAGCTCCTTTAGTGTTGCTATAATGGGATTTAGGTCTCGTGTGGTTTTGAAACATCAGGCAGCGTGATTATAAATAAAGCTGCTTTGATGACTCGCTACTGTAACATCGGGGGCTTGTCTATAAAGATGATATAGTGCACAAGAAAGAGATTATTTAGTGCACAAGAAAGATAAGTGTGCATTTGCTATAGAACAAGGAGTTCACCTTCTCTTTCCAGCTGGACACCAGTGCCTTTGCACAGCTTCGCTTTAGTTTGCTTAGGACTGCAGATGCTCTCTGGGCAGAAGAAATATGCTCTGCAGAGAGCAAATAATAGCTTCTTCGTGCCGCGGGCAAGCTCTCGGAATAGGAGTTGCAAGCACACTGGGACAGGAGTGAGAGTGAGGAAAGGACCATGAATAAGTGAGAGAGGGCTCTGAAATTTCCCAGGCCGCGGTCGCACCCGCAGTGGGTGGTGGCTTGGTCCTTTGGGAGGGACCGGAGAGGTGTAACCAAAAGTGCTGTAACGCACAAAGTGCGTTAGCTTTTTTTCCCAGCTAGCAGAAGTCAGCCACGATGACAGCAAATATAGGGAAACAGAGAACCTATTTCAGCAGACAATGAAGGATTACAGCATCCGCAGGCTCCGGAGGACTCGGAGCCTGACGTTTTGGCAGCATTTCCAGTTGTTTGTATCCGCTTTACTTCATTCCTTCGGTGGCAGCGGAGCCGATAATGGCTGGGCCCCCATCCCATCCTCCCAGCGTGTGGGTGGTTCCCCCTTGGCAAAAGGCAAAACCGCCTGCCTCTCCGCACAGCCCCGTATCCCAGCCCTTGTGGGCTCAGGCACATTCCTGGGGAGCAGATTGCTCCGATTCTCTGATTTATGGTGGAAAAATAACCAAATCTGAAAATGGGAGGGGGGATGACAAAAAGGTTGGGGCCCTGTGGAATTAGACCTGGGGTTTATATGAAATTTCTGTTTTGATTCGGAAACCCAGCAACTTAAAAGATTCTTATTATAAAGATGACTTTCATAAACCTGGGGCTTAGATTTGGGGTACATACAGATTTTGTTTTCTAAGCCTGGCTTCACACAAGCCATTTTTAAAACTATCGGATTCTGTGACCTTTTTTAGGAAAAAAACAACAAACGCAGGCATTATAAGTTCAAGTTGTACATACCCTCCCTTGTTGGTAGAACAACATGATTTGGGGAAATGTTTTCTTTACTGTTTGGCTTCTCACAACTGCAATGTTCTCATTCAAAATGGAGAAGGCCAGAGTTTGTTTTTTTCATGAAATCTGAGAGTTTGATTAACCACAGCCAGAGGAGTGGGTGGACTGTTTCCCCAGGATATGGGAGACCTACATTTAATCCTATACTTGAACTGAACCTAAGGTTCCCTCTTTTGGGTGCCTGCCCCTATCATTTCACAAATGGAGCATGGGATAGGGCCACTTGGGCTCGAGTGCAGTAACCAGAGATGCCAGTCTGGGTCTGAAATTTTCCAAGGAAAAAACCAGCACCAAAACTGAATGTTCCTGCAAAAAAAAAAGTGGTGCCAGTTGGCATGAGTATTTTCCACAAATTCTGCAAAAACATTTAGTCAAAACTCTGGTGGAGTGGGCTCTTTGTTTTGTGGGTATAATGTGTAGTTTTACACATTTCCTTGTGTCAAACTTGGCTGTGACTGAACAGAGCATGGGAAATTAGTAGACAACTTTGATTTAAAGGCCAGTGAGGGGATGGATATGACTGGTTAAAGGAATTTTACCCCTCTGAGAAAGAGAGAGGAACTGAAAATGTTTCAATACATCTAAACAAGCATTAACTTCAATTCTTCTCCGAGAACAGATATACCGAGTTTGTAGAAAATGTCGTCTGCTTACTGGCCAGTGTTTTATCAGAAAAATTGCCATCTGAGGCCAAAACTTAAAGTGTTTAATTCTATCGAGAATTAGAGTTCGGGGCTGTAGAGGGAGGGCAAGAGAGCACTGTTTGGCCTGTGATTTGCTATATATCAGCAACTCAGTTGTCTTGTTCTGGTTCTCTTCTCCTTCCTTAAGACAATCTTGTATTTCTGAAATAGCTCCTGTTACACTAGTGAAGTTTCTTTTAAAAATATCTGAAGTGCAATGGGATTTTTTGCATTTCTGATGACACAGGGATTCCTCTTAGCTCCAGCTCAGAGCTCCCTTGTTTCTTCTGCTGGTTTTGCAGGGAAGAAGGTCTAAGACACTAAGATGGAGGCCAGGGAAGGAAAAAGTAGGACAGGGGAAGACCATCTGAGCCACATTAGTTATCCTGGCCTTCCTGGTAATGGTATGAACAGAAAAGAAGGAAACTCTTTTTGAAGGCCAGCTAAGGATCAAGCCACCCCTTCAGCCATGCCATCAGTTCCAGCCATCTAGCTCCATATTACAGTGTCAGGCCATAGTCTGCTGAGATCAGATCTAACACCACAAAAGGATGAGGTTGTTTTTCTTTTTCCCCAGCCACATACCTTCTGTTGTGGCTTAACCCGGCAGGCAGCTGACCACCACCCAGGCGCTCGCTCACTGCCCCCCTCCCCAGTGGGATGGAGGGGGGAGAGAATTGGGAAAAAAGTAAAAGCCGTGGGCTGAGATAAAGACAGTTTAATAAAACAGCAGAGGAAAAGAATAACAATAACAACAATAATAATAATAATAGAATATACAGACCGAGTGATGCACAATGCAATGGCTCACCACCCGCTGACTGATGCCCAGCCTGTCCCCGAGCAGTGATCGCAGATCCCTGTCCAACGTCCCTCCTCCCCCCCAGTTTCTATACTGAGCATGACGTCATACGGTCTGGGATACCCCTTTGGCCAGTTGGGGTCAGCTGTCCCAGCTGTGCCCCCTCCCAGCTTCTTGTGCCCCTGGCAGAGCAGGGGAAGCTGAAATGTCCTTGCCTCGTGTAAGCCCCGCGTAGCAACAGCTAAAACATCAGGGTGTTATCAACATTCTTCTCATCCTAAATCCAAACCACAGCACTATGCCAGCTACTAGGAAGAAAATTAACTCTATCCCTGCCAAAACCAGGACACCCTCTTTCTCTCCTAAGGGATTTTTGCAAAGGCAATGCTGAACAGAGAGCAGCTGTGGGCACTGGCATGCCTGCCTTCTCATGGCATGCAGGAAACCAGCACCAGCCAGTTTGATTTCAGGTAGAAGGCCTTGCCCTGACAAGTGACAGAGGGGAAGACTTGTGTCAAGGAAAAAGGGTCTTAGCTCAGCTCCTCTGCCTCTTCTGATTTCAAACACCACTGCTTCTGCTTTGGTCAGGCACAGGTTTACTGGGGAGACCAAGGCAATGCTCCAATGTGTGCAATGTGCATGTGGTTCATCACATGCTGGGATACGGGTTGTATGGCTACACCATTTTTTTGTTCCATCTTCCATATTATTTTCGATCTGTCTGGGACTTGGGCAGAGAAGGCAGCCAATCCATAAAGATAAAGAGTGCTTGTGCATGGGTGTCTAAACCTCTGATGGTAGGCTTTTCTGTAGGCAGAAAGAGCACATGGAAAAGAGAAGCCCAGGGCAGGAGGTGGATGAGCGGCTCCTGTTCCACAGGATGAGTCTGTCTCACACACCAGCTCTCTGTGAGCAGAATTTCGACGGGAGGATCTGCGGGATTCATGAGACAATGCATGGAAAAGGTACAAGTGCATGAGCTGGGCCTGCATCAAAATGCTTGGGGTATTTTGAGAGAGAAAGGAAAGAGCACAGCACAGCTTCCTATTGTATGAGCCTGATCCTGCCTCCTTAGATGTTTTGTAATTGGTAAAGCAATAAAAAGCAGTGGTGAAAGCATCCAGACCAGCCCCGTCTGATGCCTTAAAATAAACTCGTGTGGAAACACCTGGCAAGGATGTGTTTGAAGCTACCTGGGGTAGGAAAGAGGTGAAGATGCTTGCTGAGGAGTTGGCTGCCAAGGTGCCGATAGAAGATGTTCATTACTTCAGTTTATGCATTTTCTTACCCATGGCTTTTTCTGGTCCCTAGGAAGCTCCTTTGCCAGAGATGCCGGTTATTCTCATCAAAACTGTCTGTCCAGCATAGACCACCACAACATATTTGTAGTTCAAGTTAGTTGTTGTTGGAGGCTTTGTTTGGGGAAACCAAGTCTATCTTCACCCTCCAACCAGACCTGGGATTTCAAACAGACTTTTGGTCAGCTGTGTGGATAACCGAAAAAAATCCTTCCATCTTCATCATCTTTGAGAAGCACCAGATTTACCCGGCTTATATCTTGGAGTATACACGTTCGCCCCAATAAAGACGATGTCAGAGGTAACAATATCTTCTCTGAAAATAACACTTTAAGGTTTGACCTTTTTGAACTCTGCGTTGCATGTAAGAACCTCATATCTGATGTTCAGCTCTACTGCAGCTCTCTTTCTGTAATAGGAGTGAAACTACAAGTATGGTAACTTATAGAATGGCTGAGTCCTCTGTGAGAGTTGTTTTCCTCCTAAACAGACTGGTGGCAGTTAAATCGTAATAAATAATATAACCCTGACAACGTGATGATGATTTGGATGCAAGTGCAATGTAGATTTAAATGTGCATTATGATTAATTTATAGAACTAATTGCTTCCATGTAAAATACGGTACATAAGTAGATGTTGTTTAGGACATACTTGGGGAAATGAATACAGAAAATGGGGAAAATGGAGTATAAAAGGCATGTTTGAGGGGTGACTCTCTGGAGTTGTTTTTCCATGGAGTGAAGATCATCAGCATCTTGTCAGTGTAAGAAAAGTAGACAATGGGCTCTGAGCTGTTTTTGTCCTGTGGTTTGGCTGCTTTGAGTTTTGTGGCAAGAAAAGGCTTTTAGATCATATCCTAAAGGACTGTTACATCATGTTCCCTAATTTCTCTGCTGGTCCCATTTGGTTATCTTGCAATAAGAGTCAGAAGGGCTCCAGTTCAGATGGAAAAAAAAAAATATTCCTGGATAACAAAGCAGCAAATGACTCATTGGTCTTCCTCAGTCTGCCTTGACCATTGATTGTGTGCTGAAGCTGGAGTAGATGGCTAGTGAAGGGACCCGTCTTCACATAACCCCTCTGAGAGAGCGGGAAGATGCCACAGGCCATACTGCAGTCCAGTCATGCCACGAATCAAAACAACAGTAATTTTCTGCTCCTCTAGAAAGAGCTAAGTTGTTATTTTGAGCTGTCTGCACTCTCCTGGACTGCAGGCTGGGCTGGGATCTTGCTCGAAGGGGATTACACAACCTCCCTCCCAAACCTTGAAGGGGCAGTGTGAAGCATTCCTTGGATTCACACCAGGATATTGTAGTGGATTTCTGCCGGGTGGTACCACGTAGGTGTGCAGCAGCCTGCTGTGCGCCTGGCCCTCCCATGCTGAGGGCAGCTCTGGCACGTAAAACTGGAGCTGGGAGCGGAGTGGTGGTGCCATTGCCACAGCTGTGGCTCAGCTTTTGCTCTTGATGAGGGAAGAGCAAGCTGTCCTGTGCTTGCTTGAGGATTGGTCTTGTCCATGGAGCAGCTGGAAGCAGGTCCCTTGTGCTCTGCCCTGCTGCCAGCCCGTACACTCAGCCATCCTTGGTGAGCAGCTCTGGCCCCTGGGGGACTGGGATTGCTTCAGCA
>NW_009258756.1:885108-910111 GCF_000687185.1 Egretta garzetta
GTGCAAGGTACAGTGGCTGCTTTGAATGATCCCCTCCTCCCTGGGGATGCTGTCTCCTACTTTTGCCCAAGGCTCAGTTTGGGGTCATAACGTTGGAAACGCCTGAGTGCTGGTGGCCCCATCCTGGCTGGCCACTGGGAAACACCATGAGGAGGAGTCCTCCAGCCTCGGACAGTGGGAAACCCTGTGGATGTAGGAAATTGATGCTATAAAACATCCTGGGAGCCCCATAATGAACAGTGGGGATGCAGTTTTCTTTGCTCCCTGATCGCATCGCTGTCAGTGCTTCTCACTCTATTCTTCTCTGTCAAGTCTGCCTGTCCCACTGGTGACACCCTGTCCTCCTCCTGTCCCCACTGGGTGACTCCCTGCCCCAGAGCAGAGCTTTCCTGGGTTTAGATCAAGAGAATCGGGGATCCTGCAGCTGCTGAAGTTAGATCCCCACTGCGCTGTGACGTTAACAGCAAGGAAGACCATGGTGAGCTGAATAGTGGCACCCGACAGTGTCCCACTGGGGCCACAGCGGTGAGTGGCAAGGCAAAGGGGCTTTGTGAGGGGTGGCCATGCCACCCTGCAGACTGAAGTTGGTGGTGGCTGTTTTGGATTGCCCTGCTGCTGCCTCATGCTTCTCCAGGTGATTGAGGAGAGCCCCAGTGGTGTGTCCTCCGACTGGGCTGGATGGGGGATTCTTCTGCCATCTCAACTTTTAGCTCACACCTCTAGGAAATCCCATAAGTAAATTAGCCCCCGGAATGAACTGCTGCATTTGGTTTATTTTCACCTTCTTATCCTTCTGTGGGGAACTGAGGGATTTGACCAGGAACTGAAGGTTTTCCTTAAGCAAACCTGTGAGATCATCAGGAGCTTTGTGGACCTAGTAGATGTGGATCTCATTAACCGTGGCTGAGCACAGGGCTTTCAATGAAAGCGGGAGGTAAAGGATGCATTGGAAGGGGTGCTACTTACTAGACAACGCTTCCAGTTGGTGATAAGACTGCCCTTTTAAATCTCTCTCTCTCCAATATCCAGCATATCAAATCCAAGCCTGTTCTTGCTCCCCCCCACACCACCCATCCCTCTAGGTGGTGTTGGGGTTTGCTGGGATATAGGTGGTTTTCACTGCAGGTTTATCAAATCTCCTATCCCTACCCCTGAAGTGTTCCTGTCTGTTTGGATAGTGAAGCCTGACTGACTGAATTCCACTGGTAAGACTGAGCTACACATTTCGCCTCTGCCTAACAACCTGAGGACCCCATTTTACTGAATCGCTCACTTCCGATTCGGGACTGGAGGTGCACGTGTGTGTGTGTCTGAGATGGACTCTTGCTATTACTGGGTACAAATGTTTCCTCTGCCATGCAGAATACCCATAAAGGTTTTTCAGGTGAACTACTTTCCATGACTGACTGCACATGTACACAGGAGTCTGCCTGTATGCTTTTAATGGAAGGCATATTTCAGATCCCCAATTTAACAAAAACACCCTGCATTGACAGGCTTGTAACAGAGCAAACTGTTAGTTAAATCACATGCAGGCAAACAACTCATTTCCTTCCTGCTCTGTTGTTAAATGTCATAACTCAAAATCCAGCCCTCTCATTTCATGATTTTTTTGAAGGTGAGGAGGGAAATGACTAGATTTAATTTCACAAAATGCTTAGAGCACTTTGTATTTTTGAATGCTCGAAGACTTCTTTGCTAACAAAGTGCTGGAGAACTGAATGTAGTATCTTGCTGTTCGCTGCGCATCTTCCTCAGCTCTCTGGCAAGCTTTCAGATGAGGGGTCCCACACCATCAGAGCTCACTGTCCCTTCACGTGGTCAAGTCCTAAAGGGAAAGCACCCCAGAGCACTATTACAAATTTGCCCTTATATTTTGATTCAGTTATTGCATGATAAATGGCAACAGTGACTTCTGCCATTGAGGTGCAGGAGGAAATGAAGGAGATGGACTTTGACCAGTACTGGGGAATACCTACTGGCCATAGAAGGCACAGCTGGCTGCAGGGTATTTACTGGAAGTGGATTTGGTGTCTGCCAAGTAGATAAGCTATTGTCCAGCCACCTGGAAAGCCCTTGGCTTAAACTGATTGCTTAGTTACCTACCCCACAAATAAACTCACTGTGCCCCTATACACAGGGAGATGAGTGTGATAAATGTAGCTATTTTCACTGCATGGGGTTTATAACTCTCATGGGAAATAATGGCTTTTGGTTCCTGCAGGTCTCGATAAGGTTCATAGAAAATGTTCCAGTTCAGTATTGGTAATGGTAGGGTGTTCTGGCAGTAGGAAGCGATGGCTAATTAGTACTGAACCCAAAGATGGTTGCAGAAGGGCTGCTGGCAGTCATGTCATTCACTCGTACATCAGTGTCTGCTCCCTCTGCTTGGACCAAACTTTCCCATTTCCACATCCCTCTTGGGATGAGACTGCCCAAGGGTTTTTTTTCTGGTGCAAAACTCCACCCAGTGAGGCTTCTAACACGATTTCCTTAAAAATCAGCTTATTCCAGTGGGATAGGAAGATTTTTCTGTAAGTGAAAAGTGTTTGAAGGAAATGCTGTTGAGAGGCATGTTAAGAGCTGGCTACTACATCAGTGTGGAGGACAACAGGATGATAGCTTTCCCTGGAAAAGGACCAGGTCTCTGTGGGGGTAAGTCACAGATGTCATGTGGAAAAGGGGGGCAGGAGTACTTAAGGAAGGATGAAACTGAGAGTTTGTTTGGGGTTTGAGTTAGAAACCTGAGGAGGAACTGAGCCTGAGGGCAAGGCGAGGACTGCAGCTCTGGTCAGTTACTCATCCCGAAAGCCAAACCGTCGGGAAGGCAGGCAGTATTCCTTGGGGTCGCAGAGTGCCCACAGCAGGAAATGGAGCTGAGATTTTTCCCCTAATCAGTGACTCACAGAATGAACTTCTTGACCGTGCTCTTTCCCCTGGCCTTACAAGGTTGTGTTCTGCAGAGTGGTGCATCTCCCGTAGGTGGGATGCCAGTCTGCCCACCTGCAGGCTTTTTGATGGCTTGAAAATGAAGGAAAGATTGCTTCGCCACTGAGTATTAAACACTGGTTCTGGTTTTAAAACTGTTTGGGGGACAGTAGAAAGCTGGATTGCAGTTGCATCCCTCCTTTCATTGCTGTTTGTGTCCTGTCTTTGGCCTCAAAATAGCAGAAGTCATTGCCCACCCAGAGCTCTGGGCACCCACTGCCTTTTCAGTCAGGTCACACACCCAGCAGCTCAGATTACCCTGTCTTCTCAAAGACTGCTTGCCATGGCTTAAGCTACAGAACCCAATGCTTTCAGCCTACTTTGGGCCATGGGAAGAATCTTCTCAGGGCCACAGACCTTTGGAGGCCTCTGTAAATCAAAAGAACTCTAACTGCCTCTTTTCAAGCTGGTGCACAAAGTGTTAACCTCTAAATGTAGACAACTGCTAGCTCATTTAGGACCTTCAAAACCAATGCCCACTCACAACATCACAGCTGGAAAATCTATTGACATGATGATCAGGAAAGACCTCTGTTGATACCTAAACACTATCTCCTGAGTCTACTCAGCCCCAGCAACAGAAATGTGGTACATTCAGATCTTCAGGTGAGAAAAACGTGACTCAGGAACAGTCAGTTGGCAGCCAAAAGTAAAAGCTGCCTACATGCCATGGCCAAACCCCAGTGAAGAGGAAGCCTTCTCTGTTCCTGAACCTGAGGGTTCCTAATCTGTTGCTTCTGGCAGAGCCAGAGCTGGGATTGTGCCACTTCTCTGGCACCAAGTATAGCTTGGGAGTTCAAAAAATAGCTTAAAATGATTAAAATTCCCTTTGAAATGCTTCTGGAAAAAAAAAAAAAAAAAAAAAAAAGTACTTGAGACACCAGAAAGCAAGACAGAAAGAGAAAGAAACCCAGTGGTCATCCCATGGATTTCAGATTTCACTTTTCATTCTTCAAATCATCTCCATTTCTTTTTGTATAACACACCTCAACCCCAAAGCCAGGCAAACAAAAATTCTCCAGTCATCTGCTATAGCCAGGTGGTGGCCAGAGCAAGGTAAAGGTAATTTCATATTATCCCTTTCTAATTTCATTAAGATTCATTATCAAATACTCTGCTGCTTAAAACAGAATTACAGCTCCAGTGCATCTTTCTCTCTCAGAATTAACTGTTCAGAAAGGAGCAACATTAAAACCCCTTTGCCGTCTTAAAGCTGCCAGCAGGTTAGAAAGCTGACTCAAATGTTGGGTTTGTCACAGAAAGCTGACTCAGGTGGAATTGTTAAAGGTCAGAGCCTTTGTCAGGACGCCGTCTGCATGACACACTGTCTTGTGAGCATTACTCAACTTCTCTTGTGCCAGTGTTAAAATGTAGGTGTTGAGATGGCCATCACTGATACTACCCGTGTGGAACCTTCTTTGAAGAAAAAGGCTGGATCTGCAAAATTGAAATTTATAGCACCAAACTTTAGATTTTCACCCCACTCCAGTTTTCAGGAAACCAGAAATCAAGTTTTTCAAAGCTTAAACTAAATGGAAAAAAAAAATGTTTTCTGCATTTTTTGCATTGTGCCTTGAACCTTAGTATTTACATCTGGTCTCCTTCCAAGGTTCTTGGAGACAACAGCTACCTGAATGTGAGCTGGACTCTGAGGACCTAGGTACATCAAGCACGGCCCTTAATATATTGTCGTGGCTGTTTTATACAAATTTGCTTTGCCATCAGATGACTGTTTCTCCAGTGGATTGTACTATGAGGACAAACCACAACCTGTTTCCCAGGAGGTGCAGGGACTATGAAGACAAACAGCTAAGAGGAGTTAAGCAAGACAACCTAAATGTCAAAATTTAGACTCGGACAATGAATCTCCTTCTAATACACCAGGTTCCTTCAAAACATCAAATACACAAAAGCAGTGTAGTTCTTTGAAGTGCCCCTCAGTCTCTACTTTTGTTCAAATTGGTTCATTGCTTGGAAATCCTTGAATATTCTCTGGAACAGAGGCTGGGATTCAATTGACCATTGCACGGGAAGGAGAGCAGGGTCTATATAGATCTCAAATGCCTTTAATATACCTGGCATCTAATACTACTTAGTTTTCTTTGGTACATCAATTTAATTTTCTCTCTTCTCCCCTTGGTTCCAGTAAGACCCCCTGCCCTTAGTGTGAATTTCCTCTGTGCCTTGTTTCTTTCTTGTATAGGTTACAAATGTGTCTTCTTTACACAATTTTTACTACATCATGGTTGCTATCAGAAGGAAAGGGAAGAAAATTTAAACACATACCAAAAAACGCCAAACTTTTTTTTCAAATGGCATTTGAATGTATTGTAAAAATACTACAATTTATTAAATTAATTACAAATTAATTCTAAACAAATTTTATTTTAATAAATTCTGAAATTACTTTCATTTCATAGCAGCATGCATAAGCATGTGAAATATTTTAACCCTGACTGGATAAAACACCTTTTATCTGAAGAAATCAATCATTCAATCTTTTTTTTTTTTCCCCATTCTTGTAACCAAGCGTTTAACAACACGCAGACCTTAATAAATGACGTACACAAACATCTGTCCTTACATAGCAGCAATTCCATCTGTCAATAAAATCGCTCCTATTCCCCCACACTGGGCCTTGACTGCACAACACCACAGCCTGGTTGAGCAGATGACAGTGTGCAGAAAGCCTCCCCTTTATTGAGGCTGGGGATTACCAGCTGGTTTTCTGCTCCTGCTACAAACTGAGCCTAAATAACAGCAGAGGGGGAGGAGTGTGCTCAAAACACAGAAGCAACACAATGTCCTTTCTCCAGCTGAGCAGGTCTTTGGATTATTTTTTTTTTTTTAATAGTATTTTCAAATACTCAATTCCTTTTAGGAGGATGTCTGTTCTTTGCCTTATTAATTGCTCTTATTTTGCAAAGTTGAGTGAGAACAAGTCCTATGGCTTAGGTCACACTCAGCTGGATCTTATTTACTAATCCTCCTGGCAAACAAATTAGAGAGAACCCCCTTGTTGAATGAACTGATGAGGATTCCCAGTTCACTCTATGTTTATTGGGCTAATGGCTATATTTGCTTTGGGTTTCTAATGTGGGCAGGGCTCCCCAAAGTGATACTGCTGATCTGGATTCTTCTGTGTGCTACTGAGATGATGCTCCGGCCACTTGACTCGCTGTTTATTTCAGCTGCTTAGCGACAGTGACAATCATCCATCCGATCGTCAGTATCTCCAAAGGGTATTGAAAACTCAGGAGCTCATGCTTGATGGCCATGCTAGACAGGCTTCAGTACCTACTGGTGCATCTAGTTGTGATGTCCTTTAAAAATAAACAAGAGGTGATCTTTGCATTTCATAAAGTCTAAAGGGCCATGCACCTGGTGTATCTTCCAGGGGCGTTTTGGATTTTAGGATCTCAGCACAGTGCCGTTCCATTTCTTTTAGCTCCTCTCTGATCCCTACCTCAGACAATTTCTTACCTCTCTCCCTTCCTCCCTCCCTGTCACTCACGCTGCTTTTACCATGGTTTTAATTTCTCTTTTCTGACCACTAAAAATATTAATTTTACTAGATGAATTCTAAAATTGTGTATCTAATGGCCAGCACTCTTTTTCCCGAACAGGTTTAAGCAAAGTCGTATAGAGATATGCACACATATGCTGTGAACGTGAGTACATATTAACGCAAACTGCTATTTTATCCAAATGAAACCTGAGCATTTTTGATTTGCAGTTTCATTAGTGAAAAATGCATTTACTGATATAGTGTTAGGATCTTACATTTCTGAGTGAATGAACCTGAGAGTACACAAGAACTTAGGACAAATCTTGAGATAAAGGGATAAGACAAAACACAGAGGCTGACTTATTGCCTTTAAAACCTAGAAGGGGTGAAGGAATTTCCTAACATGAGTAAGGGGACCGTGGCATTTGCTTAGCCTGGTTTTGGAAACTGAAAGTTTCTGCTTACGGCTTGGGATGATCAAAAGCTTTTTTTCCACCCAAGATCCTCCCTTTGCTCCTTCATCTTTCCCAGAGAAGGGTAGGAGAAGAAATTTGCATTTGTAACTGTGGGGCAGCTCTCACAATGCAGCCGCATCACTCCAGCTGATTTGCTCTGTCAGAGGTGGTCGTGGTTTAACCCAGCAGCCGAACACCATCCAGCCGCTCGCTCCCCCTCCTCCCATGCGGGATGGGGGAGAGAATTGGAAAAAGGTAAAACCCATGGGTTGAGATACAGACAGTTTAATAAAACAGCAGAGGAAAATAATAATGATAATAATGATAATAATGATAATGATGATGATGATGATAGTAATAATAATAATAGAATATACAAACCAAGTGATGCACAATACAATTGCTTGCCTGTCCCTGAGCAGCGATTGCAGATCCCCAGCCAACTCCCCCAGTTTCTATACTGAGCATGGCGTCATATGGCCAGTTGGGGTCAGCTGTCCTGGCTGTGCCCCCTCCCAGCTTCTTGTGCCCCTGGCAGAACAGGGGAAGCTGAAAAGTCCTTGCCTAGTGTAAGCACTACTTAGCAACAACTAAGACATCAGGGTGTTATCAACATTCTCCTAGTACTGAATCCAAACCAAAGCACTATACCAGCTACTAGGAAGAAAATTATCCCAGCTGAAACCAGGACAGATGCTGAGCCCGATCCATTGCTCTTTTCCATAGCGAAGCAGGAGCTCTGTTTGCTGCCATCCCCATCCATAGCAATCTGGTGGGAGCAACAGGTCTCTGGAGAAAGCTCAGTGGTGCAAGCAAGGCTGTCCAGGTGAAACCAAGGCTGTCCACCCAGGAGGGTATGAAGCCCCTTTGGAGAGGGACCTTGCCTCGCCTGCCTGCCAGGGACAGCAAATGCAACGGCCACATTAAGGGAGGTCTTTGGGCCAGACTTTATTCTGCAATATAAACAAAAAAGACCAAGCCACTATCAAACAACGCTCTGCCTTGATTTAGGTATGTTTAAAAGGAAAATCCCTAGCTGCAAGGGTCAGTTGTACATCAGCCTCTACCCAGATACCCCTCCTAGGAAATATACCCCAAGTGCTTTCTGCTGGACCAAGGTGCTGTTCTCACTGCCTGCAGGGAAGCAACCCCTCGGGCTCAGGAGCTATTTTCATTAAATAGCTGAGGAGGGGCTGGTGGTTCCCATACACTGCTGCATGGTCCATACCCCTGGGACGTGTGTCAGCTGACAGAAATCACCTCCACGGTCCTCATTCTGTGCAAGTTCCCCACCGCCTCCACAGCCTCTCTTCAGGCATGGGTTTGCATCCTGGAAGCAGGAGAGCACACTGAGGGGTCGTCCTGCTGCAGTGTCTCTCAGAAAAAGACTAAGACAAACCAGACAACAGTAATTGCAAAATAGCCCTGCTCTGAAATCAGGCAAACTGCCAGAGAGCTCTTATGCAAAAAAAAAAAAAAAAAAAAAAAAAAGAAAGCTGGAGATTCAGCTATCCCACATAAACAGCTTCCTTTCAAAGTCAGAGTCCAGTGCACACAGGCACACATGCATGTACACGCTGCTCTTCTTCAGCAGGCTTTAGAAATCAAATGCACGCCACCCTCGGCGTTAGCATCGTTGTTGTCTTCCTTCCCGGTCTCTGGCAGCACCACCAAAGAGTGCATGCTTGAAATTTGGCACTGTGGGACATCTGTTTGGTTTGGGTCATTAATTCATCTTCCCAGGTTCTGTCCTCCCATGTGGGAGGAAAGGAAATGCTATCAGAAGGTGGTGCCTGCTGGAGCACAGGGTGCCCTCTGGCCAGCGGGACCTTGTCTCCACCAAACATCCCCACACCCTCGGAACAGAAGACTCAATGTTCTGTATTCTTATGGCTTGGAACAAGCAAATATTTCATCACAAGCTGTACATTTCTAAACTGATCTGTCTTGCACAACATCACTATGCGTTCAGGCAGTTCACTCTAATCATCACTTTATAACGTTTTGCATCTGCTTCTGTTAAGGCACTGAACTTGCTAGTATGTTTTCTTGAGTTGTTTTATTTTTAAACAAATTGGTTTGGTGCCTGGCTGTCAACAGCTGCACTCTTCATTTTATGTAGACTCATTTTCTGCAGTGTGTCCTGATACTGCAGCTCAGCCTCAAACTTGAACCCACAGAAACCCTTCAACAGGCTGTCGATTAGGCTTGCAGGTCATTCCCAATTTCAGGGTTTTCCCCAGACCAATGGAATTTGTTCTTGAATAACAAATAATACAGTTGAAGCCCCCACAAAGCCTGGCAACTGTTAGGGGATCTTCTACGAGGTTTTTCTCAGTGTGCCCAAGAGCTCTCCGGCCTCAGCCAGAAGCGGGCTGGTACACGTGGGTGGGATGTTTGGCTCCTCAGAGTTAGCTGCTATCAACCACTCCATCATTCACCCCCGCAGCAGTAGAACCTGCCAGCTCCAGGCAGTGCTCCAGATAACCTTGTAACACCTACCCTCAGCCAGCGTTAGGCTTGGTGTTATCAGTAGCTCAAAGGAGGGAACACAGACAGGGAGGTGGATTGGGGTTAAAAATCACCAGGCAGTGATTGAAGTGCAGGGTTCAGTTTTGATCACTTTAGTTCTTGACACAGTGTGAAAACCTGAACAAGTTTATTGTAGATTCCACCCCATTTGGAGTAAAATAATGAAAGACCAAAGAAAACATAAACTAAAAGTATAGTACTTTAAAAAATTGTGTTCTTGTAAATTTATTTTTATAATTCCAAATTAGATGCATTTTCTATGAAAAGTTTCAATCATCTGTAAAAATAACAGCATCAGTATCCAATGAACAAACTGTTGTCTAATATACCTCCGTGGCAAGATCTATTGAAAAGAATCTACTGCAAAGAGTCTGATGTGAAGGTTCACAGATAGTGTCCTGGTTTCTTTCCTTCTGGGGTTCATCAGCTCATTTTCTTAAGGGTGAATTTGTTATTTCTAGTGGGTTTTTTTTTCTCTCTAAGTTGTACCAATAATAATTTAAGATGGCCCTACACCATGTTGTACATTGCCACAAACCTGGGCTGGCATCCATTAACAGTGCCATGCAGGGACTCAGGTGTTAAATGGCTGAGGATGCTTGTATGCTCCATCCTTCTTCTGTTGGTGTTTAACAACATTCAAGACAGTGCTTAAATAATTGGATATATATCGATAGCTGCTTGGTTCAATCTTCCTGAAAAAGCACGTGGGCATATCAGTTTGGAGAAAACTCAGAGATCTAATTATCTCGGGTGGAAACATTGAAGTTTGTGTATCTGAAATGCTGAAGTTCTCTCGCGTTGCTACGTGTGACAGCGTTACCGCTGACACTAACAGCAGTTGTTCATCAGCAGCCAGCACCGTTCCAGCGCTCCAAGCAGTAAGGCATAGGCAAACCACTGGTAATGTATAATGTATTTAATAATTTTCAGTCCCAAGCAGGACACAGGCACCGCAATTTTAAGATTTGGATTTGATAAAGTATAATTTTGAGACTGGGAAAACAACAAAGGCATATGTGGTCGTATATAGGTGGGAGTCCATGTTTTTCACAACTACGTGGGTGACGGAGTGTGCCCTGTCCCCAGCGGGCGTTGTGTCAGGAAGGCTGCGATGGTGCCTGCCCCTGGGGCAGCGAGGGTTAAGCCGTGCAGACTGCCACTCTAAACAAAGGCTCGATTCATGTGTTTTCTTCCTTGAAGGGAGTGAGAGAAAGAAACATAAGTGAAATATAGCAAAAGCTGTTGTGAAACAAGCCCGTTGCTGTTCTCTGAAAAACAAGTATGTAAGGATTCATTTTTAGAGGCGTGCTGAAGCAGCAGGGGAACCAGAGGGTGGCCGCAGCCACTCTTCCTCCAGGGGCTGTCACTGCCCTGCGAATGCCAAGGACTAAAATCGGCCGGCTTCTTAGAAGAGGACGTGGTACTGACCGTGTGCCACAAAAAATGTCTGCTGTACAAAACCACAAGCTATTTCCCACTCCAAAGCAAAATCTTTAATAGTAGCTGTTCTTGCAGTAATTGGAAAAGTTATTCTGATTCCCTTTTTTTTTTTTCTTTTCTGGAAAAAATATCCCCAGCTGCAACTTATGCTCTTGAAGAGCAGTTTGAAAATCAGTCCAAGCTGATCTAGAAAAACTCAAAATCCATTGGAATAAAACTTCTTCATCGATTGCTCAGCTGGGGTCAGAATAACACGGTCTATTACTGAGTGCTGATTAGTGAAAAATCAAATGGATTCAATTGTTCTCATTTATTGCACTTGGAGATGTTATTGGTGACTTCAATTCAAAAGGTCTCTCCCTCACCGATGATACCAAGTGAAACACCCAGTCATGGTAAGATTGAGATGGGGAACATTATAAACTGGCATGACTAGGCACAGTGAGCTATTATATCTGTAGTAACTGTGTGAATTAAACTCTGGGTAACTCTTAGAAGACTTTGCCTACGTGCAGCAACAGATCCATTGTCATCTGAAGTCTTACATAGTCATGCACAGCGGTGGAAAAATAGGTGTGTCTATGATATAGTTCTGATGAATTATCAGTAAGCTGTGGTGGCATCTCCACAATCCTCTGGGAAGGTGAGGTCTCAGCTGCACTAGGTCCAAGAGGCGTGTGCAGTAAGCGATGGTTTGAGTTGAAACCTTACAAGTCTAAAGGGGCATCCCTGTACAAATCTACAGCAGAGTCATGTCATTGCTGCAATGCAACATGTTGGATGGTATTTGGCCAAATCAGCCAGTCTCTCTGCACTCCCACTTTTGTGCATGGTATGAATGTGAAGTTGAACATTGGTGCTTCCTTTGCCAACATGTGTGAGCTGAGGCGCTGGGAACCATGCTGGAGGGTGGGAAGGATGGGGAGCACTGGCCCCATGTCAGTGCTCACTGGAGTTCAGACACTGCAAAGAACCTCAAGCTTCAAAGTCTAGGGAGGTGAGTCTCCACGGGCTGCAAAGGTGGCAGGTGAATAAGACAAGAGGGTGTAATATGGCAGCCATAGTATTTTCCAGCAGTATCTTCTGTGAACCTGATAGCAGACACAGTCAAGGCTTGATTTGCACTAATGCTCACTCCAGATGTGCACTCACCTCGGAGAAGTCAGGTATGTGGACACAGACAGAAGCTACAGGAGTTACACTGACTTGGTGAATAACTGCTGTGCAAAGAGGAGTCCATCCTGTCGGCACATCTAGGCTTGCGGGGTCTGGGGGGGTGTCTGCAGTCTCAGGGAGGTGGCTGTCCATGAAAATGAAGATTCATTTCATGGCCAACTGAAAGACTGATTTTCAGCCAACGATTAAAAAATAAAAAAAAAAAATGCATCCATAGAAAACAGCTGATAATATATTTCTAGGGTTCACAGCAGTGCTGACGAATTTTACCACAATGAGTTTATTGATTTTGGCAGCACTCCTTGACCATCAAGAAGGTAGCTATTACAGAAATTTTTGACGTTGATTTATTAAGGCAAGGTTATTTAATATTTTGACATTCAGTAGTTAAAATACTGAGAAAAGCATGGGTCTGTACTACTTGCAACTGGAGGGGTGGTATGGGATTACAGTGTATTGCTCATACCTGCCTACACGGTTGTTAATGCATCCGTCTTAGAATACAGCTCCAGCAGCTTCTTGCAACTGCACCAGAATGTGCTTCTAAATGAAGCCAGGAAGCAATAATTACAGATTTCAAATAGCCCTAGGTAAGATCATGAAAAATAATTTGGAACATACAGAGCTGTGGACTTTATTTTTTCTTCTATATACATATGCATGTGTGTGTATATATATATGTATCATTGAAAGCTACTCAATGAAATCACACTTCATTAAGCTAAATTCAGTAAGAACACGGAGGAATATATGTCTTCATAGTTTGCAAAAATATATTTGTGAGACTACTACATCACAACTTTTAAAATTACTTTTATTCTGAAAGTGCCAAACCCCATTAACTTTAAATGAGACTTTTCAAAACAAGATTCAACCTTTTCAATCCAATTGCAACACATTTTATTTGAATACACACACTGAAACATAAAATGATGACAATAATTATTCCTGGAAGGTATTAAAAAGTTGATCCGTAGGCATAAATTGAATTACAGCTCTGGCAAAGGTGCATTACAAGCAAATAGATGCAGTATAAACACTTCATACTTCTCTAGCATCTTCTGCCAAGGTCCTCTAATCATTTTAAATCAGTTCAGACTGTTGCTGTGAGACAGCCTGCCTGTACTCGATTACATACGCACAAAAATCAGAAGATTAAAGAAATTGTTGAGAGTACAAAAGTGATTTCTTGAAAAAAAGTTAGCAAGGGAAGGCCAGAAGCGAAAGTAGTGAAGACTGCACAAGCTGCAGTCCCAAGGACTGGCTGTTCAAATGCCTGAGCAACACGGAGAAACCATAGGGGAGCTCAGCTGCCAAGAAGTCTAAAGGCATTTCAACAGCACATTTGTGAAGTGTAATTTTGCAAAGACTTATAAACTGACCAAATTGGGCTGGTTTTCCTGGGATTAGCAAAAGATGTGGCCTTGCCATGAAAACCGCTGCTCTGCCAGACTTGATGTGCTGCTACAAAGTGTAGTTTTCCTCATGGAATAAATGCTATAATGTTCCTTGGATATTAATGTTGTTAAATAACAACAATAACCACACGGAAGCAGCTCTCCAACATGGAAAATTTCAACATTTACAAAGAGCAAAGCTAGCTGCAGTGAAAATCAAGGTGTTAGAACAGGAGGGCTGAGGCAACCCAGCAGCAGTCAGCGTTACATCCTCCACCCACCGTGGGGGCATACAAGGGTGTATGTTTTGTTGCGATGCCAGCTATAAGTCAGCACTGACAATTCACTGCCCATCTACAGCTATGTAAGTTTTCTCTACTTTCTGCAAGTAAATGATGACAATTAAAAAAAAAAAAAGGATGGAAAGCTGTATCAGAGAAGGAGTTTCTTGGTTAACACACTGCCGAAAAAGCAGTCAGAGATTGTCACCAAAAAAAAAAAGTCGTCTTTCTTTTTTCTTATCCTCCCCATCGTCTCCTCCTCTGTAACAAACAATGAGCACTGCCACTCTGGTCCCACACTGACCTGGGGCTGCTGAGCTGTGTGAGCAGGACCTCAAGATGATATGGAGCTCATGTGAATATTTAGCTGTGATCATGATGGTGGGAGCTGGGGAAGCGTGGCAGAAATGTGGGGACCTATGTGTTTGCCCAGGTTGCTCCAGTCTTTATTCTCTCTGGGGTTCAGTTCCCAGCCCATGAAGCAGAGTCACTGCTTTGACCCAGATGAATGCTGTGGGGGTAAATGCATTCAAGACTGGGAGATACATCCATCTTGCAGTACTGAGGAACCACCAAGACCAGTGAGAATTGCCTGGACTGTCAAAGTCTCCTTGCCTCTGTAAAAGTGACTGTGGCATGTAAATGAATACTGACCTTGTTGCAGGACTAAAGGACTTGATCAGAAAAGAGGGACACTGCACACATGTTGAATTTAAATAACCTGATGGTCTGTGCGTAAAGAACAAGGTAAATGACCTAACACAATGTTTTACCTTTGGTCTGTATGAGGTTTATCTGGGTGCATGCACTTGCTGGCAGCAAATGTAGGATGCATTGTGAAGCTCCTGAGCTGGAGAAAAGGCTCTATCTACATTTTGTCCAATGTCTTTGGAGTCTTTCACTCTAGGACATCCTTCACAAACCATGTCCAGAGTGCCAACAGCATGAAGAAGAACCAGGACCCTTGGAAACCATAGGCAGATGGACTGAAGCAACAAGGAAAAAAGGGGAGAGAAAGGATGGACAGCCTAGGTAGGTGATGGAGCATGTGCTCTGCAAATCCAGACTGCCTTAAGCTAAAGAAAACAAAGCAAGCTGGGGAAAGTTACGATGGTTTAGATTTCTGAATACAACATTTTTTGTTTTATTTTGAAACAATTTTCCCTGAAGGAATGCCCTTTCACTTTAATTTGTGGAAGGCTGACAACTCATCCTATTAAATTTTTTCCTTTTGCTGGAAAGAAGGTTTTTTTGGCTAATCCAAAGCAATATTTTTCCCTCTCGTACTCATCAACCACCTTTCAGTATAACTCCCTCACCATCTCAAGGCATGACCCAGCCCAGTACCTGATGGGTGTTTAGAGTAAAATTTCTCCAATGGACAGATTTTCCGATAGTTGTTCTCTTATGCTAGATGACCTGACCTGATCTGATCTGCTGTGGCAGTTTGTGTGCTTTGGGTACATAGTTTTCTCAAGTGCTCAGATGACACAAAATAGAAATGGTGTCCAACTTGAGCTGCTCAGCACCAACACACAGTGCTGGAAGGAGATAGGCAAGTCATTGAGACCCATCCCTCTTTACTAGCAAGCTGTAGAAGTTTAGTTCAAAAATCTTGGTAGAACATGTATTCCAGGCAGCTTCCAAAAATCTTCCCAAGGCCCTCAAGACAACCTGGATGTCTGTGGTAAAAGACCCAGACCTGAAACAGTTTTGTGTTATTTGATGGGAATAGGAGAGAGCAAGGGCATCCCCACCAGGAGGGCTGAGTCCTTCTTGGGGAGAGCAAGAGGCAGAGACTGTGAAAGGCAGCACAGGAAGATTTGGTTTAGACTTAGGTAAAATGCTTTATACCAATAAGGACAATTCAGCCCTGCTACAGAAAGCTGGGCAAAGTGAGGATCCCATTCAGGAAAGAATATCTGTCAAAATGGTACGGTTGCTTCACCCTGGGGTTGGATGGCCTTCTGTGGTCCTGTCCAGATTATTTTCCATATTTTCTCTGTAGATCACAAAACATTTGTTAGCTGTTTCTTCCTCTCCTACTACGATTTATCTACAGAAATCACTTCTGAAACAATTTCCAACCATTTCCTCCAAAACAGCCTTCCCTGACTGCTGTACAAAGCACTCTCAGCCTCTAACTGGAGTAAAAAAACAGCAGCTGGAACGTCACCTGTCTAAGATCTTCTCCACAGGCACAAGAAACCCTCTGAAATTACAGGGCCCCTGGGCATCTCCTGAAACTATGGCTTTCAAAGAGTTTAGTTGGATCATGACTTCACACCTCATCTTTCTAACCACCCCAAACTAGTCTGTCACCTTACTCATTTCTGGGAGCACATCTGTCCCACCCATGCTCAAACCTATCCCACTATCCACACACAGAATCTCCAAAAGCTTGCATTGATTAGCAGTCCTCATAAAGGTGGAAACTCTCTGTGATGTCTGGTCCAGGAGTCTCTGCTTGCTAACGAGCATAAGGCCAACGCACAGGGACCCATGAGTGCCAGTGACACAGAAGCAGCTTCAAGAGGCTGCAGACATCCACGCAGTGGTGGAGGTCGGTGCAGGCAGGGTACCGACATCGGCTGCAGCCCTGAGAGCCTTGCAGGAACATTACAGTGTTTTGCTCTTTTGATACTGGTAAAAGGAATCACTCTGATAAAGTTAGAGATCCACTTGTGTGTATAGGTGGGAACAGGAAGAGGAGCTATTAAATAAGACTGGACGTCTTATGGCTGTCTGTCTGTCTTTTGTTCCATTTGATCACTTGAACAGATAGACGACTTTATTTTAGGCTGTTAGGCACATTTGTTATACATAAGGATTCATGGACTTCATTTATGCTTTTTTTTTTTTTACTTGCTAGAATTATACTGAGTATTCATTAAAATTCCAGGACTCTACTTGATGGGGAATGAAGGTAGTACTACACATCAAGGCGCTGGGTAAATGCACTGCTCTCTACACTGTGCTAATATTACTTATACTAAAAGACAACGCAAACTCACAGAAGAGAAATGTGGATAAATACAATAATAAACAGAATGGTAAATCTAAATATAAGCACATACATAAAGAAATAAAATGTTATAACTTTATTATACATGTATTACCAAACCTGAAATATTTCCAGAGGAACAATTTTCTGTTGGAGGACAAAATTCTTCTGTGGAGCTGTAAAAACATAACAACAACTTCTACACCTTGTTTGTAAGAAGAAAGTTTTATTAAAATACTGAAGGCCAAGTAATTTTATTCCATTAATTAATAGAAATGCAGAAAACAACTAACCATGAGCAAGTCCTGAGAACTGGTGCATCTCACAGCTTATTCAGAGACATGATCTGAACTTATTTATTCACAGCAGGTTCACACCAAACATCACACTTGGTAACTAGCAAAATGCAATTTTTAATGATGATTACTTAAGGTATAGAAAAAGAAAAAAAAAATCAGTGCAAGGAAAGAAGAAAAAATGAGGTCACTTTGCACATAAACCTTTTCTGCATAGTTCTCTGTCAAGAGCCTTCAACAAGGGGCAGCTTGGAGGGGGACTGATCCCAGCAAGAATGCACTCTTTGGGAAATTAGACTAAAGTATAGTGTTCCCCAGATGGGTGCTAAGTCCCATCTTAATGCATCATAGTAGCTACGAACAGGGAAGAGCCATTGCTTGTAGGATCCTGGGAGTGCTCTTTGGGTTTTCTGCTTTAAACAGTAGGCAGTAAAAGACAAGCAAAGTTTAACCCTCCCGATGAACTGAAGTGGTGAACTTGATTGCTCAGAAGGCTGCAAGTGTTCCCCAGTAGAGACTGTCATGAGTCATCTAAACTCACCGCATAACCTGAAAGAGCTGTGGAAACACAGGCTCAGCAGATCTCCTGAAACCTTACACTAGGACCCTTCCCTCAAAAATGTCAAGGGGAGCAAATCTTTTAGGGTCAAAAAGGGATGACCACCAAGGTCTTCAGTGGCCTTGCTTAAAACTTTGCTTATTGCAAAGTTTATTGCAACTTGCAGAAGGGAGTTGGTTAAAGGGTAGTGGAAATTCCTTTTGCTCTTCTTATTGTGTTTTTGAAAGGCCAAACACCTATCCTCTGGATTTTCAGAAGGAAAACCTCCATGTTTTTCTCCAGGAGAGAGGTAAATTGGAAACGGGAGCCTTCCTGCAACATAAACATTCGTGTTTCATTCACTGTGGAAGTAGACCCTCCAAACTTTCTTCCGACACTCATGAGCCTTGCAGGCCCTCTGCCCACCAGAACCCAACTGCAACCTTAGAGTGGCAAACGTTGTGGGACCAAAAGTCGGTGCTGCAGTGGTCAGCACAGCCCCGTCCAAGGCCCCCACCCTGCAAATCAAGCCGGATTGTAACAGATCTCCTTCCACCTACTGCTCTCCCATGTTGGGTAGGATGATTCCTAAAATCATACCGAAACAGCCCAGTGCAGAGCATGGATTCAAGCCCCCTAAGCCCATGCGTAGGAGGAATTTGGAGTGTTATTTATCCTGAGCTTCTCTTTTTGCTTTTTTCTTACCCACTTTCATTTTCAAGATCTAAGGAAATTGCAAATAAAAAGACATCCCGGCCTCAGAAGCAGGGGATGTGCGTGAGGTGTGCCTATGCTGTGCTACCCTTATGGGCACGGATTCGCCTTCCATCTCCTGGTGCAGCAGGGGCACATCCAGGCCCCTGGCCAGGCAGCGGGGCTGATGCAACCCATGAGCATGAGCTGCCCTCGGGTGCAGGCAGCAGCAGAGCTGTGCACAGGTTGCTTTCTTGCAAAGCTGCCCGGTGAGGCAGTCAATGCCAACGCACGCTCACTGCGGCTGCTGTAGGCTTTGACTTCCTCAACTCGGGTAAAGGTAATACAGGAAAGTCAAGGGAGTTATTTCACAGCGACGCCTGCAAAAAGCGTGATTCATTTATTTATTCTTCTGTGAACACCCTAGCCGGATGGCTAAGTCAGATCTGCAGAATGATGACCCAGAAACGGTAAAGATAAATTTCATATGCGGGAGAATGAAAAAATAAGTTAAAAGCCATACAGAGACTGTTATTTTCTCAAGTTCAGTGGTTCACCTCGCAGCCTGAGCCCTAGGCAACACTGAGAATATAGCACAGAGATTTGTTCAGGGCTTTTTTCCTACCTCTTGCCCCTCTCAGGGTGGGGTAGCTGAGATCAGCTGTACCTGTGAATTCTTAAATTAGCAGCACACAAGCTCACCTCAGACCCTGGATCTCTGAGAGTTAGGGTGGTTTGTTTCTTTTCTTGGTTCCATTTCAAGCTGCCTGAGGTGGATGCTGCTGGTTTTATTGCACTTTTTCTGTCCTTCAGGTAAGACATTTGCGCTTGCAGGGTGGGTGGAAAGAAAAAGGAAGAGGGTGTCAGCTGAAGTATGTCTGCTCTGGTAGCTTGGGCTGCTGAGCTCCTACTCCGGAGGCAGGAACCTGCCCCCTCCCTGGTCAGAGGATGGGTCTGCAAGGTGGGATGCTCCAGTGATTTCTGAGGAATTGAAAAAAAACCTGGGTGAGTGTAGGGGAATAAATGCTTTTTGGTTTTACTTTAGGCCTGTTTATGATAAACCTTTCTGTGAACAGAAAATGTCAAGCTACAAAGCAAAGTGGGTGTGAAACAATCTACTGCAAGCTACTGGTTAAACTGTGGCTAAATGGGGGAACAGCAAATTTAGGATGAGTTTCCTTGCACTGAGGGTGTGGGGCCTCTGTTTTGTGCATCTGTACTGGTGTAAACCTTGAGTCAGTGGAGTCACTCCTGATTTGTATGTGCTGAAATGTTAGCAGGATCCAATCCAGTGTCCTCAGCACCCTGCGCTTGCACAGCCTTTTCCTTGTTAAGCATGAGGCGGCTCTGAGATGTGTCCTAGGCCATCATGAGCTCTCATTTTACTTGTAATTGAGTGCAGAATTTTGCCTTCCCTATGTTCAGCGACCTTGGGCTGATCTGAGGCCTCCATCCTGGTAGCTTTGCAGTCTCCAGAGCAAAAACTGAGCAGCTTCATCGAGTGGTGCCCCTCTGTGTGCACGCGTACGTGTTTACACACACATGTGTCGTCTTTCTTTCCAGCTCCTTCTCTCCCTCCTCTTTTTCCATTTGGTTCTGCTTTGCATTTTATTTGCAATGTGTTGTCCTGTTGTGAGTATTGCTCATGCATGTTGAGTTAAGGTTCCCCGAGGAGTCTGTCTGGCATTGAAAAATTAAAATTAACTTTTTTGTTTTTCACACTCTCAAAGCCCTTCATTATGAGCTAGGGTTTTTGCTCCAGGGTAGTAGGATGTTGGGAAGAGCTGAAATACGGCAGTGTTGAGAATCAATTAGTATAAAAACTGCACTAGTACCGAACTGCGTGCTCATTACCCCACCCTCAAAGGCACATGTGTTTTTGCAGTTTAGGTCACAAGTGAAACAAGCATGTTGAATCTCATTCTAACATGTCATTCTCTTATGGGCTTTCTTCTCCACCTCAGTGCTTTCCTCTAGATGTGTGAATTGTGTCCTGTTGAGAGCTGGGCAAAATATGTCTGGAAACAGCAGTTCCTTCCCTTCCTCTCCCCTAGAAGATAAGAGTTGTCTTGAAAATACCAAATGGATTTATTTCAGAGTGTTTCAGTTTGGCGGACGGTGACAAGGGGACTTTGGTGCTACTCATGGTGTGGAAGGTGGTATTTCATCTTAAAGTGACAAATCGGAGTTACTGTACATGAGGGATCCGAGTTTGTCCTTTCTGCTCGCTGCAGAGATAGGAGACATGTCTTGAGCATTCCAGCTCCGATTCTGGTTATGAGGCTTCACTTAATTAGTGAAGGAAAATAGCAGCCTCTCTGCTGTTGAATTCCTTTGCACAACCCAAGGATATGGTAGCGGTTAAGTATCTGGTCAGTCTGGAGATGAGCAGCTTTTGGGGTTTGTTGGATTCAAGAAAGGAATGAGGTGAGGAAGCCTTATCAGGTGAGGACCCTGCTGCATGTAACCAAAGACTTTGTCTTCTGCGGCCTCTGATCCTCTCCTACTGCTTGCAAAACTTACTTTCTGTCCTCTGTGATCATTATACTTTTGCAGAGCACCCAGCTCTGTGGCACCTAGGCCTTAATGGCAGGCAAGGGATGAAAAATTGTGGGAGGTACTGCCTTCCCTACCTGTGTGTCCAGTTCTGCCTATGCAAAACTGTGTCCTAATTCTGGCTGATGGCTTGGTGCGGCCACTCGCCCTTTGCTCCACAGGACACACTATACACCCTCGTAAAACCTCTTGATAGCTTTACAGTGCAAAAATGTGCGATACAAATCCGAAGGGCGTTCTTTAATGTAAGGCTGCAAAATGTACGTGGCGCCCATCCCACTTTGTATCTTACCCTTTTCCCTATTCCTCTTGCATGCATCTGCACAGCGTCAGGGAAAATTGGATGCATGTCCCTTCTGAAATGGAGTTCTATTCCAGATATTTAGTCTTGGGGAAGATGAAGCTCTGCCTCCTGTGGGGGAACAAATTCTGCTAACTGTGTAGTGCAGGGTGGGGGTAACGTCAGCATCTTGCACAAGGGCTGCTCGACAGTGCTGCCTTGCTGCTTCACCTATTAAATGTGATCATGCACGTGCCCAAGGTAGGGCCCAGTAGCAGCAAAGCCTTGTGCTCTGCCCTGAGTTTGTGTAACCACAGGGAATGTCTCTTCCTCCGACAGCCAGGTAAGCCCACGCTCTAAGGTACGGCTGTGGCAGCTGCTTTGCTGCTGGGGATGCGAGCGTAGCACCTGGTTTTCTGCTGGCCAGCCCAGAGCAGCTCTTGAGCTGCAAAGTGGATCCCAAATGCAGCATCACTTGTTCTTTTCTCTGCCATAAAGTCACTTGTGCATAGTTGAAGCAAACGTATTTGGTCTGGATTTGATTTCACTCTGCAGCTACAGGAAAAGTCACCAACTACTCGGGTTACTTACAGCAAAAGCAAGTAAGTTTTCCCGGTACACTTGTGGGTCTATTCTTGTCATGTGCGACTGCTATTCAGAGCAGGAGGTGCTGGAGCCCCCTCTGTCCGCTCCTGACCCTTCCGGTTGGAGCAGGGCTGCATGCGGTGCTTCCAAGCGACGTGTTTCACACCAGGCAGCAAGTTCATTACTGAAATTTGCTAGATGCGAGCAGATCGTACGTGGGGCCAGGGTTTGTTTGTTGTTTTTTTTTTTTTTTTTTTCCCAGCCCTCATCTGCAGGGCTGTTTATTTTCCCTCCTCTAAACCTTTTCTTTGTAAGGCAAGATGAAGAACAATGGGGAGCAATGGTCTGAAACTGAGCAAAGCGGGGGGAAAAAAAAAACTAGGCTAGATGTCAGTAGCAGTTTCATAACGGATGGAAACAAGCATGGGAGCACTCAGCCTGGGAAGAGGCTGAATCTTTTTTCATCAGATTCAAATGAGGCAATGCAAAGGAGGATGAGGATGAGGATTTTTTTAAAATTGGGGGGGGGGGGGGGGGGGGGGGGGGGAGAGGACACTTGGGCTTGAGGAACTCTCACAGTCTGTCCTGCCTCTTAACTCAGCACAGATTGAAGACTTAATTATAGGGTATTTCCTGTTAGAGAGGCTTCAGCGTATCGTCTTCCTTACTCACACGTACAGGGTCACCTGATTTATTAAAGTCTTAGGAGCTGCCTAACCTCTGGGGGCAGGAGGTAATGTCTAGAAAGAGCAGATAGCTGTGAAGGGGCTGGTGTGAGCATTTAAGCTGAGTGTTAATTGATGCTTGCAGTGTGGAAAACAAGAGCTTTGCCAAACACGGCCTGGATGTTGGCCATGGCCAGGGACCTGCACCTGGTCAGGTTACAGTGTGAAACTTTGTGCTGTGCTCCTGTTAAGCAGTTGAGCCCCAATAGTTCTATTTAAGGCTTGTACTTATGAAGCAACTGCAATAACACGTTGGGTATGGTAGTAACTGTGCTCCTCTCTGGCACTTGAACTTAGACTTGGATTTTGTTCAGGGTTTTGGCCAGGACCTCAACTGTTCTTAAAGGGGCAAAGCAGGGCTGTGATAGTGGTTCTGACCACCCCTGGGAGCAGAGCTCCACCTGACCTTGGGATTGTCCTTAGATCTACACCAGCAGATTTCTTATGTGTCATCTTCCTCCTCAACTATACCTCCCCCACCTTTTTTCTTTATTTCCCCTCTGGTCTTAGTGGGTAATAGACTAAAATGGGAATTGCCATTGGGTAACCTCCAGCAAGCAGAATGCTCCTCTGTTGGCATAACTTTATAAATGGATTTATAAATGCTGTCTGAAGGCCACCCCCAGTGAAGAGGCCTGAATTCTCTAGTGGTGCCCACTGAGCTTCTCCAGGGATGTGTAGACACTAGCGAGCCTTGCTCGCTCCTCCTGTGAGATGGCCACCCCTGTGCCTCAACTCTGAGGACCACACCCTGACCCAACAGAAGCATCTCCATGAACATGGTGTTTTCCTGTTCCTGTCACTCCAGGGATAATAAATAGCAACAGCAATAAATAAAAGCAGATGCTATAGACTGAAGATTATGTGTGACCTGTTTTTCAATGGCAGTATGCATGTTTTAGTACATGAAGTACCCTCTCATCATATGGTTTAGTTTCTTCTCCAATACCTCTCTAGCGTAGCCCTTCTGTGGCGGGAAACTGGAGTGCTTGGGCACAGGAGGGAGGGATAGCAACCTTCTGCAGATGGGGGTTTAGGCTGACACACCTATAGGCTGCAAAACTTGTTGAGCAAACAAGTGGTCTGAAAAAAAAAATCATGCTGAAGAAGTTGGTCTTCCTTACTCTGGTGTCCATGCTTCTGTCCCCCACGTTTCAGAGAGCTGAGGGCAGATTGAAGGAAATGTATGGGCTTCAGCCTGGCTGCTTCTGCCTGATTCTTACCCTTTCTTGGACCTGCCAGTGGTCTGCAGTCTCAAAGCACGGTTGAAAGTGGTATTTAACAAAAGACAACTTTAGCTTCCTAATTCAGTACAGTCTTGGTCAGGAGTTTATACAAAAGACTGTAAGAATTTTGAAGTGAACAGAAATTTTCTTGGGTGAATATTAGTTTGTGGAGCATGAAAGAAGTTTAAGGGATTTTTAATCTCGTGAGATGAGGCTCTCACTAGTGATAGCTCCAGGACGGCTCCAGGTTGCATATGCAGCGCTATGCTATACCATCATTGTATGGCAGCTCAAATATAGATGCAATAGTCATACACTGGCCTGTGTTTCACTGAGGTGGGGGGGGATATGAACATTACAAGTAATGCTTTAGGGCTTGAACTACTTGCATGTGGAGCCAGCTGAGGTTACCTACAGAATGCAGCTCATGTATGCAGCTGAAGGATACTCTGGTCAGAGTGAAATAGGCTTTGCTGCATGAAGCAGTGAATCTGTCTATCTATATATCAGTATACATATGTGCATATATAGCTCTCAAATCCAATTAGTTCTCCACTCCTTTCTCTCACTTGAGCTGTGAAACAAAACGACGCTGCTTCACATCTACTGAAGCAGAACTTCTTGTTTCAAATTCAGTGAAGAATGTGCCATTGAGTGAAAATGATTTGGCTTGAACTAGTGAGCCTGTTTTCAAGAGAAATCTTCAATTTTATCAGCTGTCAGTTTTGAAGTTTCAGTGCTCAGAGTTAAAGCCTTCTAAGCCAAAACCAGAGATTCAATAGGTTAAATAGATTTGCTCTTCAGCAGCAATAACAGACTGACAAGACAAGAGGAAGTAAATGTCACGTTTTTAATGCTGATTTGAACAGTCTCCCGTGAAGTCAAAGCACCAAATGTTGGGTCACTTTCAGCCAAGCTCAATGGTACCGAGTTAGGAACCTGCCCAGACACATCTTGTTTTCAGTATTCATCGCTGAAGGGATACTCTGGATGGTCACGCCACCTGCAGATAGGTCAAATTGAACAAATGAGCTCCTTGGGTAAAGCAGGATATCACATCACTGATGCAGTTGT
Source organism: Egretta garzetta (assembly GCF_000687185.1). NCBI lineage: Eukaryota > Metazoa > Chordata > Aves > Pelecaniformes > Ardeidae > Egretta > Egretta garzetta. Next base: position 909,866 of record NW_009258756.1, read on the forward strand.
CCTGTGCCTAGCAAACCTCTTCCTTGCAATATATAGGTGGCCTTCATGGAAAGCTCTCCTGCTTATTCAGAAGCTGTCTGTTCTGAATAATCTTTCCTACAGAGTTGGAAGCAAAGCTGTGCAGTTAAGGAGAGGACAGTGAAGGACCATTTTTCAGATTGCATACCTTAAGAACAGATTGGAAAAAGCAACGAAAGTTTGGATGTCAGCTATTTTGCTATATTTGTGGATTTAACTCTGGTTAGT
>NW_009258756.1:910121-911428 GCF_000687185.1 Egretta garzetta
GGAGATGGCTTCACTATGTGTGTATTGTGGGAGGGGAAGACTTCTTTGTTCAGATGTCTAGAAAGACCCTCAGAAATAAGGGCTATATTTGAAGGAGAGGTGGAGACACCAGACTATACTACTTTGGCTTATGCACTTAGAGCTGGCATGAACAGGTCTAGTATGGTACTTTCTCCAAGTGGCTGGCATATCCAAACTGGGTCTGGCTGTTCTCTAGCTCAGCCTAGGTGTAGATGCTCTGCCAGGTTAATAGCACCAGTGGTAGAGAATTTATGAAGAAGCTTTGGGGTGACCCAGTTCAGGGGAGAGAGGGATGTTCATGGCTGTGTACTACCAAAGGCAGAGATGCTTCAGGCTTCATTTTAAAAACTGCGTGCTCAGGGAAGATGCACAATCCAGGATCATTATAAAAGGCAAGAAGAAAATTCCCAGGGTCAACTGCAGGTGAGAGGTAGTTGTTTTTTGTTCTGGGTTTTGTTGATTGTTTGTTTAAGAAGATGATGCTAAACCACAAGCCCTGGCTTGACACTTTCCGTTAGCAGATGCAAAAATTTCTGAAGAGCATTCTCAGGTGCACCATGGCAGCTGGATGCCTTGCCTTACAGCAGAGTACAACAAATACCAGCATTTATCCCAGCTGTGAATCCTTCCAGTTTGAGAAAGATACATTTCACAATATTGAAGTTAACTAACTAGAAGGCATCAAACGCTTTGAATTGGTTGTGTCAAAACATTTCATTCCAATATTCAGCCAAGCTGAAGTGTTTACACATTAACAGCTTGAGTTAGTTCAGAAAACCAAGCCACAACACTTTGGCTTATTTGGTTTCAGTGTAACTTGACAGTCTGAGTTGCTGGTATCAAAATCTCTACTCTCCATCTATGGAGCATGCTTGCTAATCGGATCTCACGTGTTCAAAGGTCCGAGTCCTTTGAATGAAAATGATTCACTCAGAGGAGTCAATGCAGCTTGGAAGAACTGGTAAGGAAGAATATCCATAGCAGAGGCTGGGAGCACAAGATAAATCAAACAGACAGTTTAATGTAAAACTCGCCCAGCATATAATACTTCTAGATTTCTCCAAGGGGAGAAGAAACCATTTTGGACTGAAATTTCCTGGAGTATTCATATTTTTACAAAACCTCCATTTTCTGCTCAGATGCTTAACTTGCAAACTCATTCCACTGATTGCAATATCCTGTTCACATGGGCTTAATTACACCATCACAACAACAGATTTACACACAGTACCCATGGTAGCTGATAACTGGAAGAGCAGCAGGAAAGCTGGGTTTTTTCCATTCCT
>NW_009258756.1:912056-927145 GCF_000687185.1 Egretta garzetta
TCCTGCTGGCATTTGCATCACACCAGGCAAAGGTTTTGCACGAAGTTGACTTTCTGTATGATGGTTTGACTTTTTCAGATACATATTGTTAGATGAAATCGGGAAATCTCTCTAGGCTGGTGAGTCATCTGTTGCAGTGTCAATTCCAGACACTTCAGTATAAGCACACATAGTAGGGAGATACAGGTTTAGTTGCTCCTTACATGGCAACACCACTTTTCTGAGAAGGTGTTTTTCACAGTATTTAAGCAATTTCCCCAGACACGGCACTCCTGTGAAAAATAGAGCTGGCAAAGTCCATTCTATGCATTCTGTTTTCCTTGTCCTCAGTGGCCTCCTGGGACCAAATTTAGTCTAACAAAGCAAATCATTTAGTTTATTAGCTTTTGGATTGATTGGTGGCTTAGAAAGTTCTCCTGTAGGCATTTGCATCCATTAACTTTGCTTCTGGAAAAGACTCTTGCATTTGCACCAAGGTTACGTTTCATGTATGTATTCACTACAAGTTTAAATGATGTTATAGCTCAATTTAGCTATGAAAACCCAAACAATTTCAAATACCAAAACGCACATAAGAATCTGCTAGGCCATTTGTGAGAAGCCTTCTGGAATGAAGTGCTGCTAATTGAAGGAAGGCTGTTTTAAGAAACTAAAGCTTCAGAGCACCTGGCTGAGCTTAAATGTGAAAGATGAACTCCACTATGATGCTTTTCACTTAGTTCATATTTCTTATCTGTTCTTAGTGCTGTTGATGCTGTTATTCTGCTTTCCATTATTTTTAGTGCTTGAGCACACTACAGTTTGGCAAGACACAGATAATCCAAGGTAACAAGAGAAATGTGTGGAAATGAGTATCTGGTGTTTGGCTACACATTGAGTACCCTGAAAAGGGGAAAGCATAAAGTTTGGCCTTAAACTGTAGATGCTCTTGAGCTGGAAGAAAAACAATGCTCTTGAGCTGGAAGAAAAACAAACAGCCTCATTCTCCAGACGAGACGTTGGGTCAGTCTCAGCCTTCTGGGGTAGCGCAGCCTTCAGGTGAAGCAAAACTACATTGGATGGTAAGCTTTAGATCACAAGCAGCAAGAAATCAAGTCTTGTTAATGCTCAGAAGTGATAATTAGGAAGTGGTCTATCAGTCAAACAAGCTGCATGGCTTTCTGCTTTCCATGTAAGAAGGTACAACTCAACATGACAGCAGGAGAGGGATATTGCTGAAGAAGACAGCATCAGAAGAAAGGCCAAAACAAAGTTTCTGACCGCTTGTGGTCATCTAGGTGTATCATTTTTAATGAGGAATTTGGGTAGGCAAATTCTGATGTTCTGATGAAAGTATTAAGCAAGAAGGAACAGAGCTGTCCCTAAATTAGCCCTGTGGTTTCACATAGCAGTGCTCTTAATTCTTAGCCTTTCACGTAGCAATTTAGGACAGGTTGCCTCTGGAAGCACTAGGTTTACACTCCATTGTAGTCAGACAGCCACATGGCTTGCTGAACACTGGAAGTGAAGGTGGGAAGGAGCAGAAAGACAAGAAAGTGCTCCTATTTGAATTTTGGCTCCGTTCTCCACACTGCTAGACAGGGGCAATGCTATACCTTGTGAGTGGAGACTGTCGTTACAATATGGAGCAGAAAGCATTTAAGGAGAGGGAGCAGAGATGGAATAGCCAGATATGGTCACTTTCTACTAGGTGGGCTTTGGCATCTGAGCTGTGAGCAAGTATTGCACGCTTATTTTTGCAATGGGTCCAGGAGCGTATTCAGGCTGCATTAAAGACATCCCATATTTAAGCCTTACTTTCAAATAAGGTTGTTTATAAAAAAAAAAAAAAAAAAAAAAAAAAAAAAAAAAAAAAAAAAAAAAAAAATTAAAAGAAAGTGATTTTTTTATACAATCATCTGAAAAGACAGGAATGTTCTGTGAGGATCTAGGATTCCTCCTGGACTTACATTAACAGTTCCACGTAACGAACGTTTTTGTTCAGGGCTTCAATTGCTTTCATTTCTTCCTCAGTGAGGGAGAAGTCAAAGATCTAATGGAATGAGGTGTTGGGAATAAGTTAGCATTTCTTGTCAAAATCAACATTCATATGTGCCAGAATTCAGAAGTACAATCTTCCCTCCCATCTCCCCCATAAATCCATACTTGCTTGCATTTATAGGAAAGTCTTGAGCACGTGAAGAAATCCAGTCACATCTGCTTACACACTTTTGCAAGAAGAGAAAGGTAGTCTTCCTCTCTCTAGGGCTACCAGCTTTGAAAGCAATACATTGGCAGGGAAAGCGGGGAGCAGTGTGAGTACTGGGTGCTGCAAGGGACACAGGAACGAATTCTTTATCTCATTTGGGTGTGGTGGTCAAGCCAGATGCTTTCTGGTGGTGTGGTTATGAGCTGTTCTTGCACACCTGTATGCAGCAACCCTTCCCTAACAGACCTGCCCCATACCTCAAGACTGGGCAAAACAAGTTGGTCATTCCTGAACACCTTCAACCAGCAGCCTTGGGCTGCTGAACTACTTCATCTCGCTTGTGCTGCTTACTGCAACCACTGGTGCTCTGGGATACACCACCAGCTGGAACTTTAGCTACTCCAGAGGGTTAAAAGACACCAAAATTTCCTCTCTACTCTGCCCTATTACTGTCATATCATGGTACTGTTAAGTGATGGGGACAAAAAGCACCAAACGTGGCAAAGCTTGACACTGGTCAAGCCTTATGTCTACAGAAAGAAATGGGAAAATCACCTTCTATAGGAGCTAAGCCAGTGCAAGTAGATGCATCCATGCACCATCAGAGTACAAACTTACCTGGAAATTCTCTCTGATGCGTTGTGGATTGAAGCTTTTTGGGATGACCACCACCCCTCGCTGGATACTGAAACGCAAAGCAACCTGTGCAGCTGTCTTGTTGTACTTTTTGCCAATGGCATTCAGCACAGGATCCTTCAGTAAAGGCGGGGAGGACACGTTTACCCTGGAAGAGAATTGGAAAAAAAGAAAACAAACCAATCCTCCTTATCTTTAATGTCAAAACATAGAGGCATCTTCTTTTTTTGTGGACAGAATACTGCACCTTTTTGACAAGTAGTGTGAAAGATGGGAGAAAAGCTTTGGCTTTTAGGTTGGCAGGCTATCAAAGGCAACTTCCTATCTGATGTCCTAACATTGACTTAGTTTATATTTCCTCACCTAAGCCTCAACGTTCCCAGTTACAGACGCTTGCTTCCTGTTAGAGAAGAACTAAGGCGACCTCCAGGCGACACCTGGCATTTTTTGATGACAGCATGCAGCAGGAGCATTGCACGTTTACATTCACAACAGTAATATTTAGATGCTGAAGTTCAAAACTACTCTGAAAAATGGGGACAAAGGTATTTTTCACAGAGATCCGGCAACGGAGAACTATTATTCTTTTCCTGGATAGTGATCCTGCTATTACAGAGTAACAGGGAAGCTCACCATGTTTCATCCCTTGAGGTTCCCAGTGGGCTGTATCCAACAATAACAATGCCATGTTGTCTGCAAAATTCGAGGAGTTTGGGTTGGGTGAAATAGGGATGGCATTCAACCTACAAAAGTAAAATAGAAAGGGTGACCAATCAACAGGACCAGATGCAGAAGCAGATGGCATCCCAATATTTGTAAGAGCTACAGACCAGATGATGCTTTCAGGAAAGGATACATGTAAATTAAGGAATAGGGAAACAAAACCTGTGGTTACTGTTCTAAATGTACATTGCTGTGTGATGGATTTTATTTTTTTTTTGTGGACATCTGTGATTATAATTTGGCTGCAGGGAATTTTTATTGACCCCCTAGTGGAAAGGTGGCAATAAGTGTGGGGAAGGAGGTGAGGGAAGCTCACTAGAGAAGTAGGCTGAGAAGGCAACCCATCTCACGTGGGTCAGATCTTTGTTTTTCTGCCTCTTGCATTCAGGATGACTAATCTGATGTTGTTTTTAGGGGAAGTGTTGGCATAAGCTGTCCCAGATAGAAAGGTGGGGGGGGGGGTATGTAAAAGATAAGGCATCTCCATAATGGTTATGACTTTATTACAAGCTCTGCCCTTCCACACTGCAAATACTGTGCACCATTCCCTTACAGGCAGGGATTTTCTGACTGAGTTCTTAGTTTCTGGGAAAGGGATGCCTACAAGGTGACAGAGCAACCACTGTTTGCAGGCAGTCTGAAGCTAGCTGGCACATCCATGGTTGCTAGCTAGCTGCCCTAAGCTGGGCTTAATCTTTTGCCTGGTTTTCCTTGACCCCAGAAAGCAGCAGCAATGATGCTCAGCGCAGTCTTAGGGGGACGCCAGAAACAGCAATTGCATTTTGCACCAGCTGGTCATGTTAATACCAGTGAAGGGTGCTAGAATTTCCTCCTCTTGTAGGCTGCCTTTCCATGCAGGCTGAAGACAGGAATGAAGGCTGTAGCCAGCCTCCCTGCCCTGTGCCAATCCTAGCCCTCTAAGCCATGTGCTGAGTGTGGGAAGCTGGTCCCAGTTGGTCTCTGGCCTCTTCTCTGATAGTGCTAATGTGGATGTTTGTTTGTGCCAGATGAGGCAGAAGAGCTTCCCAGTGATTTCTAGGAAATGCAGTGAGCTGCCAAATGCCTGCTTCAAAGGTATCAGGAATTCAGATGGGTCACTGCTGCTTACCAGCTTCTCAGAGCCCTGCTACTGTAATTTAACTTGGACATGCCTATCATCTTCATAGGCTTGTTCAGCTCAAGTTGGTCACTTAATGGGGTGTCCTCTTTAATTTAGGTTTTTCCTCTAGCTCTTACTGACGTCTTGTAGGAAAGGCACAAGAGAGCAAGTACAGGAAATTTAGGAGTTACTTCTAATGTCTTTTAAACTTGGGAATCTTGGAGTGACTCAGGATCCCTGATACTTAGGGTTGTTTTGGTTTAGTGTCAGCTGAGGTAGACATGGCTTCCTTGAGGACTGGTTAGCCCCGAATTGTTTGTCTTGGGAATTTTTTGGACTTGAAATAAGGTACACGGCAGAGATTTAAGATCTGCGTTGACTCAGCATTCAACCTTGTTACAGAGCTTGGCACTGAGGCACCGGTTTTACAGTCCTGGAGCAGGAACTGAGCAGAACGATCGTTCCAGGATCTTCAGACATTTATCTCTAGCCTAGATAGGATGAGTAATATTTTCAAGCTAGAAATGGAAGTGTGACTGTATGGAGGGCAGTATCTGTGCAAAGCATACATCACCCTTGGCTCAGGCCACATGTTGCTTCTGCATTCCCTACAGGGCAGTGGCACCATGGCAGGCACTGCCCTCAGCTTGCAGTCATACCTGGTTGCTGACAGGTTTGTACTTAAGTCCTGGCTTGTTCAGGATCATCTCCAGCTGCCTGCGGTTGAAATTGGATACTCCAATAGACTTTGCCAAGCCTGCATCTTTACATGCTTCCATAGCCTGAAAAGGAAGCAAAGAATAGGGGAGTCCCATATGTTGGCTTGATTCCTTGGAGTGTATGTTTTAGAGATAGGTGGAAGATAGGCCATTCTTGACACTGCAGAAAAACCTTTGTTGCAGCAGAACTAGTGGCTCTACTAGCATGTGCCATCTTGCTATTCTAAACTCCATTCCTGCGTAGACCTGCTTTCCAGACCAAACCCTAATGTTTTATACATCCTGTGAAGGTAGAATTTGTCTGGCGAGCAGAAAGATTAATCTGAGATACAGGATATGTAAGTGCCAGACATCTGTTTTCATAGAGTTTTGCTTACTTTATGCTGCTTTAGCACTGCCTCAAAACTGGAGAGAGTGAACAAACCAGATTGCTTTCCTGATAAGTCAATTTATTCCTTTTGATTGTATGAGAGTTTTTCATATGAAATATCAATCCAGTGAAATCCCCTAAATATTTAGCAAGGCAAATCACAAAACCAGCATAGAAAACTTCAGTACAGTATAAAGTAGAGGGGAAAAAAAAGGGGGAGAGAGGAATTCTAGATATTCTGCACTTCAGGCAAATCCTAATAGCTGAGAAAGTCTTATGAATACTGGATAGGAATACATGCCCTGGTCTTCATTAGCTTCATCTCCTGAGTTAAGGGAAAAGAGGGTCCTTTCCTACACTCTTCCCCTCTGCTCCCAGAAACTCTGCACACAGAGGATTCAGTGGCTGTTTGAGGCAGAGCAGACCCCACTGTGGAGCTGGATGCCCCTCCTGCTAGTTTTGTTATTCCTTTCTGTCTTGTGGGAGCTGAAAGCAGGGAGGTAAGAGGCACCCGTGGATTTGATGACCTGTAGTTGCCCTCATATGCTTTGTATCACCCAGTGACAAGTCACCAAATATAGTCATCCGGAGCCATTTTTGTCTGCTAGCACCATACTGAGAGAGTGAAATTATCTGGAATGAGTTTAGCCAGTTTTATTTAGATTGATGCTATTATTTGCAGGCACTCACCACCACCTATTTTTCTCTTGGTTGCTTAGCTGAAGAGAGCGACCTGTTACAACATACCCTTTACAATGAGCACCAGCTTGAAGATAAAAACATAACAGTGCTGGGACAGCTGTTGTTTTCAACATTTGAGCAACTAGCCTGCGAAAGAGAGGAATTAGCTGCATCAGCCAAAGACAAGGGTAACATAAACAGCTACCCGGGAAGTCCCCATTCCCCCTGAGACCCAGTCTGGATGGCTCAGCTGCCAGGGGAAAGCCCAAGCCCACCCTGGGCTTTCTCCCACTCTGAACTTTCGCTCAGAATTTCATCCATTCTCCATCTCTATCTGTTGCACCTCCAGTAGAGCTGAACTGGGACATAGCTATCCAGCTCTGTATGGTACAAGCTGAAGTGGAGTGTGTAGTAGCCCATGTTTATCTCTTTTGGTGTGAACTGGGCTGAATTAGTAATGTTTTTGCAGCAGACATGGTGCAGAAGGGGAGCTGACCAGCTTTGGCCATGAATTGTAAAGAGTGTCCAAGGCTTCGAAAGGCAGGAACGTGAGCAGATTGCTAATCTCATGTTCTGCCTCACCTGAGATCCCAAAGCCAGGTGGCAGTAGGCTTGAGGAGACATCTGGCTATAGGACTAGAGTGCATCACAAACAAATTTAGGATGCAATCTTTCAGGCAAATACTACTTCCCTCCAAGTTTCTTAGCAGAAAAAACCTTGCATACTCACAATTAAATCTAAAAGTGAGTGAACTTGTTCTGATGGCAAGGGGTTTGGGTTTTTTTGTTGTTGGGTTTTTGTGGTTTGGGTTTTGTTTTTTTTTTATGGTGAGCTTTAGGGCAAATTCTGTTTTTCTTGAAGGTGAAAAACTTCATTTTTTTGAAGAGGATATGGTCACTTCATAGGGCTCCAACTTTCTCTTGCTATAAAGATCTGATAAAGAGGAGAGATACCTCGGCTAGCAAGTGTAGAGTGCACTCTCTGAAAGAAGGAATGTGGATGTCAGATATTTCAACAATGTTTTATTTTTTCATAAAAATAATTAAGTGATGGCAAGAAGCAACACCCTTAGGGACAGAAGTAAAATTTATCCATGGAGCTAGTAGAATTTGATCCATTTGCCCTGTCAGTATGCCTCAGCTCTGCTTATGAAGGCCACAAGTAAAACTAAGAATGAGGATCTGTCTTTTTAAAGCATATACAGATGGATGTTGTGTTTGCTTACCTCCCAAGTGGCACATAAGTCTGTCTCATGGTAGATAATTTTTCCATTTTCATCTTTTGGGTAGATTGCATCTCCAGGCTGAAAAGTAAAACCACACTTTTGTACTTTTAAATAAAAATTTTCACTCCTCAGAGCAACTTTTTTTTCCACAGGCTCTGTTTCTACTAGCAAACACACACACAAAAAAATAAATTCAAAAGCTTTCTGAAACACCCTAAGTTCAACAGGTCATTCATGCTGGGCTTACCACATCCTCCACTGCTAGATCATCCTTGGATACACTTCTGAACTGGAAGTGAGTGCACACTCAAGAGTTCCCAGATGGCTTTGTTTTTTCAATAAACTTTCGACCTTAACGTTATGGCATCTAAAGGACTGGTCTCCTTCCAAAGAGTTGGGTTAGAGTACCAACCTGTATTCTCTTCTACTTCTTCCCTCCTTTCTTCCTAGCCCTTCCCCTGATCCTGCTTGTATCACTGGCACCTGGGAAGAGTACCAGCTCAGTCCAGCTCCCAACAGTTGGAGGGACCATTTCCAAGAGCTACTTACTAGTAGTAAAAGGCTAACTGCCTAGCTGTAGTACAGGCCATGAACTACTTAAGTGTACTATCCACCTTTCTTTAGGCACTAGGGACTCTTTCTTCTTATCTCTATACCCTATAAACAAGACTTCAGAGATAAGTTATGAGCTGATATCTCACGAGCACAGCGTTCTCTTATTTGCTGGTCATTTCACTGCTGTTGCAGGCAATACAGTAATACCTCCCTCCCTTTTGTCTGATTGCAATTTCACTTTTGTTTCATAAAAACCCTGCAGTGATGTTTAACATTTGATCTGACTGCAAACTGCTACATTTCAAAGGCCCAGGTACAAGATGTTGACATGGTATCTGCTTGGGAACATGCAGCTGTGACTACTATGATCAGTAACCAGCACCTCCTAATTCAGTCAAGAAGTTAAAATTCAAGGTATTTTATGGGAGAAATGAGCCTAAGGAAAACACAGCCTCAGTTTTCAGAAGCCAAGGTCTAAGTTACAGGCATAAGCCCATCTTGTCCAAAGGTGCTCGTTTTCTTCAGTGAATTCTACAAAGATGACTTGTTGCCTTTGTTGCTGTGTTTTGCTGAAAAAAACCCATCTTGACTAGAAGAGGTAGGTTGCTGTTGGGTATGTTTTTCTATTAGAAGGCAAAATCTTTGTCATCATAACTTGAGGTGGAGAAGCCCTATTTACAAAACCACCCCATGGTATTTTGGAACAAACCATTCATCACCATGATGTCCCAGCAGGCTCTCCAAGGACTGCAAGCTCAATGCATAGCAGTTGGGCTTCTTTGAGTTCAGGGGATGAGTCTGAATGCTAAGACCTTTTTACTCTGTTCCACTTCTAATTGATTAACTTGTGTTCAACATTGCTTTTTTTTTTTTTTTTACAGTAGTCAATAGACAGCAATTACATTAGCTAATTTATCATCCCCCCATTTTCCTCTATTTCTATCATCACTTGTGTTCTAAATAGCAAACAAAATCAGGATGAATGGTGCCTGAAGATGAATTTATCTTGACTGAGAAAAATGGTGCCTCCTGTTGTGGATTTCCACAAGGATCAATCCTTCCTCTTGCCTCCAGGGAACTGCACAAGGTGTTGAAGTACAGCTGTCTCTGCTCAAGAGTCTCCAGGCAATACTTTCTCTGCCAAGCTACATTTTTATGCAAGGAAGTTCCTGAATGAAAGAACTGTCTGCAGATGGATAAAGAGGGATAAAGCGCTGAGAGAAAGGCGGTGTTTGATGGTGACAGGATGGTGTTACTGGGTCTTTGAAAAGGTCTTTTGGAAGTTGGTCACATTTCTCAGCTTTGGGTTCTCATGGACTACACTGCACCAGTCATTCCCACAAATGCCGTTGTCTTCTCTTGCAGTTCTCTTGGAGATAGCCATGCACCTTAGACTGAAAGTAAGTCTACCATGCTGCCACATGAGCACTGAAATAAGTGGGACAACACCATACAGTCGCTGACACTATTCCAGGATCACATCATGTCATGTTCAAAGCCTGGAACAAAAGCTACCAGACTACCTACTTGCATGTTTAAAACACAGCAGTTGGTAATCACTGAGAGGAAAAGCCCTGCTCCCATTAAAATTTCCTTGCCCACGGAGATGCAGGAAGACAGGTCTGCACATCCCATTGCTTTCACAAAATGGCCTTTGACAAGTGGGCTTTCTCAAGAGAGCAATTCTAACAATTTGCAAATGCCTATTGTATAAACAGAAGGCAATAGAAAGTCAAATAGTGAGGCCATTAGTCTGTTTTGATCAGGTCTCTTAAAATGACAAGAAGATACTTGGATGAGACTTGTTCAATGTAAGGCTAAAATGCCTGCTTTCCTTCTAGATGATAGAACAATTTAGTTCAGAGGGATTTGGAGATCATTTAGTGCACAGGTACCTGCTTACTGATGGATCAGTCATCTGAGGAGAGCCCCTAGAAAACCTGCTAGTGGGTAGGGGCTTTCTGGGCAGAGGGCATGTAGTGGCCTGGAGGAGACCTGTTGCTGCTGGTCATCTGCCTTGCTAGGGTCGAGGGGCTGAGCACTACCGCTGGGCTAAAGGGAGGAAGGACAAAAGTCCTGAATGGAGAATCTGTGTGAGGGAAAAATACAGGGAGGTGTGGGATAGTGTTGGTAGGTCAGTGAATAATGTCACCCCAGATTCCAGCCATTCTTGATCCACCCAACAGTGCTGTCGTGGTGGGGCTTTCCTCCTCTGAGCGGTGTTGTCTGAAAACAGATTCCTCTTACTTTGCCTAAAAGCCTCTGTGACAGCTTGCACCACTGGGCTCCCGCAGGGGCATGTTTCTTACTGGTTTCAGACTGGGACTGTAAGGTTTGTCAAGTACTTCACTGGTTTCAATCAGAGACTGCTTTTGCTAGTAGGCTTTTGGGGAGATGGGAAAGCACCAATATTTGCAGCCTAGGGCAGAAAGGGTGTTTGTTAGCGTTACACCTGCATGCTCCTCATCAAAGGCAAGCATTGTATTTGGGATGGGTGTATTTGTGAGAGGGGGAGCAAAGAAAGGAAACCTGTCACCATTGCAAAAGGGTGGGAGGTTTTGTATTTGGCACAGAAAAATGCGTATTTTTCAGGCAGAAAGCGACTTCTTTTTTCCTCTCCTCTCACGGGGGATGCGAATGCATCTCTAGGACTGTTACTCCTTTAACAACTCAGATTGTTGATACAGGCCTCAGGGAGTCAGATGTACATTACTTTAAAGCCAGCTGTCTATATCTTTATATTGTGAGACAATGACCTTCGCTATGTGGGAGAATGAACTACTGGAGAATACAAACATGAGCAAAGGGAAACAGGAAACTGCAAGTGGTGGGAAATTTTTAAAAATGTACCCAAAAGGATTCCATACATGGGACCGTATAAATAAAAGTTTTAGTATCTGAATCCAGTTACTCCTATACAGGTCTTAATGGGATATGGCTCCCTTGGGAAAAAAGGAACTGCAGGTCTAGGGTGATTGCTTCATTGATAAATTGCTTCCTATCTGATGCTTCTGGCAGTTTGGAGTCCATAGTAAAATGTAATTTTAATAATCAGAGAACTACCTTCTTTGCAAAAAGAGGCCAGTTAAGAGCTCAAACATCCCACAGAAACAATTAGCCAGCTAATTGCCTGATGCTATTCTCTCCAAGAAAAAGGATTTAATTGGTTCAAAACCACTGAGATACATTTTGAATCTCATTCTTCTAATTTCACTATTATTTAATTTGCCTTTATATCATGTACTTGCAGGGGAAAATTGTAAAGCAAGGCACAAACGGCTGTGAAACCAGAAAGTTTGGGGACTTGCAAGAGCTCATTGCGAGGGAGGCATACAGCTCTAATGGGAGCTCCTTGCATTCAGAGGTTTTGATTACAAGTTGCCCAGAGCCAGCAGTATGAAGGAATATGAGATTTTAATTTTTTAGGCATGTGAGAGTAAGAGATGGACAACCCATGTCTGGGACCAACTGTGATTTACTGAAGCTGTCAAAGAAGAGCACTGGAGTTAAGGAGATTAAGATCATAAACATGGTTTACTCAGTAGCTTTAACACTACTGAGGCTATTCATTTTTTGGGACGGAGTAATGAAATCAACTTGGTGGCTTTTCCCCCTTTCCCTTTCCCCTTCCAAACTTTGCCCCTAGCCTTTTGCTGCTTTGTAAAACCATTTTCTTCCAGTGACTCCCTCCTCGTGGCTCAGAGAGGATTAAGAGACACGTGCTGCTACAGCTACAGTGATTCTTCACCACGGGAAGTGTTCAGCCCTAGTTAGGAGACCTGTCCTTCCAGTGGAGAGACCCCATGCTACAGCTGTCAGTAAGAGTTCTCACACCACCTATAAGCCTCTCCTTGTGTGGGTACTGCACAGAAATGTATGCATGCAGTACACATCAAATGTTATCGGGCCAAAGTGCTATTTTCAACATGGACTAGAAGCTGCAAGGAGGATGCTAGATGAAGACCTTGGTTCATGGCCATGCCAGCCATGTACTTTTTAGGGCAATTTTTTTTTTTTTTTTACCTTGAAAGCCATTGGCAGCTCAATAATGTAGAGGTCAACGTAGTCCATCTGCAGGATCTTCAGGGTTTTCTCAAGCGTGGGGCGCACCATCTCTGGAGGGTGGCAGGTACTCCACAGCTGGGGAAGCAAGCACAGGCTCTTTTTTGGATGTCAGGAGGAATAGTGATATATCCAGCTGATACCCACTCCCCCCTGCTCCCCACCACCCACGTCTTGTTCTTCTGATGGAGCCTGTTATGCACAGTGCAAGGATGTTGTGGTCTACATCACCACAAGACAAAGGTGAGGGGCCTTATCCTGTCGTCTGCCAGAGGCAGATCTAGAAGCTACACCTGACCCAATAAAGCCATTACATATTTGCTTATTACAAGACAGGTCCTTCTGAGTTGAGTATATTGCAGACTCTTGCTCCATGAACTTAAGCAGATTCCTTTTGTTTTCTGAGCTTTCCAAGCATATGCTTTCACTGGAAAATTTTTTTCCCCACAAGAAATCTGTGGTCAGTTTTGTGCTTGAAGGCAGAAGCTTGGATCATGTGAGTGAGCTATTGAACAGCCAAGCACCCGGCACAATGAGAATCTTTTGGTTTTCTCCTGTGGTCATGGAGTCTGAGCGAATGCCTGACCTAGGGAATTTTTAATGTACTCCCTAGTCCTTACTGAAAGATGTATTATTGCTTAGTTACTGTAACGCAGGTGTGACTAAAGCACAGCCTTTTCAACCACTTTAATCACAACTGCTTCCTTGTGGGGGTTATGCCCTGGGGTTGCTATGGAGTATGCTCAGTTGATTACCTTCCAGTACTATCTCTAGCTGAACTCTGCTGATGCAAATTTCTTGCAAGGATAAAACCATAGCATGGTAATTAGTAACCAAGAGCTCTTTGTAAACTGATTGCCGCAGTTAAAATTGACAAAAACTGAAAACACACAATAGAAGGTTTAAAGTGACATTTGCTTGCACACAATAAGCTGGGCTATTTTATCTTTTTTTGATACACAAAACTGATGCACGGAGTCATGTTGAGGTTTTTGGTACCTTTGTTGGCTGGAAAAACCTGCTGTTTGTTGGTATGGGCATTATCTAGCCAGTCCTGCCACCAAAGATGGCAGTCACCATCTGCCAAGGTATAGAATGAATCTGTTCTTGAGACATGAAAACACTTGAATTGCCATTTTCAGAAGAAGCTAATGATTATAGGCATCAAAGGATGTAGCCTGGGTAAGTTTTAAAGTATTTTAGATGACTGGTTTTTTTAAACCAGATTATTGTTTTCTTGGGGAATAAATATCTGCTCAGTTCTGCCAGCAGGGGCAAGGACACGTTGTCTTGAAGTTTACTTGTGCTGAGAGCAGCACATTTGACCCTGCCCTAAGCTGACAAACCAAAGCAGGGTTTGGCACCTGGGAACTGATACTGGGCCTTCCCCAGCTGTAAGTTGTCAAGGTGTGAAGAATTTATGATCACTACACATGGGTTACACAGGCTGAGGTGTACTACGGTAAAGAACCAAGGTCCTGCTCTCAGTTTTAAGCTATTCCACACCAAGCCTTTGGTCTGGGTGTTTTTTAAGCAGCTTACATGTAAAATGAGATGTTGTTTTGGACTTAAATATAGGTAAGGAAATGAGACTGTGTACCCTTCGTGTTTAGTTTGTTTTTTGTTACTGTGTTTCAGAAATTTAGTAACCTGAGGTGTGTTGATAGTTTAGAAGCAGTTTTTCCAAGTGCCCTTTCTAGCCCAGTGCCATTGAGCTCAGTACTTGCCAGTGAATATACTTCCCTTTAAAAAACTGCAGAGGTTCTAAAGAAACAGTCTTCAGAAACAGCAAACATTTGTACTATGTTAATACATAGATGCCATGGAAACTTGAGAGTTTCATAACTGTTTTCAGGATTTGTACGAGTTATTGTATTATCTACCTAAGTAGAACCCATGTAGATGTTCGAGCAGTCAAAGCTGCCAGCTGGCTTTGGCATTTCAGGACACCACATTTCCTGGAAATGTTACTTTTAGTTTAATGAAAGAAATATCCTGGGATGAAAGAGGAGACCAAAAAGGTCTTGCTATATAAGCCAAGTGAGATGTTGGCAGTTGATATAAAACCTCTAAAATTTCTGGATGCTGAGCTGCTCTGCCTGATCCGCCAGCCAGCAGCAAGAGCCAAGTGCAAGTGCTGATGATTTCAACTGGCAGATGCAGCTTGATTGCACCAAGTCACTATTCCAGTAACGCTGTCGCTCCGTGGGGCTGTTCTGGTTAGTCCCTGCTGACGGACCAGCCTTCAGTCTGCATCATCTTTGTTTAAGGAAAGGTCTGCAGGAGGCTCTTGAGTCTGAAGGGTCTTGGGAATTTCCAGTACTTCTGATGTCAGTAAGGCTGAAGACAAAACCAACTTTTGCCGTGCAGACTACTTTCAAGAATGGGCTACTGTACCTACCATGTTCCCCAGAAGATGCAACAGTTCATATCAGCCAGTTACCAGTCAATGGCTGATGTATCTACCAGTGGCTTGATATCTGTCTGTAGTTCATAAGATATGAGTTTGTAAGGTACGCAAAGCTGAAGATACATAAGCTCATAAGACAAGGGACATGCAGTCCCACTCCTCCTGGGAAGTTCAGAGCTGCTGTGAAAATGTTCAGCAAAACCTGTGGAAATCCTGGACTGTGATGCAGATTATTTTCTGCTTCTGCCTTTCAACTCTCTTTAAAGACTACAGAGATGCTCTGATGAACTATCACCCTGAGCACCTGAAGTTTTGTCAAGCACAAACAAGACACAACAGAAAGATAAATCCACGCGTGTCCCGTCTCATGGTCACAAGACAGGCTGGAACCACGGGCGCTGACTATTGTGGTAACTACGA
>NW_009258756.1:927225-930345 GCF_000687185.1 Egretta garzetta
AGGTGCCTCAGTGTTTAGGTAGTGATCATCAATGAGGAAAATCATCTAGTGATTAGATCAGACAACTGAATATAGAAAGGCTTCATAAAGAAAGAAAGTTTGGAATCCTGATAAAGTTTTACCAAGAGATGCACTTTCACAGAACCTAATGGTTTATATGGGAAAATAAACTGCAGGGGAAGCAGTTGGGAAAGTTAAAGACTCAAAATTGTTAGGACATCTGGTTCTAACCTTTTGGCACAACTTTTTGGTTTTTATTTGAAATATTAGTGGTAATTTGCAGTAATGAAACTATAAAACAGTTGAAATGAAATATTTTGACTGGTCCAAATCAACATATTTGGCATATGAGGGACTGAGAGACTACCCTGATAAAGGTGGAAAATTTGAGGATGTGAAGCTTTCTCAGGATGGCAAGGTTGTTACCAGCAGAACTGAGCAGGGAACTTGGAAAAGAGTTGCATACTTTACAGATTGGAAATTGCTGTACTTGGAAATTGGTCTATAGCTGCTGAAAATCCACTTTGCCTGCAAACTACTCAATCTAAAGCTTAGTTTCCCAGATGATAGAGTTTAACTAAATTGCTCACAATGAACTGGGCCTTTTATCCCATGGGATCTTTCACTCTAGGAACCATGGTATTTATTTCCAAGTCTGTTGAGTAACTCTTGTGGATTACGTCTTATTTGGGAAAGGAGAATGGGAAAATATTAGGCTGATATGTCCAAAGAAGCACTGCAGGAAGGGGAACTTGAGACCATAAACTCTATTAGAAACTGGACAGGCACCATGATTTTTCTCGGGGCATCTGATCTTTTTTCTGCAATGTGCAATGAGCTCTCTCTTATACCTGGGATCTAGTCATCGTAGTTTTAACAGCTTTTGTCAGATGCTCCATCGGACAAGGGATTTCATTCTTCTAGGAGAGAATCAACTCTTACAGCTAAGACTAAAGCATTAACTAGCTCATGCATGACTCCAGCCTCACTGCTGTAGAGCAGAAGTATGATGACATCTTCTCTCCAAGTAAGTTGATTCATCATCCTAGAACTTTTCAAATGACAGGTGATACAGTAACTAAGGTGTAGCTTGATGAATAATTTTCTGGCAGTAGCACCAATGTAAGTACTTGCTGTTCTCCCGTACACAGACACTTGAGTGCACGTGCTTGCTCCCACCCCTTGCATTGTGCAATCTCACGGCAAACCCATACGGGGAATTGCTCTATCAGAAAATAACTCATTTGTGGGTTCATTGTCCAGATTGGGCTCTTTGTGTAACTACACAAATGTGCATGCCAGCACAATGCGTGGGACAGTAACAGCTTAGGCAGCACTGCTGAGTGTGGCAATGGTCTAAACTTGCAGGTGCTTATAATCTTTGGCAGAATGGATGTTGCGTGGTTCCCTCTACTAACTGAGCTTTAGACGTGCTTTACAGCAGATCTAGTGCTCATAAAGCTCTGAGACATTACGGTAATGCTAGGGAAGAAAAATAAAGGGTGTAGGGTCTGGAAGCATGCCCAGTGTTGACCATGGGCATTCTGAAGAAAGCCCATTCACAGAAATCCTGGATTTAGTGTGAATAATCTGAGTGCAGCTTCTCACCTTGCCACAGTAAAAAATGTCTTCTCGCTTGATCCTTCCTTCAGCAATCTTCTCCTGGATGGCTTGTCCCACTTCATGCTCATTGTAGTAGACAAAGGCACCATCAATATGGCGGTAACCAGTATCAATGGCAAACTTCACCGACTCCAGACAGGAACCTTTGGGAGTCTAATGGGAGAAGAAAAAGAACAAACATCGTTCCAGCCTCCTGCTTACCTTTCTTGCAATGCTATAGAGTCCCTGAGTATGCACAAGGTTCATGCTGGACTTCATCCAGTCTAACCATCCTTTACCTCCCCAGACACCTGTGTTTCAACTTCTGAATCAATAGTATTGTGCACTTTTCTTCAAAACTCTTGCGAACGTGGAATTAGATGGGAAAAAGGAGCAAAGCAAACAAATTCTCTTTGTGACTGGGAAAGAGGTAGTACTTGAGTCCTTAGAAAGTAGAATTGGATGTATTTCATATGAAAATTATTTCAGAACTTCTTAGCTAGAGATCAAGGGCTTTCCTACAACAGTCACTTGATAAAATCCCTTACTCAAGTGGAAGAGGGCTCTTCGGTTGAGCAGAGGTGGTCAACCACCTGCCTGATCAGAGGCTGCCAAATACTTTATGGCCCAGGAAAGCTTTCAGCAGAGCAGGAGTTTGGATTTGACTGCTTTCTCCTCAAATCAACTTGCCATTGGTGGTATCACAATCTGAAGGGTGATAGCTCAGGACTGTCTGCTGGTATTCTCAGTTCTGGACAGTTGGTTTACCATTTTGCTAAGAACTAGTAGATGCTTTAGTACACTTACATACATCTTACTGCTTCCATTTAAGATGAGCCCAAGAAACCTCTTACTAAGTCCAAGTGGCATTTTTGTACTGTGTTCTGCACTTAAGTTTACTCATCTTTGCTGAAATACAGAGTAAGCTTGTTTTTTCAGAGCAGTCGTATTTTTCATTAGCCAATGTGGCAAGCAAAATACACGTAGGCCAAACCAAACAAACAAGCATAAGAATGGTCACTGAAATAATTTCACTGATCACTGAAATTGTACTGAAAACATCTTATTGTTGCCACACTTTGTATAACGAGAGGACAGCTCTAAGCGGTGGTGGCGAAGGGCTCTCAGCGACACGTAGCAACACTGTTCTCCCAGCCTTTCTCTGCTGCAACAGGGACATCTGATTCACTGAAAGGAAAACTGAAATACGGTGAGCAAACCTGCTCTGCTGTGCTGCTGTCTGCCAGCAGCAAATGCCAAGAGGTGAACTTTGCTACCTCCAAGTGAAGGGCCAAGACCATGCTGCTTCTCCTATGAAAAAAACAGATGCCAGAGACATCTGGAAATGAAACAGGGTATGAAGAGAGGACATCATGTTTGTTGGTTTTGCTGATGTCAAGGAAAGACAAGAAACAGGACTGGCAATAGGTGCTGTTGGGGAGGACCACTTTTCACCAGAGCAATCAGCCTCCCTCCTCTCCCTCCAAGCTGCCCTTTGACAACAGCCACAGTGTTTGC
>NW_009258756.1:930386-944959 GCF_000687185.1 Egretta garzetta
AACTAGAAGGCGTGAAACTCATAGCTGCCACAGGATGCTGCAATGTCTAAGGACACCGGTCTGCCCTCCTGCATTCATGGAAGAAAGATCTATGAACGCTGAAGACACATGAGGGTCAATCTCCCTGCCTTTCAGGCCCAGAGCCCTAGGCTGGTAGCAGATTATTCTGGGGTAATGGGACCGTATCCTTGCCTGTTTGCTTTGCTTTTCAGTGTCCTGTCCGGGCTGCTCGCTGTTGGACAAAACTGGACTGACTTCTGTTCAGGCTTGGGACTTTCTGCTCTAGGATGCAGTGCCTAAAAGTTAATTAAAACGCAAAGCCGCTCATGCTTGCCCTTATTTATTAGAGATGTGAGTGAGGGCTGAGGAGCAAACCGGCACAATTTGGCATGCTAAAATATGTACAGCAGCGATGACGCAATATTGTCTGCTTAATTGAGAGAGACAACAAAACACTTGTTTGAATGCTTTGCTGCTTTTGCTGTGGGAGCCTTCCAAAGGCATGCTTGGCCCCTGCCAGGGCCCTTTCCTAGTTGTTAGTAGGATGTAATGAAGATCACGGCAGCTAAAAGACTTTCAGGAGCAGTCAATAGCTAGTTTTCACTCGGGGCATGTCAGGCAGCGTTACAGAAGCGCGAGGCATGGAGCAGTGACAACCTCCAACGTGTTTGCCGCTTTGTCCCTGCCTGAACTTGCAAGGAAGGATTTGAGGAAGGCAGGAGGCAAAAAGTTCCCACACAAGTACTGCCAGCCCATGGTTACTGATGACGGCAACCTCAGACCTCTGTCTCGGCGATGAGCTGCACGAGGCTGTAGCTGCAAAGATCAGGCTGAGTAGCAGAGAGCAACGGGGCTCAGCTTCAAGGTCTTATGAGCTCAAGTCTAAGTGGTGACTAGCTATCCAAAAGAGGAATATATTTTTAAAAGTGCAATCAGTGTTTTCTCTATGAAACTTGATTTTTTTCAAAGTGTGATTTTTAGGTTGCTTCAGCCTGTTTTGACTTCTACCATTCAAGTGTATGAAAGCAGAACATTTAAGAGTACAGTGATACGGTACCTTAATACAGATTTTAAAAAGAAAAAAAATTGTTTGGTTTTTTTTTAACTTCTTCCTTTTTGTTGAAGAGCCTGAAAATGGGCTATGGGCCTGATACTAGAATTTCCTCTCTCTTCTTTTTGCACTCTTGAGAGATTGCATGAACACGGCTCCCAGGCGTTTCCTGAAGCTGTAAACTAAACTCCACCAAGTAAGGAAGTGTTGATTATTGAGTTGCATCTTTTCTCAAACACCAGGGCCAATTTGGTCAGTAACAAAAGTGGAGGGAATAGGTGAAGAAGGGTAGAATCTCACATGTAGGGGAACGGCATAACTGCACGCTCGGGAGGAGGGTGCGACACAGGAAAATGAGAAAGCTTGAGGTTACCGCAGTTGCCTTTGGCTGAATCAGTTAACTTATGTAAGAGCTGAACTTCTATGTATTTTTTAATCTTTTGCATGGGACTTGCACACATCTGTACAAATAATCTTGTGCAAGACTCCTCCATCTCAAGGATTAATCTTATTCTTTAGGGGCTTGAGGAGGCTTTTTTTGGATCAGGCCTTGATTACCAATGGCCGGAGATGGGTTTACATTAAATATAAATGTTTTCATTGCACTAGTTCATTTCATCTGATGTGGTATATTAGTTCTGACAGATTCTGGTCTAAGGTGCTTCATATAAAAATGCAGGGCAGCCTAGGGAACAGTTTTTGGAAAATCCTGCGTCTATTGAACCATCCCAGCTGAAAGCCTGGGACATCTGTGAGTCTGGAAACTTTATACCATATGTTTATTTTCATTCTAATGGAGAAACTATCATTTCTAGTATTTCACATATCTAATACTTCCAAATCCTGCAGTAATGGGCAGTGGTAAACCATGCTGATGAGTTGCGCAGGCTAGTCATGTTGTGGTTTTGCCACTTTTTAGAAGCGTTGCCTTAAGTGTCGTATCTTATTCCATTGTTTCCTGACAGACCATATTAAAGCTGGATGACTCAGATCACCACTGCTCATCCATCTTTCCATCAGAGAAGGCAGCAATTTGGATCTTTTCCCTCTACCCCGTGGCTCAGCCTGAGGCGGTTTAATCTCTTCTGTCTATCATGGAAATAAAGTCTTCAACTATTAGTGACCAGATCAGAGATTAACAACTGAAACCCAACTTTTACTTAAGCACTGACAGAAGTTTGTGATATGAGTGCTCTTGCATCTTGTTGGTATTGTATAAGGGTCAGCGCTCCAAGTGCAGCAGCTGATGGAGCCGTGCCTCCAGGGCTGCCTGGCCACCCAGCAGCCACCTTTATGCTACCAGGAAAGCCAGACCTCCTACTCCTTACTGCGGGTTATGCTCACTAGTGCATGTCAAGTTTTGTCAAGCATTGGAACGGGTTGCCCAGGGAAGTGGTTGAGTCCCCATCCCTGGAGGTACTTAAGAGATGGGTAGACAAGGTGCTTAGGAACATGGTTTAGTGGTGGACCTGGCAGTGCTAGGTTAACGGTTGGGCTTGATGATCTTAAAGGTCTTTTCCAACCTAAACGATTCTATGTTTCTGCGTTATCTAAAATGTGGTTGCTTATGCTATCTACTCGTGTCTGCTAGGCCTTTATTCTTGCACCATTTGCAAATAAGCAGGGGTCATGTTTAGAGCAGCAGAAATGCCGGATAAGGTACTGAAATGTCTTCGTGCTATAAACTTCTGTGCTTTGTCAGTAGTAATTCAGGAGGCTTTGGCCTTAAGACAAATTTTTGCTTCTTTATTACTTTTTATTTAAGTGTAGATAAGAGGTATGCTTGATCCTTAGCTGTAATTAATGTTTCGGCTTCTAATCAGTGTGCCCTGCAACTATGCTACTTTGATCAAGGGCTGTTGTTTTAGAACTGGAACTTTAAAACCACTTGTACACTGTAAGTCAGATTTTTATCTTCAGTGTTCTTACAGTCCGTTACTAATTTGTGCCGAAAAAAAAGGTATTAAATTTATTACATGTTTCATGATAAAAGTGCTTGGTTGACTAGAACCACTTGTTCAATCACTAACAGCTCCTTCAATAGCATCCAGGTTATTTTTAAGATCGTAGAGTTTAAGGAAACAACACACACAATTATTCCCTTTAGCAATCAATAGCTTGTAAACCTGCTGATTTACCACCATGCATGACAGATTAAACCAGTATCCGCTTCCTTCAAGTTCCACGGTAAATAAATCTGGCAGAAGCACAGGGGGAGCGGACTCAGGTTTGCACCTTCACTAAAAGAATGGAAGAGGCAATTTGTCCCCTTCTCCCTAGATGAAGTAGCCAGCTGGCCAGTTACAACATTTTACGAGTCTCAAAAGCAAAGTGCTTCATCAGTTCTGCCTGTCTGAAAGGGTCTGCTCTCTTTTTCCTCTGAGGCCATGAACTTTTTAATTTTTTAATCTTCATTCCAGACACCTTCCATCACATCCCTGTTTGTCAAAAACTATTCTCCCTACCATAGAAAATGTACAGCTTCAGTTTTGCTCATGATTGCATGGGACCAGGCCACAGGAGAATATTTTTTGTGCAGGCATACCCATGAATTTTACTGTTCCCTCTCAAGTAGAACAGTATTTGCTTAGCAGTGTTACTGGTTGTCCTACTCATTACTACTATTTAGTGTCGCATTTCAGCTGCCCTCCAATTCTTTTGCTTTTTCTATAGCATCCTTTCCTGATCAGCAATTTCCATCAGCTTTCCAGCTGATAAAGAGGGATTCTGGTTACCTCCAAAGACAAAGGTAACAGGACGCGTTAGGGGCAGATTGTAATCTTGCAAAACCCTGTGAACAGCTACCATAAGCACTGCTTTTATAAATGTACTAACATTGCTGTTGTCATTTATTCTTCATTAGTGCTTACAGTAAAGGAAAACAGTCTGACTTAGGCTCCCGGGTTCTGCTCTGCCTCATTTTGCTTGCGCCACTTTGCAGAGTTGCACCGGCCTGGGCAGCTCGTGAGAGCTGAGGAAGCAGCGCTTCAGGGAAGGAGCCCTTTACTGTAGTTCTGAGCACCTCACCTGGGTAGTGCAATGGTATCCAGTCCCTCAGCTGGGAATAATGATCCCGGGAGGAAGAGCTTGAGGTGTTGGAGAGAGACAGGGCCATCTCCTGGAAAAAATCTGAACGAGGCTGCAGCTGAATTACACAAGAGATCCAAACTGTGGGCTTAAGCGCTCCAGTCCTAACCTATAATTTAAGATGTGGAGCCGCTGTTTAGGAATCTTAGTCAGCTAAATACAGGAAGGAGAAAGTAGGTACATTCCTGGGCTGGAAGCCTCCTTTGCCAGAGCTCAGCACTCGCACACAGATTCTTATGCAAGTTTCTAGAAGCCCAGTTGCTTATTTTCATTTGCCTGTTTTCCGGACAAACTGGCAAAGAGGACTGGCTTAAGATGTTAGGAACAGAGCGTAGAAAGCATGTCTACTGAAGGCATTACACGAAAGCCCAGGTTGAGTTTACAAAGCCAGGGGATATGAGCTACACAAGGGTACATTCTTAGAATTGTTTAATTTTGTAAAGGAGAAGCTGTACTGTACACCTCTTTCTTGGAAAATGCAACCGCCAGCACATCCCTCTCTCTCATACACAGGAGAATCTGGCTTTCGTCCCCCGGAAGCTTTGGCAGCCATCATCCAGGAAGCAAAACCCCGTGAAGTGATCTCTGCAAAAGCAGGTAGCGCCGAGAAGGGAGGCAGAGAGCACGGCCGAGAGCCATGAGTTGCTAACGCCAGCCCAGAGCTTTGCTCTATGTCATGCTGTGCGTTGCCTTAGAAAGCAGAGGACAGCAAACGCTCCCAGAGAAGATGGGGGGGATGGCAATGCTTCCTGCCTCGTGTCACACTGTCAGTGAGTGTGGACAAGGGGTGCCTTTCACTTCTAGCCTGATGTCCTGGTAGTGGCCTGAGGCGTGAGGTTTGGTTGCCTGTACAACAGAAATTAGATTGCATAACTGCAGATTTAGCATTTCTAGAATTCCTATGACATTGTTATTCTAGGATTTAGCCAAAGCTGTGTTCAGGAAAGCCTTATTATTGTAGCTGGCAGAGGCTGCTGGAGCTATTTTTACCACTTGATTGCAGAATCCTCAGTTTTAGGTTCGCTGCAACTTTTCACCTGATGCAAATTCACGTAATGCAAGCCTAAGCTAAAGGGCTGCCATGCCTCTCTGTCGGCAGCTAGAGGATTAACGCAAACCAAGCAAATGATGTGTGTGCCCAGGTCCCATGCTTGCAGTGCCAGTGGGGTGGACTGGGCCAGTTTCCTGAAGAGCTGGAGGCCACAATATCCAGCTGGCCAGCCCTGGAAAGCACGGGTCTAACTGGAAAGGTGGATGCTATCAAAACATCCTTCAGACGAGAAATGTGATCCCAGGGATGCATGAGGTACAGGGGGAAGATAAAGCACCAGCCTGTGCAATAACAGAGGAGAAAGAAAAGGTTGCCAGTAATGCTTCTACTTTGTTCCCTAGAGTTAAAGGGGAGAGGTTTCTGGCGCCAGTTCGATGAAGTGTTTGCAAAGGCAGATGTAAAACTTGGGGAATTCCACCACCTAGTTAGCTGAACCAACAGAAGTTGGCTTTGATGAAGCCTAGAGAGGCATTTTCTGCACAGCATTTTCAAGTTTTGACAAATGTGGCCTCCTAGGTCAACCGAAGACACAACCCAGATGTCAGCTTCCTGCACGAGCTGTAAGAACATGCTTACGCTGTTCTTCAGAGAGCTGCGGGGAATCAGGGACACGTGGGAGTGTGCAGCCATATTTAACGTATGGAGTCAGTCGGGGACGTTTTAGAAAAATGGAGGTTTGTCTGGAAAATTGGGCTCTAAATGTTCTTGCCAAAAAGCATATCTTCCAGTTGTGTTATTTCAGATTACTCACTCTTAGGGTTTCAGTTTTTCCCTCCTTCAACAATGCTAGTGATTCCCCGTCTGTAAAACAAACTTCATAGCTTTTATTTACATAGGAGGGCTTTCCCTGTGGCTCTTGAGCAGGGTTAAAAATCCAGTATGTTTAAGAAGCCAGAGGAAAAGAGAAAAAATGAAATTTTGAGTGTCAATATTTGGCCTTGATATTTTTGCATTGGTAACAGCTAGCTTTGTAGTTTTTGGAAAAGGGGTATATTGAAACAGCTAGTGCTTGTCACTGCAGTACGCAGCTACAGAATGGAAAAGGTCTGCTTTCTGCTTGGTTACTTTTCAAACAAGAATCCCTATGACTAGTTTTGGGTAGTGCTACTGTCCTAAAAGCTTATCTGGATTAACCTTCTATTACTTTTGCATCTGGGCTGACTAAATGGAATTCTGCCCTATGTCGTAGCCAGACATGTAGCTCAGTGGGTGATGTTGGCATCCGATATCCACCATCTGAAAGCCGTACTGACTCCCAGACAAAGTTGTCATCTCCTAAATGCCACCTTGCTCTGGGAACATTTTCCTCTGGAGTGCTTTTGCGGTGTCCAAGTCCGCGTGTGTCAGTACCACATTTGGGAGCCAAGTGACGCCATGCCAGGTTGGTTGTAAGAGCCAGCCCCTCTGCTTGGATTAGGCAGGCATTGCTGCACTGGGGCCAGGCGATTTTCTTGACTGTCAACAGTTTCATTAGTAGAAGTCCTCTGCTCTGCGGGGGAATACATCTCTTGGTCCCAGAGTAGCCTAAAAATGTTTTCACATAGCAGCTGAGATGTCAGCGTATGTTAGAGGTACTATCTTCTTAAAGAGAGTTTATACAGTTCCCTGTATAGTTTCAGGCATGCTCAGGTTTGGCAGGGAGTCATTCATAATCTACTCCTCAGAGCAAACTAAAAAGTGTGCCATTTTCCAGGACTAGCAATTTTGTGGCCCTTTGGCTCAGAAGTCCTCCATAGGTTGACGAACTTTGTAGCTGGAAAGTCACTCTTTCATTCACCCTTATCTACCAGGGTGGGCCCATCCTCACCAGGAATTTTACATGTTGACTATTTCAGTAAACGCAGCTTTTAATCTACCACACATGATCAGATACTAATTGTGTTCATAGCTGGAAATACCACAGAAGCCACTGGCACAAAGCAGAGATTAGTCATACTATCAATTTGTTTTCTATTAAGCTTCAGGATTCACAGAAATGAAGAACCACAGAAATTTCAGCAGAGAAGATATATGGAGGTAAACGAGCATTTCTGCAAATTCAAGAGCGTCTTAGAGCCATGGGCTTTGTGCAAATCAAAGTCATAAGAACAAAACTTGCATCCTTGAGAAAGTTGCATGCAAGAATCTTTCCTCCAGCTTGACAGAGTCCTAAGTAATTTGTCAAATCCAACTTTAAAATCTAACTGTAATGGTTAAAGTACAGCTCTCACACAAAAGCTAGGCGGTTTTGAGCCTGCCGCATTTCAGAAAAAAGCAGCTACCTTTTCTGATTACCTATTTTTTCTAATTAGATGACTTAGTTTTCCTTTCTTAATGAGATAAAGATGCAATCTTGCCTTTATGCAAGCCAAAAATGTTCCAATGTGTAACATGAGATTACAGGGAGCTAGCAGGAATTGAGGCGTCAAGAGGTGGTTGCAGGCAGGGGAGGAGAGTTCGTGGCTGAACACCAAGAAGACAAAGTGTTGAAGGCACAGAAACGTAGAAAGACTGTTCCAGTGGCAGAACAGAAAAGTTGTATGGCAGAGGAGAAAAGGCAAATATAAGATAAACGAACTCTGCTTTTTGTAGGTGGTAAATATGCCATTAAAGCATATATGAAAGGGAACTTTAAAATGCGTCATGCAACATGAAGTTTTCAGCAAAAGTCATTGATGAAAGTAAAATTTGTCACAGACCCTTTTGATTTAGTGCATTCTTCTACTCTGTACCCTCACCTATTTGCTATGAGAAGTCCAATTTGCAAAAGTACTATCCGAAGCATTTATCTGTTCATCCCATCCTCCGGCACATTTGCCATCTCTGCAGCAAACAGCAGGGACGGATTGAGACAATATTACAGCCCAGAGCCGCTGCAATTTCTTGAATCATTACGCAGACTCCTCCTCCTGTATCTTTTTTCTCACGGTGCTTTTGGTGGTGTTTCCAGTGAGCAGCCACGCTCCTGCCCGAGAGCCATGGTGTCCTGCTGCCTGTTAAAAGCTGACGCCTGCCACTGTGCCTCCTCGAGGCATCTGGGGACCAAATACCAAGAAATCCTGCCTTTATCCGCTCTTGTCAACTGGGTCTTGCCAGTAACTGTGATTTAGTTGAGGAATAAGGAGTAAAGTCTGAGAGATGAAGCAACGAGGGCATCAGTCAACACCAGGACACCAGCCACTGAAGGAAAGGGTTCCCTCATCTGCAGTCCGTGCAAGCTGAATCGTCTGAGTATGGTTTAGTCCTCCAAGCACAAAACTAACTGAGTCACAACTTTGTCAGTGAGTGATCTGGCTACATATACATGGTTTGCGGATAAATACCGTTCAGCGTGAAGGCTAGGCTAAGAGTTTACTAACAGGCAGGCAAGGAGCCCTCCAGGACGTGTAGCAGATGGGGCACAGTTCTCTTCCTGGGCTGCTGTAACATATCTCCTTCCCTTCTGCCCTTGCCTCAAGTGTACAGATCTCGGTTTGGGAGTAGGGTTTTAGGATATCCTCAAAGACCAAGGGAACAAAAGGCCACCCTCGCTCTGAAACACCCCAGAAATCCCAACCCTGACAGGCCGCCTGTTGCTATGTGTCGGCTGGCTGCGGCTCCGCTGCTCTAACATGCTCCCTGCAGGCAAGAAGAATTAGTGCCACACAAGGTAATACCACTGCTCAAAAAGCAAATGACTTAAGAAAGCCAAGGATGGTTACCGAAATGGACTGTAAAGGGGCTCGATGTCCCTTGGAAATGCTGGTCAGGGGATGTGGCCCAACAACTTTAAAAAAACAATTTTGTTTTGGGAACTTTCTTCACTTCTTAAGTTCAGGGCATAAATATGAGCCTCTGTAGCCAAATATCCCAGCTGACTCCCCCCCCAGCTCTGCTCAAATTGGATTCCCAATAGCCTTTGCAGGGAAGAAAAAGGCAAAACATCTCCCTGGCCTACATCTGTGGTGATTTCATGTAGGTTCATAAAGATCACTTCATTACAGAGCTAACCTCAGGCTCAGTACTTGCCGAGTTCAAACACATATTCACGTGTAATTGTTCATATTAAAAGGACTGTGGTATTGCCTTTATATACTTATTTTAATAGCGTGTCATGGGAAGTAAGCTAAGGCTGTAAGGACACTTGCATGTTAGGGCAGTTCCAGCTCTTGCCACTGCCTCTCTCATCTCTTTCAAGAAAAAAATCTGGAAGCTGAGTGGGAGGTTTACGTCAGGAGGATGGAGGAAGAGAGTTGTCTGAGTCAGAGGAGGAGAAAATTGTAGGAAAGAGATCAAGAAGTGGAAGTCTTTAAGCTTCAGCCCCGTCTCCAGAGATCTCAGGTGTCACTCCTGCCTGGGACCTTTCAATACATGACCCATTTCGTAGCTTTGGGCCAGGCCAGGTGTCTTTCTCTACAAGTCACCTGAAATCACTGCTGTCTCCAGCCGATCACGTTTCAGAAGCCGGTGATGGCCAGGAGGAAAATGGAGGGAATTAAATTGTGTGTAATCCCTCTCCTTGCTGCAGCTCAGGGATCCAGATCGCATCATAGGTACAGGTCACTTGTTACCTCTAGTGACTTGCAGCAGCTCCGAAGGCAGGCAGCCCACAGCGCTAAGAGCGACTGAAATAGTTTGTGTGTGCACATCCTTGTGCAAGGAACTCTTTGGCATAAAGGATCCTACGAGAACACTAGGGGCTGTTAGGTCTGTACAACGAAAAGTTACTCTGTTCAGCTTCTAGCTTGGGTGTAAAAAGTAATTCAGAGTGCCAAAACAGTGTTTTTACTTATCCGAAACAGATTTATTTAATTTTTTTTTAAACTCGGTCATTCACATTGGATATGGGAGCCCTGGATGAACTTTTCCTCTCCCTGATTCAAACCAGCAATTTCTTCTTAAACAAAACCCAGACTGTCTGGGCGCTCACAAGGGTTACTTTGTGGTAGTTAAGGATTTGGGGAAATGGGTCTCTCTCCCTCCTGGCTGGATGCCATACCAAGTTCTTCAGCATCCAAAGCTGTGGGGCTGGTGGGCAGCACGCTTTCCCGTGGGGAGGCTGCTCCTCCCGCTCCAGCCTGTACGTGTTTCTTCTTGCCTTGCTCTAGCTATCACATACCCCCACGATCACGTTATTTCCCTGGGCTGAGTGATATGAATTTAATCCCTGGAGGCAGAGAGAAGGACTGAATCTGGTTTCCCACCACCCGTGTAGATTCCCTCACCAGCAGGCTATTCAGGGAAAGGCAACTGCTACCTCTAACTGCTCTAATAATCTTTTGATTCCTCAGCTTGTACTGCCAATGCCCAAAATGAAATGCTTTGCCATTTGTTTTGCCTGAAAATATTCCACAAAACTGCTTCCAATTTATGAATGGATTTGGCTACCTCAGAACCTCATTTTTAGCGAAGTCGCAACTTGCCAAAAACCCTCACCCAGTGCTATTCTTAAGCGCTTTGCCCAATCTTATGTTTCAGAAGCAGCGCCTGTGTACAGTGCGGTTGCTACAACCTTCCCTCCAAGCCCTCTCCTCCCTCAGTCAAAACAGGAAGGCAGGAGAGGAGCCGCGGCCAAGGCCCCTTGACCTTCCAGGGAGACAGCCAGTATTTATGTGGAGGCACCGGACTGATGATCTTAGCTGTGTTGACAGGGATGAGTTATAAAGTGAAGCGGGCATAAGTGCAGTTTTAACGAGACATAGGATTTCCAGGATTTAGAAGCGTTTTTAGCACCTTTCCCCTCTAAGCCTGCTCATCCCCACACCCAATCCACTTCCAGAAGCGTACCAGTACCACTTACTGGGTTGTGCTGGGAACTGAGCATCAATGTAGGGAGGCGGCAGGAGCCTGGGGGCTGATCTGGCTCTACTACTACAGCATGGGGCCATGCCATGGGCTTGTCAGGGGGGCTGCCCTCTCCCTCCTTCCTCCCCCATCCATTTAATACCCTGGAGAATTGGGTCAGTGGCTCAGGGGCCCTCGGGGTGGGAAAGCTGGACATGGTGCATCCGCTGGAGCCTTGGCAGAGCCGCTCCTGCATGTGCGGAGCTTTGCCAAAAGGATATGCAGAGCCAGACTGAGGCAAAATTGGCCTCAAATTCTAAAGACCTCTTGGAGGGCCTTGATCGTTCCCTCCCAGACCCACAAGGAGGGGGGGATATTTGGGGAACGGAAGAGAGAATAGGGGAAGGAGTCAGTGACTGAGATTTTCAGTGTTCCGTTTGAGTCCATCCTTGCTAGGACAAACAGCCGACTTTACATAGGCAGGACTCTGATACAACTTGCACGTTTCCTTCCCTGCACGAAGGAGAGTGTAAAACCAACTTTGACACACCGAAATCTGCACCAAAAAGCAAACTAAGCTTTTTAATTATACAGTTATTACCTTCCCTTAAAAATAACGACAGGAAACACCAATTAAAGGAGCAAAAATTATTTCTAAGTGCTTTTTTTGATAAACAGCCCAAATTTATCACTAATTCCATAACCCAGCAAAGACTCCTTTCTTTCTGCTAACAGATGAGCTGATAACAAATGGATTCATTGCACTTTTCCTGCTGTGCTAGGAGAATAAAGCAAAGAGAACCCCCTAACATGGCACTACCAGTGTTTTCAGTCTCAGAGAATTAGCTAAATTCTTGTCATCCTGATCTGTATGCAGGCACAAGAAAAGCTTTCTTACACCTAGGGAGGAAAGAGCATTTGATAAAATTAATGCGATTATGAAATAAGCCTTTTCCACACTGGTCCAGCTCTGTTCCAGTTGAGTGATGTGCTTCGTTGAGTCAGTCAGATTTATTTTTTCTTTGGTGTTTTACAACTGGAGAAGCATGACTTATCTCCCAAAGTCATCTTTGGGAGAACAATTAAGTTATTTAAGATGAACAAGGCAAGCTGCTGATACATTTCAGTTCTGAAGGCACTGCTGTGCAGTTTATCCAGACAAAGCCTGAAAGATGAAAGCTGGCCTCCTGCCTCTGTTTTCTTGTAACCAACTGTCGGAGAAGCAGATTTCCCTGCTCCGTGGCTAACTAGATCTGCCTGGTTTGCTTAACCAGTGAGCGCATTCCTACATTTCAGGAAGAACACCCCGGGCTCTGGGCTCACTGTGAGCTACCGGGCTATAGCGCGAGATTGAGAAAACAGATTTGTTTTGGACAGGCTGCTCTGACACGGAGGTGCCAGGTGAATAACTTTTGGAAAAAAAACCCAACCAAACAAAACCAATCTGCCTCCAAGAGGAAGACGAATATCTGGCAAATGAATGGCTCCGTATTTCATATCAAAGCACAAAATGACTAGAAGTCGCGGAGAGCCGACTCATGAGCAGAAATAGCGTGCCGGGGGTGGCTGACACAGTTGCTACCACCAGCTGCCAGCCGCCACCTCTGGAGAATGGGCAGCTCAGATGCTGCTGCTTAAGCAATTCAGCCGCAAGAGGCTACAGTAAAGCATTTTAAGGGAAAGGTGTCAGCGCTAGTTTATAGCCTCGCTTGTGGAGATAAACCTTGAAACGGTCCCAAGTTGCCACAAAGCTTTTTGGCTCTCTAGGCAGGAGGAACGGGACAGAAACCTTGCCAGGCATCCCGGTGGAAGCTGAGCCAGACACAAGTCAGCATTCAGCAGAGCAGCTTGTCGCAGCTAAGCGGCACTTTGCTGCCACGGCAAAATGTTGGCAGAAGCCCCCCCTGGTCCTCTTATCAGTTTTTTTTTTTGAGATGGGCAAGCTTTAAGCCTGTTTAAACATCCTACCCTATCACCGACCAGTAGCCACAAACAAGTCTGCAACAAATCCTGCAGCACCCTGCTACGGCATTTACCCAGCTGCCCCCTGTGGCAAGTTCCCCCACCCAAATACGCAGTCCTAATCCTAGCATAAAGCTTCAGCCCGGCTCCTCCAGATAAACATACAGCGTTTCACCTGGTCTGCTGTGAAAATGAGACTTTTGCAAGCGCCGTATGAGTGCTGCTTTCTCTACCTCTTCTCAGCTCCTCCTCCCACCCGTAACTTTCCAACATGTCTATCACGCAGAAAGCTCAGAAAATCAAACTCCTACAAACGGGGGTGGGGGGGGGTGGGGGTGAGGGAGAATGGGTGGTTGGGTGTATGCACCCATCCCCACCGAGGGTGCAGTTACACAGCAGCCTCAAATTGCTCTAAATTGGAGTTGCTATAGCAATGCCCTGCCTGCATCATCCTGTCGTCCCCCCTATTCTGTCAGCAGAAAACAAAAGGAGCTACACACGAAAAGCAAAAAGCAACTGCCCGGAACTCATTAGGCTGAAAACCAACCCTAAAAATGATTAATTTTTGCTGGATGAGCCCCGTGTAAAGGCAGCGTATCCACCTCGACCTGCGGGAGGGCAAAGGAGGTGGCGGGATTTTGCGGCGCTGGGGAAGAAGGAGCAGGACCGTTGCTGTGCTGATTTTGGGATATTTGAACTTCTGCAGAACGAAGTCTTTGGGCTCCGGCAGGTTACTTGCTGCTCTGGGCTCCCTGCCTGAGCCCAGCTAATGCCACAGCATTGGGCCATGGCTCGTCCCAGCTGCAGGCGGGAAGCGCGGCAAGGCAGGAGCATCCCTTCTGCTGGCAGCCTCGTTTGTCTCAACTCAAAACTACTGTAAAATCGCAGCTCGAGGGTTGGGGGCATTGATATACAAATCTGGAAAGAGACGCTTCAAGTTTGCTCAGAGTTACGTCGTCACTGAATTATGTAACGTTCAGCTTTGCTACATTAAAACTCCTGTTTGAGGGCTTAATTCTGTTTCGTTAACTGTTACTCAAAGAATGCACTAGCTGAAAATATCTCCAGAAACTCTAGTGATGTGGGGGACGGTGCCCAGCTTCCGCAATTGCAGATTCCCACTAATTCTTCCCATGCAAACCAGCATCGTTAACCAGGGAGCTCTGCAGCCCTGGGAATTTCTTACACCCTTTCTGCACCACTCACGCACTGCCTGCAGCAGTGTTTGTTGAAGATCTTCTTCGACACTGTTCTTAAGATGCCGTAGTACAATTACTGGCTGTTAAATGGCTTTAATCAAGGGTTTTCTTTGAAAAGGTATCTTTAAATACCTTTCTGTACGTGGAGTCACACGCACAATATTGCATCGCAGCTCCAACACTATTACACAAGAAGGGTTCTGGCCACGATACCTCTTTTCCTACTCTTCAAACAAACAAAAAAAAAGAACGGCTGAAAGATCGGGCGGTTTAGGAGAGCGAAAGGCAGCCGCTAGCCAGTTGCCTTTGCGCTCCCAGGTGCGCGGCGGGAAGAAGCATCAGGTGTGCTTCCCCAGCCTCGGCACAGCCGAAATCAGCGCCGGTGGGACGGGGCGCCGGCCGGGGACACGCAAAACCCAAGGATGCAGAATATTTGAGAGCGGTTTGGCCGCTGGCAGTCAGCTGTGGGAGCAGCAAGAAG
>NW_009258756.1:946020-973691 GCF_000687185.1 Egretta garzetta
GTCCCCCCCAAGCAGTAGGGTAGAGGCTTCCCGGGCTTCGGGGTGGCACCTCTGGGGCGTTCTCCCCTTTGAGGTACAAAGACCTTTTTTTAAGGGATTAAAGCCCTTTTAAGGGGTTAAAGCCCAAATTCAGGCTTAGCAAGGATGCTTTGTGTCCTCCGGGGACAGTTTCCACCTCTCCTTTCCAAAGGCTACAGGCCACAGGTTGGAAACCACTGCTGTAGGGGCAAGGAAGGAATGAAGAAAATCCCAGACAGGAGGCTGGCGAATAGGGTACAAAGACCTTTTTTTAAGGGATTAAAGCCCTTTTAAGGGGTTAAAGCCCAAATTCAGGCTTAGCAAGGATGCTTTGTGTCCTCCGGGGACAGTTTCCACCTCTCCTTTCCAAAGGCTACAGGCCACAGGTTGGAAACCACTGCTGTAGGGGCAAGGAAGGAATGAAGAAAATCCCAGACAGGAGGCTGGCGAATAGTTCCTCTGCCTCAGCATGAGTCCCAAATTACAGGGAATGGGCTCAAGTTCCTCACAGTCTGATTCCGCTCTGCTGTGGAAAAAAATATATGTATTTCCTATCACTGATATCCCAGAAGGGGACAATGCCCTTTACGAAATTCAGCCCATGGCTCTTACTGCCCTTCCTGACCCTCACGGGACACTCAGGGCTATGCCTTTCCACCACTCTGCAGGGATGTATCCTGTCCTGGGCCTGCTACTCCGTGTCCTGCAACTCTGCCTATGCCCAGTTCTCCCCATTTGATTTTAAGTCTATGGTCTTGCATGTCTTCCTAGATCAAGGTGAAATTAAGCCCTCAGAGAACATTATTCCTCAGCCATAACAATGGCTTTTGCCTGGCAGATTATTTTATCTCCTCCGATACCCCTCTCAGCTTTCTGTGCCTGGTAATAGTTTAGCAGGTTATGCAATTCCAAGAGGGGTTAATGGATCCATCGTGACAAGTTATCTTTATAGGGTTCTTCAAATCAGCTAGTTTGCATTTGGGGAAAGGGTTAGTGGCTGTTAAGGCTGGGGACCTACCTGGAGAACACCCTACGAGAGACCCTTTTAGCCTGCAAGTGTCTCCAGTGAAAATGGAAAAAATGCCACTTTTACTGGTAGGAACGTGCCAAGCAGCTCCTGACTAAGTGCAAACCCACTTGATCCCTGCCCAGAAATTCCTAGAAAGCCAGGGCACCCTGCAGGACAAAGGTGGCATGCAGTGGTGTGAAATGCTCCTTGGGAGCTGGGCTGAGCACAGCTGAGGCTTTCCTGGCAGCCTGTGCTTTACCTGGACAACTCAATTCAAAGAACCAGCTGTAAGGTGACTGGGTTCTCCTCTGAGGGGGGTAAGCTGGTGTGAACTACAGCCTGGCTGTAGTTACCGTGGGCAGCCTGGACCTGCTAGACCCCGTCCGCGTGGTGGTGTAAGCTGTGGGTACCCATGGTGCAGGTATTTACACAGAACGTGGAGGAAGGGAACCCAGTGACCTCCTCCATGCCTCCCTGTTGTTCCCATGTAACTGGCCACCGCTTTCTTGCTGCAGGAGAAGCTTTTATTTCCTCTCTCCATGCCAACCATGCCTAAGCACGCTCTGTGTGTTTGTAGGAGGACAAGTTGATGCCAGCGTGTGGAACAGGCTGCCGCATCGCTGAGCTATAGCCCTCGTTCTGCAGTATTTCCTTTCTGGAGGAGCAGAAGCATGGAGAGAGATGGAAATGGGGTGAGTAGAGAAGGGGCTGATGTGGCAGAGGGCATTCAGAGACTTTCCCATCGCCAGTCCTGTACTGGTATCCCATGAAAAGGTCCTGCTGCCAAGCGACTGATTCCTACCCTTGAGCTCCCATGCTCCAAATCCACCCCAGAACCCACTTTTCCATAATTCCTCCCAATCCAGCATCTTGCAGGGATCGATCCAGCAGCTTGAGGGGGGTTTTACGGCACAGCTTGCTCATTTCCTTCAGACTCGGAGCACATCCAGCTTGCTCATGTGCTCTGGCATCAGAGCAATGCATGCCCTGAGCTGCGCGTGATCCCGAGCTAAGCAAAGCAGGACTGTGCCTGCGGTGCCTGTCCCGGGCAAGTGGGCAAGTGTGAAGAGCCCCTCTGGCAGGAGTACGCTAGGCTGATACACGATAGCCCTCAATGACAACTGGGAAAGAAGGATTGACGGGCTTGCCGTAATTCACAGGGAAAAAAAAAAAGGGAGCTTGGGCAGGAGAACAACTCCGGGCTCAGCAGGGTCGGGGTGACAGGCAGCCGTGGGGTAACAGGCAAAAGTCGCCTCTCTTCTGGATTCACTGCTAGACCGGTCCTTATAAAATTCAGCCAATGTGCTTGTTGGAGAAATTGAAGAGAGGCAGAGGGTTTTACAAGTCCTCCCCCCCCACCCCCGTGCCTTAACTGACAGCAAATAGCGCAAACGTTTTTCACACATGCGACTTTTTAATTCCCACAGCAGCTCTAGCTCCCTACCCTACGGTTTTAATGCCTTTGCAGACTTTATATTAAACCCCAGAAAACAGATAGGAAAATGTATTATTATTTTTTTTTCCATTTACATCTGAGTTACTAACTGGAAATAGCCTTATTTCATAGAAGCTAGGAATACGAGCGGGTTTTGAGCTGACGATGAATATCCTGCAAAGAACAAAGGAAGCCGAATAACGCAGCCCAGAGCCTGTTGCATATAATTCTTGTCAGTAACAATTTTTGCTAGCTGTTCAGGGGAGTACGGCTCCTGGTTTCAGAGCTTTAAATGACTTAACCAGACTTTTTATGAGGACACAGTATCTAGCAAACTCCAAGTGCAAAACAATGCAAGTTTCTAGAAGCAAAGATTTGGCTGCTGGTTGTTGTTGATCAGCAACTATTCAGGAGCTTTTATAAAATGCAGATGTGATCTCAGTTCTTTCTCTAGGAAACAAAAACAATGAGGTTTCAGCCTGGCCTTACTAGCAAGTAATGAGAATTACCATCCCGTCGACACAAGTTCGCCGTCTCTAGCAAAGCTTGTAAGGTACACGAAGCCACCTTCCAAAGCAGCTGAGGTAGGTTCACCATTCCTGGATCGATGGCACTGAGTTTGAGAGCTACGTTAGTCACCTTGGATGAGTAAAAAGCAGGGTTTTGAAAAGCAGCGTCTTACACTTAAATGTGTCCGTCCCCCCCCCGTATACACACAAACAGATTAAAAAATATAAAGAATAATCAGATGTAAGTTTTTACAGGAAAAGTACGTCAGGCATCTGAGGTTTCTTACTGTGAAAACACTGCAGAAATCTCAGGTAAAGAAAGTACGTAACGGCCTCCTTACCTGAACAAACCTTGTCAGCGATCATTTAAAGTAAAGAGGTGACCCTTTTACTCATTTTATCTCAAATTGCTGGGTATCCTGGGAACAGGAGAAAACATGTGAGGCCTTTAAATATAGCCTCCCTGGTTCTTGGAAGATAAAAGATGGGAATGAGAAGGAGTTGTTGATCGGGAGGGACTGGCCTTGTCCTCTTCTAGGTTTCATGTTTTCTCTGAGATTTGTGGGTTGCCCCCCCGCCCCTGCCCCTTTTTCCCTTTGTTTTTTTTAAGCAAGCTGTTGTTTTGGACGAGGGAAGATGTTAAAAATAGTGTTCTCCTGGATCTTGTAAATCTGGGTGTGTTTACACATTGTAGATTAGATTAGTGAGCTTCTAGAGGTAGGTGACCTGTAGTGCCTAAAAATCAGCTTTTTCAAAAGGGAAAATAGGAAGTTACTTTTATAATAGATGTATTTCCCAATTAGATGAAAAGTGCCTGTTGCTACGCTGTTTCTACGTTCTGTATGAGCTGCGCTCCACTCTATGTGTAATTATCTGCTAGAATGCATGCTCTGCA
The DNA here is from genome assembly GCF_000687185.1 of Egretta garzetta. Lineage (NCBI taxonomy): Eukaryota > Metazoa > Chordata > Aves > Pelecaniformes > Ardeidae > Egretta > Egretta garzetta. The sequence continues at coordinate 949,887 of NW_009258756.1, forward strand.
TGTGTTTTTAGTTAAAATTTCTTAAAACACGGTCTTAAAGTCTGCATATTTTCAGCCTAGTCCTTTAATAACACCCATAAACTAGCATGTGTCCATCGCGCATGTGGAATATCTATTTATAATACCTATTTTCAACTATTTGGCTTTGAGATTTTGGTAGCATGTGTCGTGACTAATATTTCTTTTCCTTTTTTACCATTAAATATGACAAACTAATACATACTTCCAGTTTCACTTTTTAACTCTAAGAAATAAGGTCTGCTTAGTGTTTTGTAGGGGGACAATAAATCAAGTAAGTTTCTTTTTCTTCTTGCTACTTTTTTTTCCGTGTTGAAACAAATGGTATCAACTGAACAGGAGAACCCTTCTTTTCTGGGAAAAAAAACCCCAAACCCCCAAACCCTGTAGCATCTTCTTACTCTTTATTCTCAGATCCCAATTACCATCATGCCTGTCATGGTGTAGCTCTCAAGGACACATGGTGAGATGAGTGGCACCCGATACCGCCTGCCTGATTCCCTTCTTTAGTGACTGTGGGGTTTCTCGCATGCAAGCGTGCGTGATTTTCCCCCTTTGATGGTGTTTGTTGCACAATGAGGCTGGTCGCAGCCGGGATAACAGCCCGGGCTTTGTTGGGAAGCGCAATAGAACAGACCTTCTTAGCAGTTTCTATGCAAGCACTTTTCCCCTAGCTCCCACTGGTGCATGTAAACTACTTTGCACACAACGAAACACTTAAGTGATGTGCTCTTGTTCGTTTAAATAATTTTTATGTCTGCTAAGGGCTTGTTCTTGGTAAGTCCTTCTTTGAAGGCCCAAAGTTTCCTTTCAAATTTTCTCTGACTTATAGCTTGGTAGTAATGAGAGTATAAAATACATGTACTTTTAGTGAAACTCTTCACTGCAAGACCCAGAAAAAGCAGTACCTGACCTCCAAAGAGCTCCTCTGGCCCCATTTTCCCAGCACTGGTACAGCATTTCTGCTGGATCCTTAAGGAGAGCATGAGGACAGGGAGAAAATGTGCCTACCACTTATGCCTGCAGAGAGAATTAGGAAAATACTTGACGGCTGGGTCACTTACCCCTTCTGCTTTGTATAAATGCTCTGTGGCTACAGCTGCGATAAAAGGGAAATTCCTAGGTATCCTTGACGCTGTTCCATTGCTCCTAGTAACACTGGAAAAGTCAGGCCACTGCTGGGCTTTGATCGCTCCTAGGGTACAGGAGGAACGCCAGCAGCTGCTCCGGATTTTCCTCCCGCCGCTTCCGGCGGCTGTGGAGCTGCGCTCACACTGCCGCGAGGCGTGGGGGCTTCCCCAGCGATGGCCATCCCAGCGATGGCCGTCCTGGTCTGTCCCTGTCCCTGTGCTGCCTGGAGCCGCGGTGTCACCTGGAAGGCGGGCGGCCGCCGCCCTTGCGGCGAAACGGTGGGGCGCCTGCCGTAGGGCGTTCCGCCAGGGCTCGTGGTTGTACAAACAGCGGGTTGTAGCTGTTTAACTACAGTCAGCAGTTCAACCCCCCCTTTTGTTTGGAGTGTAGTAGCCAAATGCGTCCGTGGCGGGTGCTGTACCAGAGGTAGCAGCCATGCAGGAGAGCTTACTCTCTCCGCAGCTGAGGGAGAGGAGAAGAGGCGAAAACTCACAAGGCAAGAGCCAAAATCAGCTGGGCTGTTCATGCACCACCACTGTGTTTCCTATGGCATAACAGAAGAGCAGCTAGCACTAGCAGTACGGCCCTAAAATTGGCCCTTTTTCCCTTTGGGGTCCATTTCAGGTGCCGAGGCGCTCTGTTAGCCTCCAGGGAGTGCTACTGATGGGCTGAAAAGCCCCGTGGAGGATCAGGAGCTCCTTTGGAGGACCAGGAGCTGTCAGGAGAGAGAAAGAAGATGCTCTGTTTGAAAAGGTAATCCTCCTAATCGTTTGGGAAGGTAATCCTCTGGTCCTTCACCGGTGTCATTTACATAGGCAGTGTCCTCATGCTCGAGTTCGGTGTTAGCAGGGCTTGCGAGGAATCAAGCCAGAAGCTGGCTCATTTTTCCCCATTTTTACCGATGTTATCATTTGCTTCTAGCAACAGCATCTCAGCCTCTGCTCTAGACGGTCGCTGCGGTGGCACAGGCGCAGCCCCGGAGCTGGGCAGCGCTGCCACTCACATCCCCGGGCGAAGGTCAGTGGCTGCATAGTGGCCTCCGGATTCCTCAGATACCGACCCTTGTCATGTGGGGAGGCATCAACCTTTGGCCCTGAGTAAGTGTCCTCGTATCTCACCTCATTTAGTCTGGCCTGCCGTTTGACCCCGTCCGATATAAAGCCCTTCCCTCTGGCACCCTGCAAACCGAAGCCCCATCTTGATGATTTCCAGTAGGCCACTTGCCTGATGCCCGATGGAGAACACCCCGTGCGTTGGGGCCGCACGCTCACAGCCCCTCCCACTCACAGAGGCAAGGGGGATGGAGGAGCCGCAGTGGCTCCCTCTGGAGTCCTTCCCACGGGAAGGTGTTCATACCTTCTGTGTTGTGCGACTCAGGTGTTTTGGGGGTTTGAGGGTTGATTGTTTTTTTTATTGTTTTTCCTCCTGGTTCAGTGCAAGCGACTCACTATCAAGGCCATGCCCCCGAGGGAGTCCCTTACTTCAAATCAGGCTCTTGGGACAGAGTAAGAAGCATCACCAGATCTCAGCATGTTCCAAAAACGTGAGGTTTCTCTTGTCTCCTTTAATACAGAGCTTGGCCAAGCTCACCTCACCTCAGTACACCACCCCTCTTCCAGCCATCTCCTGTGTTTACCTGACGCATGACCTCACATGGCTCCCTCGGGTCCACCTCAGGGCCGTACAGGACGTCGCCTCAGTTCGGCTCTGGTGGGCAATCGTTTTGCTTCCTCGGGCTGGAGAAGCAGCTGCTTTCTGTGTTACCTGCTTTAAGAGCCTCGCTGGCCCGGTGTTTCTTTCCTTGGTTGATTGTTTTTTTTATTGTTTTTCCTCCTGGTTCAGTGCAAGCGACTCACTATCAAGGCCATGCCCCCGAGGGAGTCCCTTACTTCAAATCAGGCTCTTGGGACAGAGTAAGAAGCATCACCAGATCTCAGCATGTTCCAAAAACGTGAGGTTTCTCTTGTCTCCTTTAATACAGAGCTTGGCCAAGCTCACCTCACCTCAGTACACCACCCCTCTTCCAGCCATCTCCTGTGTTTACCTGACGCATGACCTCACACGGCTCCCTCGGGTCCACCTCAGGGCCGTACAGGACGTCGCCTCAGTTCGGCTCTGGTGGGCAATCGTTTTGCTTCCTCGGGCTGGAGAAGCAGCTGCTTTCTGTGTTACCTGCTTTAAGAGCCTCGCTGGCACGTTGTTTCTTTCCTTGCCTCCAGCAAGAAGCAAACACGTCTGACTAATTGCAACAGGGCTGTGCCAGCGCCTTCTTGCAGTCAGGACAGCGTGTGAAATGCACAGCATTTTTTCCACAGCACACCTCCTAGCAAATGGTCTTGAGATAAAATAGCAGGGAACAGGCGCTTGCAGATTCTTTCAGCTACCTTGTACTCTTTAAAAGGGTGAAAGCAACCCAGGCTTGGAGAGGAGGGTCCCAAAGTGGCCAGTCCCCACTGGTCTCAGTACTTCCAGCTTCGGGTCCCTACCAGGGAGGCTCTTCCTTTGAAGTACATCTGAGTACCAGAGCCAACGTGAGGAGGAGGAGGAAACTCTCAGCTTGTAAAGAGAGCCCTGCAGGTAAAGTCTAACAGCCTGCTGGTCTCTTTGCTTGCAGGTATTTCCTGTGGATGCATTAAAAAAAGAATTGTGGGTTTTGCTGGTGCCGCCTGTGAGTGGGCAACTCTCTCTGTATGCAGGAACAGGGAATTTCGAAGATCAGGCTTTAAAGCATCCCACTGATGCATTTTAGCCTACCTGCATGCTTTTCGAAGTGTGCCAGAGTGCTTTAAAAGGTCAGATAAGCTCCGTCTTTGCATGAGTTAGTCCTTTTCCTGGAGCTGGCATGCGGGAAGGGGAACATCTTGGCAGCCAGGGAGGAGGGCAGCGGTGGGGGGGGCAGAGCGACACTGCTAAAGGATGCAAAGTCCCACTTGAGTGTCTCTGCTTTATGAACAGGGGTTTTATTGGGGCTGGCGGGACTTACAGCTGCGTTTGACTCTTTATACCACATTTAATACCAGGGTGCTGCACACTGACTGTAAGGTATTTTTTTTTCCTCGCAGTACCCTCTCAGTTTGCAATGGCCATTCTTTTTGTCTGCTTTGCAGCAGAGGTAAAAAATTTCTTTTTTCATCATCGGCTTTTCTTTTCCCACATTGCCACTGAATTTTTGATGTTCACATGTACATTAGCAGATTGGGAAATCTCCCGACGTATTGTGAAACGGGCTTATCATAGTCTGCCAAGCTCTACCAGCCTATCGCTTGTCTTCCATACCACCTTGCCCATTTGAACTTCATTGTCAGGTTTATTCAAGCTTATGCCCAAATAGCTGCCTTTTATGAAAGGCCCGCCCTACCCTACTGCTTTGCCATGCCTCATGTCATCTTGTGCAATGAGGCAACGTGGTCTTAAACCTCCTCTCTCCGAGGCGCCGTTCAGCATCTCTGCAAATCAAATGGTAGTGATCCAATTTAGGATTAGGAAATGGAGGCAGATGAACAATTCCTTGTCTGCATAAGATTGGAAAAACAGTCGGGGCAGAGCTGAGTCTAGAACCCAGAGTAAGTCATGGGGCTGCCTGCCGTAACAAGAAAGGGGAGCTCGCAGAAACTTCTTTTTCAGAGATGATTTATTAAATCTTCTGTAATTAGTTTAGTAAACAGTAACAGGTGGGAAACAAAGGACAAAATGTTCTCTTCCAGCTTCCGTAGGTTACTTGGTATCTCTCACAGCTATAAGGGGTTAATGGTGGCCCTAGGGGAGGATCGTACTATAAAACTTTTACTAAATGTTTTAAAACCAATGAAAGAGACATTGCCAATTTGAGCTTTCTAAAATTTTGCAAAGTGTATTTTTTCCATTGCTGTCAAAGCACCTTTGAAGTGCTAGATCCTGAAATTTTTAATCATTTCCAAAAAAATAGCTACGTATGCTCTGCTGATGCTGACCCTACACTGCAAGAGCAGTTCCACTGGTTATGCAGGGTACTGTTGCGGGCAGACAACAAATAGAATGCTTCAAAGTGGAAAATCATTTTTCCTAGCTTCCTTTACTTGCAGAAGTATTTTAAATCTTACTTGTAGTCTCAGTAAGTGACATTTTAGACAGGTGGGTTTGGGTTCTCCTACCAATTTGATGATGTCTCTTTCAGACGGGCCTTCCTGAAAACTATCAAGTCTCCAACTGAGAAATGAGAAAATCCTTTCGTGAGCGTAGTAATAATTCTTAGATAGTCCTTATGGCTGAATTTCATGAAAATTTGCTTTTGTGAAAAACCAAGCTGCAGTTTCAGGTATATTGTTCTGCTTATCGTAGACGTGGGTGTAAAACATCCTTTTTTTTTCCATGGAGAGCATTCAGCTTGGGTTTTCAAGGAACAAGGAGCCCTGTAAAGGAAAAGGCTCTGCAGGTCTCAGTCTTTAGCGTAGAAAGGAGACAAGTGGAAGTAGATGCAGTCACAGTTGGCTTTCGTAGGTAACGATGTGCGTGCATCAATATGAGACACATGCGGAGGAACTACAGGGAATCATTGATGCTGGGCATAGGATTTGCCTTTGGTTTCTTGCAGTGCAGGCCAAGAGACAGACCGGCAATAAAAGGTTGAAGGCTGCCAGAGCCCTGTGCTCTCCTTCTCTTCATAAAGTGCAAACCTATGCCTTGGGATATAAACTTGGAAATAAGTAAGTACCCCTGAGGTTACGGCGTCCATTCAGTGTGGAATAAGATAAGGTAAGGAATAGACTAGATAACTTTGTTGTGACATTTTCCTTCACATTTTGATTTTGAAAGAGAAATTACTTTTGTTGGGATCAATCAAAATGAAAAGCATGCATGCTCTTTTAACTGCCTCCTCTCTCTCCAGGAAGCAGTCGATTTAATCCCCTCTTCATTCCCTGCTTATGCTTGTTCCTTGCCAGATTGAAACATACCTCTCTACTTCTAAATTCTTTTTCAGTTGTTACTGTGATTAAAACTCCAGGATCCTTGCTTAGCCTGTCAGGGCACCTCTCGGGCTGCTGTAGCATCCTCTGAAGGACAAAAGCCTCTCCTTGGTACCTAGAATCCCTTGGACGTCATCTACCTCTGTCTGTGAAAGGACAGAAAAGGTTGGGGCAGCAATACCTTGCCCCTCCTGCCCAGCCCATTTACAGGATGCTCTCGGTGCCCATCCTCAGCTCTGCACGTTGCAGAAGGTGGACACGTCCCTGCACCGCGCCTGGTGGTCTCCTGCACGCTCGCGGGGCTGACGCGTGCCTTGGGGAGCCCAGCAAGGCTGGGGGCGGGCGAGCCTTGGCACGCCATCGCCGCCTGGTCTCGCAGCTCGTTGTTCGCCCGCATCTGGGACCTGACAGGCTTTTTTTTCAGCTCTGTTTTGTATAAATCCTCGCTGCCGTAGCACTTCATCTGATGTGACTAACATGCATGGTTTTCCTCTGCTCTTTCCCCTGAGGAAGGTGGGGGGAGACTAGCGTGGGCAGCGCAGTCTTTCTGCTTCAGTCTGGTTATTTTAGAAACAAACTTAAAAACATATGTTCTTTTCAGTTCGTTTATATGACAGAGACAAGGTCGAAGAGATAGGCCTGGAAAGCGGAGCTGAAACCTCCCTCCGAGCTGGGCTGTGTTCAGGGATCCTGTTACACTGAGCCTATTGCAGGCTGGTATTTAGATTCACTATAGCCTGCCCCATCATTGTATTTGTAAAGTTCCCTTTCTTTTAGAAATCTCTTTATTTTGTCTCCTTCTCCTTTGTTCACTTTCTGCATTTCTTGTTCCCTTCCGGACAATTTCATTTTTGGAAATACCCTTTGTTTTGCAGAAATCATCATATATACTACAGAAACACATTTGTACAAATATTGATAGTCCCAATTTTTTCCTTATCTAGATCCCTGTTGTGTTGCAAGGTGTGCCCTCGCTCCGCAATTCCTGTCTAAGCTTCCACTGTTGTCGAGGCAGTCTGTGCCCCTGAAATACATACGTGTTAATACGGCAGCAGTTGGGCTTGGCAGGAAATGGCAATGGAAGCTTTCCTCAGGAAACAGTGGGGATTGGCATGTCTGGTTTTCATTCCTCATCAAAGCAAAAGGAGAGTTTTATAAATGATGGTGGGAAGAAACCCGAGGAGGGGAGATTTCAGGAGATAAAGCCTTGTCTGGTGGGGAGGGAGGTGAAGGGGCCACTGGTTTCAAATCACAGCTCAGGTGGACCTGGAGGTAGACCTGAAGCCCTGGCCTCTGTGAGCTTGCTGGCTGGGGCTGCTCCCCTCTTGACCAATGTTAAAGATCTAGAAAGTGAGAAGAGAAATGAGAAAACAAATGGCAATTAATCATGAGGGGCGGGCACCAGGGTGCGAGGTAGGAGACAGAAGTTCAAGCCTTTGCTGAAATCTGTCACAACAAGGAATTAAATTTTTTCCTTCATGTCCTCCTCCAGCGCCATAATCCCTGTGGCTGCTGGGGCTCTTCCTGCTTCTCACCAGCCAGACCTTCCCCGGGGCTGGGAACTTGCAGCAATTCAAGTGTTTCTCCTGGGAAAAAGTTGCTGTAAAGTGCTTCCCATCACTTCTAGGAATGCAGATGGGATTTGATGAATTTGGTGGTTACCTCTATGCAACGTCTTATGGTCTTTTGTGCAAACATAATTAGAAACTTGAATTTAAGAAAAAAAAAAGGCAAACTGGGATTTTCTGAGGGGTTTTGGTAAACTCTTGCACTTTGTTACTATGATGATGCTATGGAAATGGGATTAGTGGGGCCAAGGAGAGTCTAATATGGCCATGTCTGTGAAAAAAGCTGAGATTTTTCATAGGAGCACACCATTTTGGGCACTCTTCCTCCTAGTGATATTGGTGGGGATTTGGTTGCTAATTTTAATGGAAGCAGGATCTAGTGTATAAACCGTGATTAGCCCTCCACAAAGTGGAAACTGGAAAACAACCACTTCTGAAATGTCTGGATGTAAGTAAAAGTGATCAGAGGCCCGTTTGTTGCTCAGAGAATGTATTTGCCACCGTAGACTAATAAACTTCCCCAGATTTCATTCCTTAAAAACGTTGATTAAATAAAAGGTCAGTCCCTTTTGTAAAAAAAAAAAAAAAGCTGTCTGAATTTACTGCTAACGGAAAGCATCAGGGGCTTTTACGTTTTTTTTCCCCGTGGCTGAGTGCCGGTACAGTTGCCTTTTAGAAAATGTAGTGCATATGATTCTTTTTTATGAGAAAATAAACAGAAAACACATGCCAAGCAGCAGCTTCAAAAGGTCCTTACTGCAATATCAGTGCTAGAGCTGTACAAGAGCCTCCTAATGAAATGGGAAAGCAGACAAGTTGTTTTCAGGCTCTCTGGTAGAAAGCCGAAGCTCTGGCCAGCTTAGTGAAAGGTTTATGAACCTATCTCCACTAGATTTAATGAATGTGCACTGATTTTTTTTTTTATTGTTGCTGCTTTGAAACCAGGTGAAAATCAGTAGTTTGAGGATTCAAACCAAACAGAAAAGAGGAGAAAGGGACACTCCTAGGATGGGAAATCTTGTACAGACACCTGCAAAAGCCGAAGCAGCTGCTTTTTTTGTTGCACTGGCAGGAACGCTGTGCAGAGGGCGGGGGGACCAGTCGCCTCCTAAACTTTTGGGTAATGACATCCTACTCACTCTTCCCCTACCCCATGGCTGGCTTCGGCAGCACTGCATAGTGCTGTTCACGTTATCTGCCCAAACTAAAGGTCTGTCAGGCACGCCAGCCCTCTGCGATGCAGCGGGAGGGACCAGCTCTGGTGGAGGGACCCCAGTTGCATGAGCTTGGTGGCCGCAGCGGTGGGGTTACCTCTCCTGGCTGTCCCAAATTGTTTTGCCGTGGCAATGCTGCATTTAGCATGGGCTAACATCCTGCTTTTTGGGCAGGACCTGTAGCCGGGGTAGCATCATTTAAGGCTGGCGTGAATACCCTGTGTCTGGAGTGCTTTGTATCCCATGCCCTGTGCCTCCTTTGCTTTTTATATGGTGTGGCTTGTACATGGTATCATTTTACTAGAACAACACTTAGATGCTGCCGTAACTAGAGATACCCTGACCTTACAGTCACATGCTGGCTCTTTCCCATGCCAGAACAAAAAGGTAAGAAAATAGAAACTAAAAGGGTAGAGCAATCACCGGATATGTATTTGCATTTGTTTTCCCTGAGCTTGTAAATAATCTAGTTTGTGGCAGTGTTTCTGTTTGGGGTCTCTGCTTTGCTTCTGCTTGGTAGTTGGCTTTGAAGAGGCTTGGGGGTTTTATTTGCTTTTTCAAGGGAGGGAGAAGAAAGGTAAGAGGAGGCTGGTGGAGGCTGTCGTGAGGCCAGTGAAGCTTGAGGCCACGAAGGACGGGCTGGACGCACGGCTCGCTCCTCGCACATGCGTAGGCAGGCAGCGCGGTTCCCAGGCGGGATGGACAGCTAGCAGGGAAGAAAAGGAAAGCACCAGAAATACTCTGCAACCACAGGGCTGGGTTTTCCTTGGGCTGGCCTTCAGCCCCCTGTCCCCATCACCTTTCCTAGGCAAGGCTGTCTCTCCAGGCTGGCGTAAAAAAGAGCTACACCCTTTTAATGAAAGCTGTGTGTTTAAGCAGGTTTACAGTAAACTAGTGCAAGAGCCTGGACTCTTGTTTCAGCATGAAGGTGGATTCTTTTATTATTTTTTTTTTCAATAATTGACTTTTGAGTTATTTTAGCTTAGGTAAATCAATTAAGAGCAGACTGAAATTAATACACCATTTTCACACCTCCTCAAAAACATTTGTGATATGGTGGTTAAATTTGTAGAAAACTGTGCCTGGGGAAAGCTTGACAGACTGTGGTTCCTTTCCAGAAAGGTGAAGAGGAACAGATTTCCCTTGAACCAGGTCTTCTGGATCTGGTTTTGCAGAGTGATCCCCAGGCAGTCTCTGCTGAGCCTCACTGTACCCAGGCTCCTTCCTCTTACATGGGTGTTGTGGCACTCGTAGCAGCTCCCCAGATTTTAGCTTGTGACCTCTGAAAGAACAAATGCATGCTTCTCTGCAGAGAAACGCAAGGATGGGAGCGTGGAAATTTCTTACACTGGAAATTTCATTTCAGCGTTCAAATTTTAGAAATGTGTTTCTATTAAGTAGCTAAGAGACTGTCAAGGATGAATGAAAGTCACTGGAACATTAGCTTGTATGGGAGGGTGGCTTCTTGCATGTCCCACCAGATGAGAAGGCCTCGTGATAGCTCAAAAGCTCTTCTGGAATCCCCTGCCGAAGGGACACAGCTTTTGCAACGGCTACAGCTGCCTCTTGGCTATGAGAGAGCTCATTTCCCTGAGAAGCCGAGCCCTTTTCTTGCCCACTCTCTCTTTGAACCAAACAGCGTGAAACCTAAACGATGCCATATGACTTCCCGAGTTTTGTGATACGTGTGGATGATTTTGCCAGCGTTGTTCATGCAAAGCGGTCAGGTAAGTGGAAGGACTTGCATGCAGCGTGTCCCCTCTGAATTGTCCCACCACGGCCCGTCCCACCAGACCACCCTGGTGGGTGAATGAACAGCAGTCGTTCATTAACGCGGAACAGCGATCCGGAGCCGGCCATAGGAAGTAAAAGCCCTAAAGCACACTGCAGTAGCCTTGTTCTCTTTTTACAAAGCTGCTCTCTGTTAAACCATGGTGTCGACCCACACTGGCGTACAAATGCCTTTCGTTAGGGTTTGCATGCTGTGTTGTATGAGGCTGCAGTTAAAAAGCAAGCGAACAAAACCTGCTTGTGGTAATTCACTCTTTAATGGTATTGGATGTGAGTTTATTCAGGGGAAAAAAATTATGGGGGTGATTATGCCTAACCGTAGTGCTGCAAGGAGTGGGGTGCTCGGGCACTGAGGTGGTGGCTTCACCACTGACTCTGGAGGGGATGGATTATTTGCAAAATCTCAACCTGACGTGGCTCTCCCGGAACGCAGCCCACTCCTACGACGCAGATCCTTACATGTTTAATAAGGTGTTAAAACAGAACTTGAAATGTTCATTCACATTCCCCTATTCTGAATCATTTCATTGACCATCTGGTGCCTTTTAGGTTTTTTTTTTTTAAAAGATGCTTTTGCATCCTGTGCATGACTTTCTGCTTACCCTTTGGGCCCCAGTTTGGCAGGGAGCCTGGGAATGTGTTTGGTGTCCTGTCCCTTCCTAACTCAGCAAAACACTGAAGACGGTGCGTAACGATAAGCTGTCATGTTTCCGCTCCCACCTCACCAGGAGAGCCTCATCCTACCAGCTGCTAGAGCAGCCTTTGGCTGGGAGGTGGGAGAAAGATGCGAGAGTTTATACAAACAGCACTTTTATTCCCAGGGAGGATTTTAACACTTGTTTTGGTGGCTTGCTCAGATTTGCATGCTTGAGTAGCGATAGCAGCCTGGCATCAAAGTGGTAGGAGAGAGAAGTGTTCCAAGAAAAAGAAAAGATGCATTTCATGCGTCCAAGCAGAGTTATTCTCTGCCACTGGGAGCTGAAAGACTTCCCAGGTGAGCCTCCGTGTGTTAGTGCTACAATTACAAATGTAGCTATGTGTGAAATGTGTGAAAATTCAGTTCATCTGTGAGAGGGAAATGTTCCACAATGAGACCAGCCAACCACTGGAATCATCTCCCCAGGGAAGTGGTTGACTCTGCCACACTGGACACTTTAAAGACTCAGCTGGACAGGGTGCTGGGCCATCTTGTCTAGACTGTGCTCTTGCCTAGAAAGGTTGGACCAGATCATCCCTGAGGCCCCTTCCAACCTGGGATTCTGTGATTCTGTGATCTGCTTAGCTGGAGGGAAAGCGAAAACTCTACCCTTCCTGAACTGACCAGAGTGAAAGGGCATAGTTAAAGCTGAAGAAGAGCTAGCAGCCGTGAAGAACTGGAAAGTGAAACCCAAGAAATTACGCTGAACAAACACAGAATTGCATATATTTTTAGTATGTCTGTGCATGCATGGATGTGATAGAGAGATGGAGAGGAAGGGTGGATCCCATACTGGCTGTATTCAGTTTAGGAGTGAATGCAGAGGAGGCCGTAGTTACAGGCTGGTTTAGGAGTGAGCTTAAGTCTGTTGAAGGAAACGGGTGTAAATGGCTGTGGGTGCCTGTTTTTCACATGGGGCAGCAGCCCTGCTGCTGCTGCCACTGTGCTGGGGACCCATTTTGCCAGCAAAGCCGGGCCACCCCCTTTTTACAAAGCTGCTCTCTGTTAAACCATGGTGTCGACCCACACTGGCGTACAAATGCCTTTCGTTAGGGTTTGCACGCTGTGTTGTATGAGGCTGCAGTTAAAAAGCAAGCGAACAAAACCTGCTTGTGGTAATTCACTCTTTAATGGTATTGGATGTGAGTTTATTCAGGGGAAAAAAATTATGGGGGTGATTATGCCTAACCGTAGTGCTGCAAGGAGTGGGGTGCTCGGGCACTGAGGTGGTGGCTTCACCACTGACTCTGGAGGGGATGGATTATTTGCAAAATCTCAACCTGACGTGGCTCTCCCGGAACGCAGCCCACTCCTACGACGCAGATCCTTACATGTTTAATAAGGTGTTAAAACAGAACTTGAAATGTTCATTCACATTCCCCTATTCTGAATCATTTCATTGACCATCTGGTGCCTTTTAGGTTTTTTTTTTTAAAAGATGCTTTTGCATCCTGTGCATGACTTTCTGCTTACCCTTTGGGCCCCAGTTTGGCAGGGAGCCTGGGAATGTGTTTGGTGTCCTGTCCCTTCCTAACTCAGCAAAACACTGAAGACGGTGCGTAACGATAAGCTGTCATGTTTCCGCTCCCACCTCACCAGGAGAGCCTCATCCTACCAGCTGCTAGAGCAGCCTTTGGCTGGGAGGTGGGAGAAGGATGCGAGAGTTTATACAAACAGCACTTTTATTCCCAGGGAGGATTTTAACACTTGTTTTGGTGGCTTGCTCAGATTTGCATGCTTGAGTAGCGATAGCAGCCTGGCATCAAAGTGGTAGGAGAGAGAAGTGTTCCAAGAAAAAGAAAAGATGCATTTCATGCGTCCAAGCAGAGTTATTCTCTGCCACTGGGAGCTGAAAGACTTCCCAGGTGAGCCTCCGTGTGTTAGTGCTACAATTACAAATGTAGCTATGTGTGAAATGTGTGAAAATTCAGTTCATCTGTGAGAGGGAAATGTTCCACAATGAGACCAGCCAACCACTGGAATCATCTCCCCAGGGAAGTGGTTGACTCTGCCACACTGGACACTTTAAAGACTCAGCTGGACAGGGTGCTGGGCCATCTTGTCTAGACTGTGCTCTTGCCTAGAAAGGTTGGACCAGATCATCCCTGAGGCCCCTTCCAACCTGGGATTCTGTGATTCTGTGATCTGCTTAGCTGGAGGGAAAGCGAAAACTCTACCCTTCCTGAACTGACCAGAGTGAAAGGGCATAGTTAAAGCTGAAGAAGAGCTAGCAGCCGTGAAGAACTGGAAAGTGAAACCCAAGAAATTACGCTGAACAAACACAGAATTGCATATATTTTTAGTATGTCTGTGCATGCATGGATGTGATAGAGAGATGGAGAGGAAGGGTGGATCCCATACTGGCTGTATTCAGTTTAGGAGTGAATGCAGAGGAGGCCGTAGTTACAGGCTGGTTTAGGAGTGAGCTTAAGTCTGTTGAAGGAAACGGGTGTAAATGGCTGTGGGTGCCTGTTTTTCACATGGGGCAGCAGCCCTGCTGCTGCTGCCACTGTGCTGGGGACCCATTTGGCCAGCAAAGCTGTGCCACCTCCGAGCAGCCCGGGCTAAGGCAGCAGAGCCCATTTCCACCAGCACCACTGCATCTCCCATCCAACTTTTGCCAGGAGAGATATTTTGGTGAGGAGATGTAGTTGCGTTGATTCCCGTGCTCTGAGCAGGCCTTGCTGTGCTGGCACAACACCGCTGTATAAATTAACCAACGAGCTAAACCAGCTGAACTGTTTTAAGTGTAGTTTGTTTAAATGGCCTTTTACAGTGGTGTGAATATACATTGGTCTTAAACTGAATCTTTTAATTGTGCTTCTCTGCATGTTTTTTGCTTAGTCATGTTGATGAAATTCTTATTTGATTTATTTAGCCAACATATTTTGGCTAACATTACGTTGTCCTCTGCTCCAGGAGGCCTCTTTGGTCCAGGTGCTACCACAGCTTTTCTAGGAAGCAAGCCAGCATTTTTGTGGACATCAGAGTCCATTTGCATTTGTTCCCTGGTGGTGTTCTTCCCTTATCTCTGTTTGCATTACATTACCACCCAGGGCATTCCCGCACTTGCCCTGTGTTTGTATGGTGCCCAGAAAATGACACCTCTGTGAGCCTGTGGTCTGCGTGTGGGCCAAAAACCCCCAGAGAGAGTGGCTAGAGATTGCTCTAAAGATCTCAATGATGTATTTTGTTCTCCTGAATGAAATTCTTGCTGTAGATCTTCCTACATGCTGAAGTAAGGAAACCATGTGAAAGTGTCTTCACTCCATGTGTGTTTATTATCAAAGTCCTTCAGGTTTTGTTTGACTATTTTGATGTGTCCCGTTTCTTATCTGATGCCTTCTGGTTACCTTTCTAATTCAGGGACAAAGTCCGAAGAAAGATTGGCATCTACTTATGGAGGGTGGAGTTGGCAGAGAAATGGGTTAGCTCTGCCCCCTTTTTGATCGCAAAGTTGTCCTGTAAAATAACCCCAGCTGAGGTCTGAAAGAGAAAGGGTTCCTGCATCTCTTGCAACTTCTGTTGTCACAGTCCCCAGAAGGAATATATCTAATTTTAAATTAGAGGGGCAAGACTGCTCCCGCTGTGGAGCTGTGGTACCACAGGTGATGGGGCGGGGGGGGCATGTTCAGAAGGCGAATCAGCTGCAGGCAAAGGTCTCTTGGGGCTGCTTTCATCACCTGTCATCAAGGACGTCCAAGGTTCGAGGTCCCACATCGTTGCCGGGTACTCCACCACTTCATCATCCCTACTGCTGGAAAACAGGCCCTCACACTTCACCTGAGTCTCCCTTGCTGTGATTTAAAGCTTATTCTTTCTCGCCCTAACCCACCAAATCCCTCATGGTGTATACTTTATATATGCTCTGACTGCTTTAACGTAGAGTGTTAGTACTTCTGAGAGAGCACAGAAGACAAGAAAGTCAACTCACACCTTGGAAGATAACTTATAAGCCTTTTGGCTGAGCACGGGCTTGACTGGAAGACAGAAAACTCCGCTCTTTATTTTTAAAATACCTGAGTGTGTCCTGGCTGCTTGTATTTAATGAGTGGCAATGCTTGGATACTGTGAAAAGAGTATAAGAAGATTTATTCCAAGGAGCTTGTGTTTTCTTAATACTCATTTGCGATCTGCCACCCGGCAGGACTGGGAACAGCAGTAATTCTGCAACCTCGTTCGGGTTAGGGTGAGCATCCATGGGTGCGTACCAGAATCAACAGTGAAATACCTGAGCACAGCAAGACAGCAGGTGATCTTATGGTGATTATTAATGTCATATTTACAATTGTGTCCAGGTAATTAGCATGGTGAGTTATTCATAATATTTGCTATTGGTAGAGAGAATATTGCACTTATGCTAATGAGGGGAGGAAATGAATAGGGAGGAGTTTAATGGTGGTTGTTTTAACTGGAGACCAGAAAGAAAATCCTCTCCGGGGTCATTTGCTTTATTCTTCTGACACTCTGCCAGAGCAGAATTTACCTCGGCTCTCAACTCCTCCTTCTATTCCAGCCTGAAATGCCTGAAGTGATGGTGATGATGTCATTCTTGTGAGTGATGACATAAGGTGCAAGTAAGTGTCAAACCTGGAAGATGAACACAGCTATCAAACAGGCAAGTCTCCTTGAGACCCAGGTTGACACCTTTTCAGGTACCGAAACACCCCACCTCAAGTGGCCGTGCAACAGCTGATTCTTCCATGTTTCACCAAAGCTGGAGGAAAAGCCATGCTTTCGGGCAGCATTCCGCAGCCATTGCTTTGATTTTTGAAAATTCATTTTATATATATATATTTTTTTTTTATATTCATATATATATATATATATATATAATTCTAGTGAGCTGAATAAAGCTGAATTAGCAAATCACAGATACCCAGAAGGAACAGTGTCCTGTTTATAAGGAACGAGTGCGGTTACTGTGGTCAGACAGCTGGGCCACAGGCCAGATCATGTCTCCTAAACATATTTTATCTAACCTCATGTCACGGGCAGGATGTGGGGAATATAAGATTTTCTCCTCTGAAAGGTAAGGGCCATTCGCAAGAGGGTGTAGACTGGCATCACTCCCTTGACGGCTGCTTTGCTTTACACCAGCCGAACCTTGACTTCTTAATTAGGGTATCAGAGGAAATTTCCAGACCTGCCAGGATCAGGATTGGTGCGGATCCACCTCGGTGGCTTTCCCCGGGCAGCTGAGAAGGCGAAGGCAGGCTGCGACCAGGCCTGAATGGACCCATTCTTCTCAGCCAAGTGCTGCCCCTTAAGGTATGTCTTTGCTCAGCAAACATGGGGCGTGACTGCAGCACATAAATCAGGCATGCAGCGAACATGGTTGAGAAACCGCGAGGCTGTAGGTAGAGCCCCTGGAGAGTCCTTGCTCCTGCCGCTTGTACTCAGACACCCGTGCTGCTCTGCCCTGGCTGCTGGTGTTGCATAGGGTGGCTGGAAGAAGCCGTCGGGGCTACAGAAGCACCTCTGCTTGGTTGGCTGGAGCTAAGGGGACGTCTAGTGGTGGTATTTTAAGATCCAGATTTCCATGTAACTAGAGGCATCTAGTTTTCCCACTGTGGCTGCAGCTTCCTCGAAAGTGATTTCATGAAGGGCAGAGGCAGCAGTGAGACTAAAGGTGCCTTGTGTCATGTTTCCCTTGTGAAAGGAACTCCCAAATTTAGTTACTGGATACAGGCAAAGTTCAGCCCTTAGTCTCTGTGTGGGAATCCCTGTGATGGTAGCGGGGCTTCCAAATGCAAAACGGGCATAACTGGTGCAAAACCGATGCTGCCTTCCTGACTTGGCCTGATGGGTTTTATATGGCCTCTGTCCCTGCACATAGAGGCCCCAGACCATAATCAAAAGTCATTTAAACTCTGTAATTTGAATTCGGTATGTGAATACACAGAATATGTAAGACATTCACGACTTAGGCAGTGCAGTGAGACCCTGCTGTATGACACAGACGTGCAGAAACTGGTTGCTGATTTCTCAATACTGTGCATTGATTTTCTGAGTCATATATCACCCCCCCTCGGACAAAAGTTGGGCCTTAGCATGGGGTAAAACTAAAAGAGACAACTCTGTATCCCCCTTATCCACATGCTTATATATTGCTGTGACTAAAGCGAATGTATGTAACTACAGGTAGCAATGCAAGACAACACAAATAAATATTGAAGGGAGATTAAAAGAGGATCGCTAATGTAATCCTGTTTTCTTTTGGGATATACAAAGCTTTTTCTTGGTAAGTATTCTGCAGTTGGTGGTAGGTTTGCTCTGAGGGAATGTGCAGAAGGACAACTCATTGGCAAAATGACCTTTGAGGCTGCACCAATAACTGGTAGGGAAACTCAGGTGCAGCTCCCAAAGGGATGGTCCTTCCTGATGAGGGCCATTGCAACAGGCAGATGTGGTAATGTATTGCTAACCTGCCTCTTCTTTCTCCCCGGTCTAAGAAATGCATCGTTTCCTCAGTGTAAAGGAACAAATTACTTCTTTTTCAGGCTGTTAAAGCAAATGCAATGTGTACATGTCCGTCCCCGTCCCTCCCTCTGTGTTCTGGAATTGCTGCTGCTATTGCTGTGTCTTTCTTATGGCACGTTTTTAGACAAAGCTGCCTCTTGTTCTTGGGGGTTTTTTAATACCCAGGGAAACTTCTGCTCTAGCTCCTTGGCCAGTTTTCTTTTCTGAACCCCAGAATTCATTTCTTGGAATGTCTCTTTTCTATTTGTCAATAATTCTTTCTCCTTTTATTTTTCTTTCTCCTAGCATGAGGTCTTTTTTCCCTCCTCAAACCAGTGACCAGTAGAAAGACCTCGGGTAAGAATCTCTCACCCTTAACCACCTAATTTATTTAGCCCAGACTTTTCTCTGCCCTTCTGGCTTGCACGTGCTCCAGGCCAGTCATTCCCTTGATTCCAGAAGAGCCCTCGGTGACCAAATAGCTCTGGTGCGGAGCAGGGAGCACAGGCAGAGCTCAGACCTGTACCCTTCCTTCAGACAAGCTTTCATGCTCCTATGCTTGGAGATGGATAAAATTCCCCATGTGATGTACTGAAGTGGTCTCCTTTTCCATGGATTCACAATGAAATGTGGTTTGGTGTGTTTTGGTTTTTTTTAAAATTCCTTTCTTCTCACCTCCCAGATGTTTCTAATTACTTATCTTTTGATTTTTGAAAATTTAACTTGCTCTTATTTAATTCTTCCCCATTCTTCCTCACTTACATTTTTGCCAAGACGTGTACTAAAATCCACGAAGAGCAGACTTGTGGGTGGGGGTAGTGCTTTTTTTCCCCAGTGACACTCTCCCTGCCCCTGCTGCACAAGCGTAAGTTGTTTTAATTTCATCAGTTTCTAAAAAAATAAATGGTAGTTGTAAAGTCACAGGATTTCACTTTACCTTTTGCTGTGCTGTGATATTTCCAGTGCTTGTGAGATACTGAAGGGCTCTGCGATGGGAAAAGATAGCAAATGCCTTTTTCTTTGTATCAGCGAGTTCTGCAAGGCTGCCTTTCCGTCGTGATATGCCCTCTTCTGGCCTTGCCTCACTCATCTACACCAACTATCGCTACTGTGGGCCGCACTGCAAACAGCAAACCCCTGAAGGAGAGGAGGGTCCCTCTCATCTGGAAGAAAGCTTCCATTTTCTAGACACTCTCAGAGTGAGTTTTGAAGTATCTTGTTGCTTTTGTGAAGGATTTTGTCACGGGCTACTTTGTGACATGCTGCAAATCATTCTGAATTTCCCAACTCTTTTGCAGCCCATCACTCTTATTTTCCATGTGTCTCGCGATTTGCAGTTGCAGGGTCCAAGTGAGGGTGGTACATGTATGCACAGTGGAAATCTTTTTCCTTTCTTGTGATGTGGCTGCACAGAGTGCGTGTTTAGTGTGGGTGTGCTCACGTGCAGGTGATATCTATCATCATGACTGTGTTTGCAGGTGATGCTCAGAAGACCTGTGTGTGGGCTTGCACTTCAATTGCCTGCTGCTGCTGACGGGGTGGCTGCATACCCCCAGCTGGGGTGGCTGCTGTGCACCCCTGGCTGCTGCTGCACCCCTGGCCAGGTCTGCTGCTGCCCCCCCCCATCTGGGGCTGCTGCTTGGACCCCTCGCTGGGGCAGATGCATCCCTGGCTGGGGCTGCTGCTGTGCGGCCCTGTCTGGGGCGGCTGCTGCATCCCTGGCTGCTGCTGCCCATTGCTTCTCCCGTGGAGCAACAGTGCCAACTGCTGGCTGCTGAGCCTGGCCTGCCAGGGGTACCGGTTTTGCGTGGGGGCCTTGCTCTGCTAAGTTAATTCCAAGGGCCTCGGTACCGAAAACACAGCATCCCTTTGCTGATGGTTTGGGTACTTAGCAGTAATATCTCAGTTTGCTAGTCCTTGTTTCCATCCCGAAACAATATTCCATTGTGTGCAGGTAAGCCCGTGCGGGTCATCTATCATTTCTCCCATTCATTTCCAAACTAATTGCTAATGTTGTTTTAAAGCTCTGTGCCTCTCCCCATCTCCCAGGGCTGGCTGTTCAGAAGGGAGGAGAAGGTGGAGAATGTTTTTGCTCTGAGCAGTGGAAGGGCCAGGAAAAGTGCCGTGTGCTCCCTGGGATTCTTTTTAATCATTCAGTTGTGTCAGCAATTTGCCAACTCCAAATCTGAGATGCTCCTGTGTGTTACGGCCAAGATGAACTCTGGGGAAAATGAGATGGTGGTTTACGTTATTTCTGCACAGGGCACCACACAGTGGTTTTGGTCAGAAAAAAGGGAATGAAAAGGGGCAGGGGAAGAAAAAGAAGACAGCATACAGGTGTACATACAAGTTTCATATTATTAGAATTTCGGTGGAATGCTTTAATAGAAAGAAATGGATTTTTTTTTTCCCCAAGAGAAATCCCAAATGGAAAAGACAGGTCTGTTTCTTTAAGAGTTTCCCATGGTGTTCTCATGGTTTTTTTGCTCCGTAATGCTTTGTCTTTGCCCCATCTCTTACGCCTTTGTGGCCTGCAGCCGTTTTCTAGGGTGTTACACTGTTTGCAGGAGGTGGCAGGAGAGGGGACATGGATGGGAAGTAGGAAACTGGGGAAGGCAAAAAAACAAAAAAAAAAAAAAAAAAGAAAAAAAAAGATTAAGGAAAAGATTAAGAGAGCCTTGCAGAGAAAGGGGAAAGAAGGTGAATGGGTAAAGCAAATA
This sequence comes from Egretta garzetta, assembly GCF_000687185.1. Taxonomy (NCBI): domain Eukaryota; kingdom Metazoa; phylum Chordata; class Aves; order Pelecaniformes; family Ardeidae; genus Egretta; species Egretta garzetta. Next base: position 970,431 of record NW_009258756.1, read on the forward strand.
ACCTGGGAGAGACGATCCAGGGGAGGTTTGCAGAGTAAAAAAAAGGGAGGGATGGGAGGAGACAGGCAGCCAAGTAAACTGAAAGTGAGTTTGATGAGTCAGGGTTTCTGTGGGTTTCTTGCACCTCCCAAAGGGCCATTTTCTACTTCCTCCCAGCCACAAATGTTCTTCATAATTTTTATTTTTTTGGAACAGAACATGAGAGGAAAACAAATAAATCAGCTATTCTTAAACATAGGTGACATGCCCAGGCTGAGGCACAGGTGGACTGCAGCCACGCAAGGTCTCTAAGTCGAGGTTGGAGAACTTCGGCCACCCAGCAGGTTTAGCACTGCTTCCAGCTCTCTGTTACTCTTTCACTCGTGTGGTTTTTTTTTTTTTCTCCATGCCTTCATAGGGAAATCTAAATTAGGCAGAAAAAAAAACCACAAACCAAAACCAAAAAGCATTTTGATGCTACCTTGAAAGGAACATTGAAACTCTTTCTGTGAAACTGAAACCTCAGGTTTTTGGGAGGGTTTTTTCAGGTGAAGCTTATAAATCCTATGAGAAAAGCAGCTGTCAGGCTGCCTGTCACTGCAGCCCCAGCTGGGAGCCCTGCGGTGGCCCTGGGCACCACTGGGGACGGGAGGGCCACCACCCTCTGCTCAGCAGAGGAGAAACTGTGTGCAAGCGGAGCACTGCTCACATTGCGGGTCCTGAGGCAGTCGGGTGCTTTGCTAAGTGTCAGGAGTGGGAAATCTGAGCAATTAGGGGACAATCTCGGTCAGTTTTTGAAGTCTCTGTAATTCCCTGATTCCTGCGGGCGCTGGGAATGGTTTGAAAGTGAAATTCAGAAATTGTCAGAGAAGTCAGAAAGCAGAAGGCAAAAAAAGAGGAAAGGATCTTTTAATTAAAGAAATTGTGTTATTTCTAAACAAAACGCAGTATTTTTGAAGTCCTGGCACATTTTGGGGACTCGTGCCCAAGTTTGAGCATGTTGCAAACATGCCAATATCCCATGCCTCTGTGATTCCTGTAGTTTTCACTTACCTGTGCGCTAGTCACATCTCTCCCAGATACACTCACAGTCCTATTTTCTAACAATCTGGAAAAGAAAGAAGAGTGAGGACAGCAGAGGCTATTTTGATTTCTGACTTGGCTCCAATATATAAGTACTTACGGGGGGTAAAAGCCATACCCAGTAGGAACGAGCCATATGCGGCTCCAGACCTCCCTAACTAAGCAGAAAACCACTACTGCCCTGAGCTCAAAAAGTTTAAGGAGTTTGGGATGCTTGTTTCTTAGCAAATGCTTTTGAATATTTCAGAAGATTAGTGTAATTATTGTAATAGCTGTAGGCGGAGAAAGAAGCACTCTAAGCAGATCAAAATGGTAACTGCATTATAGCAGAGGTGTGCTGCAAACACCTGCAAGTGCCACTCGGTCAACTTCTCTCGTAACTCATTTGTACTTAGCCCTCGTGGGAAAACAGGAACATGAGTTTTGCTGGTTAAGTTGGTTTTCTATCAAGGGAAGCAAGTGCCAGACCTGACACAAGGAAGCGTGCACGGGAGAGCGAAGTACAACCATCCCTTTGCAGCGACAGTGAGCTGTTAGGTGGATCTAAGCCACAACGTGGAACTTCGCCTCACTGTTTGGGAGATAGATAAACCACACTTCCAAACCCCCCAGCTGATCCTCCTGGCCTTTCTCTCTCTCCCATCACCTCCCACACCGGACCCATTCTGGTTTTCCACTTGTTGAAAATAAGAGCACATTCATATATGAGGATAGATTTAACCTGATGGGCCAGCTACGCTGAATTGACATTGTATGTGTGGCAAGAATAAAGTTCTATAATAAGACATGGTTTTGTTCTATAATAATAAGACATGTTTTTGTTCTATAATAAGACATGTTATTGTGATGCTTGTGTTTTCAGTTTGGCTATTACGTGGCATTCAGCTGGATTCCTTCGCTGCATGTTCATTGCTTAAATCACCTAATTGCCATGTTTTAGTTTAAATTGCTGAGTACAGAGAAGTTTTTATTTAGTGTTATAACCTCATTTCACAAAAGGTTTGGGGTTTTTTTATAAGAATTTTGTTGTTTACATTGCTCATTACGAGTCTTTCAAGGTCTGCCATTTTAACATTTTATTTGTACCAGTTATGGCTGAACATATAAAATAACGGTTAAAATTCATTAAAAATAAAGGGAAAATCACAGATTTAGGCAACAGTAGGAACTTATCTGAGTCGCTAACGGCGTGTTTGGAAGCCTGAGGGTGGGGAGCCAAAAGTGGCTGGAAAGCCACCAAACAAAGCACAGAAACGGTGGGAGATGTTACAAGAACGGGACATCCCTTTTGGGGGACCTGCTCCACTTGAAGAACCCCCGTAACAAACTCTCACAGGTTATTGAGAATAAAATAACACGCGTGCTTTGAAGGAAAGCGAGATTAGGACTGGTTCTTTCCTACTAGCTTGCCTGCAGGACTCAGCACTGCTGCTCACCTTCCAGCTGGAGACTTGCAGAAATCCTAATGAAGCTCCCAATGCACTCTGACTAGTGAGAGCTTAAAAAACCATTCCCTGGGCTTTGTGCTTTAACACCTGTGGCATTCTCCTTCCCAGTGAAACAACTACCTGACAGGTCTGATTTGGACTCAGATGCCCTTGCATCTCCCCTCCTTGCCCCGAGCCACCCTTCTTCCCTTCCCCAGTCTCGCGCTGGGGCTCTGCTCCCGAATCCCTCGCCAGGGGCACACACCGATGTGCAAAAAGGCATGCAACAAGGCATTGCTTGGGAAGGAAATTGAAATTGAAATTCTGTGAAATGGATTTCTTCAGTATGTACTGATCTGTTTATGGTGACAGAGTCTTGACTCTTTCTTTCTGATGTAAATAACTGAGCTGGATGCTGTGCCATTATATATATATATATATATTTTAATTAACCAAAATGAAAATCTTTCCAGGACATGCTGTTGCAATTTTTAAGAGTCCTGTTCTCCTGTTCTAACCACACTGCTAAGCTGTATGTTTCTCTGAATAAAGGGAGTGGGCCATGTGTTTTCTTATCCATTACAGGCCTTTGCCATTGAGATAACCAGCCTCTTAGGGCGAATACGGTATTGTATGTATGATATATTATTATATTATTAAGGAAACTTAAGGGTGGAGCAGGACTAAAAGAGCTGAGTGGACCCGACCGGGAGAGGAGGCGGCAGAGGGGGGGGAGCTCTGCTCACTGTGAGAGGGGAGCCTGGGGGGGGCA
>NW_009258756.1:973813-1030938 GCF_000687185.1 Egretta garzetta
TACGATGTCGTGTTACAAAGAAGCTACTGTTTAAAGCGTTAAATATGGAGAGAAGTGGTGGCTGCCCTAAAAAAAGCCTTGCCTTAGCCTGCAAGGTAATGTCACAGGTGGCGAGGAGCAAGTTAATTCTTCAGCCTCCTCTCAATTTCCCAGTGAAAGAGACTCCGTAGGGAGGTGTGTTTGTTCTGAAGGGGTCTTTCCACCAGGGCCAATCAGTATTTCCCAGTGGAAGGAAGTCACGGTAGGAAATGCTGGTTGGGTGCCCCTCATATCATGGCTTTGGCTAACTTTTGCCAGCCCGGACGCAGGCTTGCCTGGTGCGAGGTGAGGCCCTGGCAGCCTGCATTGGCAGAGCCCGTAGGGAAGGGGGGCAAGTAGGTGTGGACTTCCCTTGCACCTTTTTAGTGGTTTAGACCCTCTAGGCATGTTTATATTGAAAAAGGCCAGAAAAAGGAGGTCACTTCTGTGAAGAGCTGCTGGATCCAAAGCACCTCTTGCTAGCTGGGTGGGAAAGAGAATACATGTTGGGGGAAAGAAATTGGTCTCAACCTGGTTCAGACAGAAGCCAAAGAAATAATAAATAAAACTTTCCCTCCTCTTTGCAGGCTGCTGGGGGGCAGGAGACCACCTGCTTTGTGTGAGCCGGGAGAGCTGCAGTTGGCCATCAGACACCCAGGAGGGACCCAGCCCCATGGGGACAGCAGAAGCCACATGCCAGGCTCCTCAGGGTGGTCCTCAGGGCAACCTGTCCCCTGCAGTGTGGATCAGCCCAGGCTCAGCCCCTCCATTGCACTGGTGCCGATGTAGCCCCAAAGGCTCAGTGTGTCCCCTCAGAGAGGGTAAAGGGCTGGTGGGAGAGGGAGCAGCCCCTGAGGGAGGTGGGCTGGTGGAGGCACGTGGCACGGAGCAGGCAGAGCTAAGGGCAAGGGTCTGCATGCTCTTGGAGGCAGTGCCTAAGGAGGGCAAGGGGAAACCTCCCAAACCTGCTTCCACCTGGCCTCCCAAAACCTCTGCTTATGCTTCCCAGCCCCTGTGTCACCCAGCACATGCAGCCCTATGTGGAGCCTGCACGGTTTAGCCGCACAGTTTGTGTTTGCCATGTGGCTTGACCATCCCTCCAGCCAGCTGTGCTGGTCCTTGCCATGCCCGGGGTGCTCTTGCCCCTCCAGACCAGTTTGTCAGCTGGGCTAGGAGGGCAGCCTCCAGCAATGGGAGTGTGCTGGCCTCTCCTGCAGTCCTTTAAGAGTTAATTCCTCCCTGTGCCCTAGGCGTGTGGCCATGTTTTCACTGGACTGGAAGCTGTGTTTCCATATGTCCCTATCTCCCACGGTTGGCACCTTGGGGTGGACATCTGCACTGCTCGGCATGCCCATGCCCTTGCAAAGACTCACCTGAACTTGTGTTGGGCAACTCCTCCCACCCCTGGTTCCCCATGGTGCCCAATGCACCTTCTGCAGCTACCATTGAGGCTGTGCAGGTCCCCAAACTGCCCTGAAAGCAACTACTCTGGCTTATCTGCCCAGAAGATATCTAGCATGTTATGAATATTTCTTGAATATATGCAATAACTGACTTACTGTAATCTGTCTCTTAGGATGTGCTGCTGTGGTGCGTGGTTGCACAAACTGAGCTGTTGTGTATTCAGAGTCATATCTGCCCACCTGAATGACAGAAATGAAGTATTTGCTGCTTTTGACTTCATTTAAATTTGCAGGAGCCTGTAGTGCTCATCCTCCTAGTGCACCAAGGTATTCACATGCACCACTTGCCAACCGGGGACTTCTTCACCAAGTAACGTCTGAGCAAACCTCTTAATAACAGAGGGACTACACACAGATTATTGTGATCATAATTTGGCTGACATAGCCTTTATTACTAATGGTGATGCTGAAGATGGAAAACCCAGCTTGAGTCTCAGATCCCTGCTGGAAAGTAATAAAATAAAGAGGAACAAAATCTGTGAGTTTATTTGCTACCAAACCTTTGAAAAACACAAAAGTGGATCCCTGCCAATGCTATTGCTGGCAATTTTTCAGAGCAGAGCCTCACTCCGAGGTAGGATTAGAAGTGGAAGTGCATTTTGTGGCTCTGACATTCGTATCATGTTGTTGTGTACAAACGGAGGCTTTACAGTCATTTGACATTTGTCGGTTTCTATTGTACTTACTGTGTGCTGCTCTTACACCTTCAGAGGATATTTGAACATCTTCCGATAATAGAATAATTAGAAAATAACTTCAGCTATGGTAAAGAAAAAAAGGTGCCTGTTTTGCTAACGCAAAGAACTGACAGAGGAACCGCTTCAGTGGAAGTGCTCTTATAAAAATGGAGCGGTGGTGTCATTTTTCTTTGTTGAGGACGTCGGTGAAGGGAGGCTGGCTCTTCCGTAGTCTCTTTTGTTCATCCCTGGGCAATGGCAGAACTCGCAGCTAAATTCTGGTGGCAGAAACTTCTCCTCTGGTGGTAGCTAAGAATGATATAATATCATGCATAATCATAAAAACAATAAAAAATTCCCTAACCCATAGCTTGGATTTTGAATACCAGAATGAGCCTTCAGTACTAAGAAATGAACCTGCAGTACTAAGAATACAGAAAAAGCTATTAAATTTTTTTAAACATAAAAAGAGCCACTTGATAACATCAGTCGCAAATAAAAGAGGAATGTAAATGTAAATTTAAATTATTTATTTCAATCTGTCTCTTTTTTCATGTTAATATATCCTTGGCTCCTTGTTCACAGCCACACACTAATTATAAATGTAAGAAAACCTAACTTTTTACCACGCTAATTAAACTGTGTGTCACATAGACATTTGGGGAGAATTTCCCATGCTTTCCAGTGTGAATGGAAGGAAAGAGCAGTGGTGCTCACTTTAAACTGGATTTTTTTTCTAGTACCTTGCAAAAAGGCTTCATTGTATTTTGATTAATCCATGCTTGGTCCACCTCGGATGTTTCCATGGAAACAGAATTTTTTTCCTTGATGGCAACTGTTAGGCTCGGGAAGGCTCCTTGCTGCACAAAACCACCCCAGCTCCTAAAGAACTACTTGTTGGAAATTTAATGTGCATAAACAAAACTCCCAAATTTCTCCTTAGTATTATTGTTGTCAATGCTAATAGAGAACTGTTTTCTTAATGATGCACAGTGGTGCCTTTTCACTCCACAAGAAAACAGAATAACAGTAGTATGCTTTCCACTGTGAGAGAGCATTTCTCCTGATCCAGAAAAAATGAGCCTGCAAACGTTCCAAAATTAAATTTTAAGAGTTTTGATGTTTGAATATTGTTTAGTGCTGGATCCAAATAATTTGGCTTAATGGCTGTTAAAATTTAATTAATATTGTTTTACAGATTGGCAATAATTTGAACAAATTATTATTCTGTGTTAGAATTTGGGTTGTGGAGTTTGGAGGGTGAAGGGGTGGGTTCTTTTGGTTTTGGTTTCCCCCCCCCCAAAGAAAAAAATACTCTCTTAACGCACACCATTGTGATATTTGGAACAGGTTTTGAAAATCAGCCAACAGAGGGAGCATTTGTGTGGTATCATTAATTTAACCAAGTGGCTGGAAACATGACCATCATTTCACCCAGTATTTTTGGACAGCATATTTGTTGTGTAAAATGATTAGAATTCTTGACTATTTGTAAAAATAGAAAATGTTTTGGTTTGGAGTGGTTTAGTTTTCAAAAAAGCCAATCTTAACTTTTGCTGACAGTGCAAGCAGCTATTTTAAATTGATTGTCAGGTTTATTGTTTGGAAAACTAGAAGTTTTAGACCACAGAGTATTTATTATTTTGGTTAAAAAGTAATTATTGGTTAAAAATACATTGAGGCAAAAGTTCAAACACCTCTAATTTATATTTGCCTTTTATTACAGTGACATTTAGGAGTGCCACCCAGACTTCAAGATCCCATCATACAAATAAAAATACAGAATGTAAATATTTTTATTACAGTAATGCCCTGACACTAGTGGTTGTATAAGTCAGGGCAGAGAGAGAGAAAAAAAATCTATTGATTTGTTCATCCTTTTTTTTGTTTCATCTTTGTTCATCATGGCAGGGAATCTGCCAAATGGAAAACAGAAAATCACTGTGAGAACAAAATAGAATTTTCAAATTTATTCCAAGGACATACTGAAAACAGAAATTATATATCAAGCTAAAGAAAAAAAGCAGAAGCCTCAGTATTTCTTGGTACCTCTTTTATGTATTCACTATTAGAATCTGTTTAATAATGATAATGATGATGATGATAATAATGATAATTATAATTATGATGATGATAATAATAATAAATTTTTTTTTTTTTTTTTTTGCACCCTGTGCTCTACCCCAATCTTTCCTCTTAAGCTTGTGGGGCACTGTTACTTTTAGCTATTGTAAATGCACTCGGAGAGTAAATGCAAATGTAAATGCAGATGGGAGTCAGGTACCTGACCGAATGACATGGGAGGCTGTGCAGCGCTTTATAACAGGACAGAAAAGTGAAATAACTGGGGACACCAGGGCCTGGCTGCAACTACTTGAGTACTGGAGTATTGCGTCCAGTTCTGGGCTCCCCAGTTCAAGAAGAACAAGGAACTCCTAGAGAGAGTCCAAAGGAGGGCTACAAAACTGATGAGGGGATTGGAGCATCTCCCCTATGAGGAAAGGCTGAGGGAGCTGGGCTTGTTTAGCCTGAAGAAGAGAAGACTGAGAGGGGACCTCATAAATACCTACAAATATCTTAACGGTGGATGTCCCGAGGATGGAGCCAGACTCTTCTCAGTGGTGCCCAGTGACAGGACAAGGGGCAATGAGCACAAACAAAAACATAAAAGGTTTCAGTTGAATATGAGGAAAAACTTCTTTACTTTGAGGGTGACAGAGCACTGGAACAGGCTGCCCAGGGGGGTTGTGGAGTCTTCTTCTTTAGAGATATTGAAAACCCACCTGGACAATGTCCCGTGCAACCTGCTCTAGCTGAACCTGCTTTAGCAGGGGGGTTGGACTAGATGATCTCCAGAGGTCCCTTCTAACCCCTACCATTCTGTGATTCTGTGATTCTGTGAGTGAAACTTGATGAGGGTTCAGGGATCAGCATCCCTCTTGGCTGGGAAATGTGACAATGCCCAGACTGGTCATGTAGTCAGGATGTGGTGGTGGTGTAGCACAAGCTTGACTTTGGAGAACTGTGTTGCCCAAAGACCAGGGTTTCTTTCTCCCTTATAGGTGGGGCTGCTTTGAGGAGTGCTCGTTTTGAACCTCATGAGACTCATGCGGCAGATACTTGGAGTTAGTAAGATCTTTTTCTCTTGATATTGCTTTTCACGCTGATTAAATTGGGATGTAACAATTTCTTTTGGCATTTGTCCTACCCCCTAGAATGAGCGCCCCCAGGAACTTGTGGTGTCTCAGGCTCTTGGGGACGGGAAGACACAGAATAATATGAATGGCATATGAACAGCATCTTAAAATTAGGTGGGGAGCAGTACAGTCTGCAGCACTGCCATGTGAGGCAGAGGGAGAACCCTATTTATACGCCAGCAGGCTATTCTGGGTGTGCTAACACTGGGAGTGAGCAGCTGTGAGAAAAACAGAGAATAAGTGATAGTACACGCTGAAATGGAAATCATAGCAAAGCGCCATATGTGTTGACTAAGTAGTACCGCCAGCGCCCTCGTTTCAGTACTCTGAAAAGATAGCTTCCAACTCGCTTGATGAATGTTCACCAAATTGCTATGCCACACAGCAATCTCCAGAAGTCTCTGGAAATGCAGCCGTTCTGACCCATACGCAGCATGTGGGACAGCACTGCTCAGCAAAACACAGTCTTAAACACTGCTGGAAGACCAGCCAAGACCTGAAATATTTGCCTTCCTCATTGCAGACCTCATTAACAAATGTACATACCATCCCCTGGGAAAGCAGTTTCCTAATCATGAGGTTCTTATGTGAGCACCATGCAGGTGGACTCTGGCTTGCAGGACGCGCGCATTGCAATGTTTACCTTCACCCCTTAAAGCTTGTTTTAACAAATACAAGAACAGAATATGTATTCCCTTGACAAGGCTGCTTTTCCAGTGTTTGGTTATTTATTTTCCTACCATGACACTGGTTATTATCAATAGTTTCCTTTCAGTTTTGTTCTCAGGCTCTTTAAAGGTTTGAGAAGCTCCTGTGAGTCCGTGTCTGTCAAGCCATAATTTTCGGTATCTTTGCCAAGCCATGGACACAGCAGTAATGCCGCTGCGGCACATGTATGTAGCCAAGGGCAAGCCAGGACTTCTGTTAGTGGGGTCCTGGGGTGGACTTTCTAAAATTTTTGAACTAAGTAGGCTCCATTTATGCCTGTAAATAGAAGCCAAGCTCTTAAAAGCAGTCAGGGCTCTGCTATGGCCTCATCTCTCAAACCACTCTGTAGTTAACTTGGCAAAGCCTTGAAAATCCAGAGGTTCTTGCTCACTCCTAGCTCCATCACAAGTGCTAAGCCCTTCTCAGCATGGAGAAGGTGCTGGATTGGAGTAGACATCCATCCATCCCGGCACGGCCTTCCACATCACCTGATCCGGAGAGCCGGTGGCGTGTGCTGCAGCCCTGCGGTAGCCATGGCCCCACTCCTGCTTCCCTCCTCCTTCGCATCCCCTGCAAATCCTGGTGGAAATTGCTGCTCAGAGCAGCCATTACTCCCAGCACGTCTGAGGGCTCCATCCTTTCTTCATGTGCATTGCTCTGCCGGCATGCCTGGTGGTGTCTCAAAAATGCCACCATGCTTTCTGTTATTTCCCATGGGGGAAACAGGCTGTTCCCTGCCTCAAAAGCCTAGGAGCACACAGACATACCCACCACCTGCATGCTCAGGACTCTGGAGTGATTGAGGCCAGAAGGTATTTGACAGACTTAGTGTTCCCCACCTGCCATCTTCATTAATTTTCATTTTCTAGCTCAGGTTCATGTACTTGTGCATAACAGCAAATTGTGCATCCAGTATCAGTGGTTTTCTAGGAACTCAAGTGTTTCATTAACCCTGGCAATTTTGCTGTTTATTAGCTTCTCAAAAAAATGTCTGCATTTGTCTTGTGGAGAACACCCGGTAGATGCCAGAGGAACTCATCCTGCCAATTTATTCTTCTGGATTATTTGAAAGAAAAATCAAACCATTTTGTGCTTTGCTTGCAGAATAAGGTGTGGGTCAGAAGCAGCTGAGTCCTATTTTGAAAACTGAGATGTCTGAAGATGTCTAACAGCACGTGTCTCACTGAAAAGCCCTAGGAGGCAGGTACATAGTAAAATTTCTAACAAATCTGAGGATCTGACAGCGCTGTAAGCAACCCATGAGATTTCCAATTCTGTAATCAGTTTAGGCATCCAACCAAGAGGCTGTGTGTCTTACCATGGCTGTCTAAAGGTCATGCTTAAAGGTTAAGCACAAGAGGTTTCTCACTGGCGTTGATGAATTGGAGTAATTGGCCACCATGATGCGGCAGCAGCATTGTAGAGGAAGAATGTCAGTGGGAAGGTGCCCTGGGTGAAGGTTTGGGGCAACAAATTTTGAGGACTCTACAGCCACTGCTTTCATCTTAATTGGCTTCTTATTTGGGATTGTCATCTTCCAACTTGTAAACTCACAGATCATAGAAATCCGAGGTGAAAACTAGGGCACTGAAACCAGCTCCTGAGCAACATTCCTCTCATGACTTGGATTCCTCTCACCTAGCCGTGGGCGAAGAGCACTGGTGCAAGGATAGTGGTTCCCATGAAGAACCACAGTTCAGAGACCAAAATTATAGGCACGTGCACATAGTTATGTGGTTAATCATGAATGTGAGGAGCGTGTTTTGAAAATGTTGCATAATGCAATTACTAGCTTCTGTGCTGCAAACTCCTCAGGGAAATTACTGTTCTATGAATGTACGCATTAGCCATATGCCCATTGTATTTAATGTTCTGTTCAGGAAAAAATAGGTTGGTCGATAATTTGACCTAAGTTTGCAGATTGCTTACAGGTCATCAAATTAGTCAGAACCGTATTTGGTGAACTTTAAAGCATAGTTATTCTAGGGCTCATAGTGGGATTTGCAGGTTCTGATTGAAGAAAATTAACTCCATGACTTTTTTTTGACACTGGTGAAATATTCTATCCTGGCACCTTCAAAAGTGGGTAATGCTTTTGCATGCCTCCAACTCAAGAACCCTAAGGAGTCATCAATTTTTCTAAGCATCCATCCTTTGAAAATTGGTTGCTTATAAGTGCTGTGAGCTGAGTACCCAAAATGGCTTTGAATCAGAATAACTGATGCCAGAAGGGATTTCTGGAATCATCATTCTTCAAAAGCTGTTGCCAGGCCAGGGGAAAGGAAATAGCTTAGAGACCTCTTGGTGATGGTGCTTGAAAACACAGTGTGTATGAAGAAAAGAGAAATTACCTTAAAAAAAAAAAAAAAAGGAGGAAATTCTAAACACAAAGTACCAAGTGGTCTTTGATCTGCTTCATTCCAAGCATTCTTAAGCATGTCCTATTCCGTATTCAGACCTTTTGACCTTGTTTTGCCAAGTGGGAAGGTTACAAAAGTTCATGGGTCTAGATCCTTGTTGTATTTCCTTTAGCTGTCTTGTCCTCAGTTAATGGCTGCGCATGTGTCTGCACACATGTCAGCGTCTGTTCATGGATCCACACGTGTGTCAGTGCCTGTGCGTGTGTCTGCACGCGTGTCAATGCCTGTTCATGGATCCACACGTGTGTCAGTGCCTGTACGTGTGTCTGCATGTGTGTCAGTGGCTGTGCATGTGTCTGCACACATGTCAGCATCTGTTCATGGACAAAGTACCAAGTGGTCTTTGATCTGCTTCATTCCAAGCATTCTTAAGCATGTCCTATTCCGTATTCAGACCTTTTGACCTTGTTTTGCCAAGTGGGAAGGTTACAAAAGTTCATGGGTCTAGATCCTTGTTGTATTTCCTTTAGCTGTCTTGTCCTCAGTTAATGCTGCAGAGTTTCTCGTGCTTTGCGAGCCATGGCTGTGAGCCCAAGGTCTTTCATAGCCTGAAGAACAACCTGTGGAAGTGCCTAATGGAGCACTAATGGGCCTTAACAACCCGGATCAGCCCCACATGGGGCCTTCAACCACACCATCACCTGGGGGCCATTTAAGTTCAGCCTGGGGGCATTAGTGCTTTCCTGAGCTCTACTGTGGGGTGGTGGTCTCCAGTTCCCCTCTCCAAGATAACTCCTTGTCCTGGCTCATGCCTTACTGAGCTGTAGACTGTCAATGGAAATTGTTACCAGCCCTTCATGCTCAGTGTAGTAAATCTGTGTCCCTAGCTAAGGACCTGGATGGTGGAGGATGACCTTTGGCTCCTGCTTAATCCCCTTTGTGGGGCAGCCATGCTGGTGTCTCACTGGTGGTAAGAGGCTGATTCCCAATCAAGTTTCCTCCAGTATGATCTGGCTGTTGTTACCTGATGTTACTTAGCATGCAGGTCAGTAACTATTTTTATACCTTGTGCCTAAAAATTTTTTCAGGCAAAATCGACTGCTCTAATCTCCAACCCATATTGTTCTTATGGTCATTTTTGTTTATCATAACTTGTGTATTTTATTATATTTTGTGTTTTAATGGCCAATAAGCATGTTTCAGTGCTATGCCGCCTGGTAGCTTATGCTCTACTGTGAAATCTAAAGGGTTTTCCAGTGAATGGGAACCTCTGCCTTTGGTCGCAAGGGTCAAACATCCTGGTTACTTTTTAATTGGTTTTTGTTAGTTTAATATGTATTTGCTGCCTCCTTTGTTGACAAAATTTTCATCCAGTTGTGTCTCAATAAATTTCCTTGGATGTTAGGTAGGTTAGCTCTGTGCCATCTGAAATACCTTAAACAGAGGGTCTTAATTCATTTTAAATAAAGCTTATTTAATCTTTTGCAGCCCTAAAACTTCAGACTTTAAAACCAAATTCTATACTTAACTTTAGTTTCAAAAATCTTCTGTAGACAGAAGTCTAACTCAAATTCCAGGTTTTATTTTGCTTCTCATCTAGCTGGAAAATGTTATTGGGTGTCTGTAATGTGTGTCTTTGATCACAAGACAGTCATAAGCCACATGAAAGTTAATAGGCTTTCATGCCAAACATTCCTGTTTATACTTACCAAAAAAAAAAACTCAATCACTTTTTTATAAGAAACAGTAACAAATAAAGGAGGGATTGCTGGAGGTTCTTGGCAGGACCAAGTGAAGCTATGTGGCCTACATAACTTCCTTGACTAAAGGCGCAATGCTTAGCACGATGGTTTTGCAGGCTCAAGGTATGTCTGCACAGTATTCTGCAAACCTGGGCTTGCTCAGCGCTCCTGCTTATCGGTGCCTGTTCATGGATCCACACGCGTGTCAGTGCCTGTGTGTGTGTCTGCACGCGTGTCACCGTCTGTACATGCCTCTGGGCGAGTGTCAATGCCTGTGCATGGATCTGCACGCGTGTCAGTGTCTGTTCACGGATCCACACGGGTGTTGGTGCCTGTACACATGTCTGCACGGGTGTCAGTGCCTGTACATGTGTCTGCACGCGTGTCAGTGCCTGTGCCTGTGTTTGCACGCTTGTTGGTGCCTGTGCATGGATTTGCACGGGTGTCAGTGCCTGTGTTTGCACGCGTGTCAGCATCTGTGCATGGATCCACACGGGTGTCCGTGCCTGTACATGTGTCTGCACGCGTGTCAGTGTCTGTTCATGGATCCACACGCGTGTAGGTGCCTGTGCGTGTGTCTGCACGTGTGTCAGCATGTATGCATGGATCCACATGTGTGTCAGCATCTGTGCGTGTGTCTACGTGTCAGTGCCTGCACGTGTGTCTGCACACACCTCAGTGTCCATGCCTGGATTTCCACGTGTGTCAGCATCCGTGCGTGTGTCTGCACATGTGTCAGCATCCGTGCATGCATGTCCAGGCGTGTCAGCATCCATGCGTGCATTTCCATGTGTGTTGGCATCCATGCATGCATTTGCACACATTTCAGCAGCTGTGCATGCATTTGCACGCGTGTCGGTGTCCGTGCATGCATTTGCATGCATGTCAGTGTCTGTGCAACAGTACAAATAAAGGAGGGATTGCTGGAGGTTCTTGGCAGGACCAAGTGAAGCTATGTGGCCTACATAACTTCCTTGACTAAAGGCGCAATGCTTAGCACGATGGTTTTGCAGGCTCAAGGTATGTCTGCACAGTATTCTGCAAACCTGGGCTTGCTCAGCACGCCCTGCCAGCTGGCCAGGAGGGAACCAGCTTTGGTGTGAAATTGCTCTAGCCTGTGGGAAGTGGTACACTCTGGAGATGCAAAGCTCTGTCTCTTTGCTGAGTTTGTATGCAGGCTGGCGGCTGCACGCTGGCACCGTGCTCGTGTGGAGTAGGCTCAGAGCAGCCTCAGGGGAGCGGAAGCACAGCTGCTGGTGGCCCCTTTTTGGGGCTTGACTGGTGAACCTAAATGCTCTTTTTGCATGGTGTTTTGTTGGTGAGTATTTAAGATAATGGAAAGCTTTTGGGGTGGTGGGGCAGAGTCAATCAGCTCTACAGAGATCTGGTCAAAGAGGCCTTCTTGACAAAAGTTGCAAGTCTGCTTCATGGTTGTCCCCCCTCACCTTGCGGGACTGTTGTGTCTGAGCACTTCCAAGCCATGTAGGGTGTGTGTTTCATGGCTGTCCTATGAACTACAGCTGACTTGCAGATCATCATTTGTGTACGCCTTGGCCTGGAATGTACATGGTGACTCTTGAGATGTTGTGTGCAGTAGGTTTTGTGTTGGGATTGTGAGGGAAAGGGGTGTGTCGAGGGCCAATGGGGCACCCTCATGGGTGGTGAGAGAAGAGCATACCCAAAACATGGTGCAGGATGGAGTCACTGCAGCCTTCTTACAGCTAGGTCTTGGGAGAGACTGGGTTGTACTCAAGTGTCATCGAAATTGGGAATAAATCTTGTAACACCAATGTAGTGTTAAAAGGCAGGCAGCATTTCCACACATGTCAGCATCTGTGTGTGCATTTCCACGCGTGTCAGTGTCCATGAGTGCATTTGCATGTGTGTCAGCATCTGTGCACGCATTTGCACGTGTGTCAGCGTCCGTGCACCCATTTGCACGTGTGTCAGCGTCCGTGCATGCATTTGCACACGTGTCAGTGTCTGTGCATACATTTGCACACATGTTGGTGTCCATGTACACGTGTCAGTGTCCAAGCATGCATTTGCACGCGTGTCGGTGTCTGTGCATTATATTTACATAGTTGTTACACATGCGTCCTTAAAAGCTGAAGGGCTTTTATGGGTGTCTCTGGTCCTTTGGTTGACCCCTTCTTGCGAGCATGCGCATTGTTAATGTAACTTGTTTTCTTTCTCCCTGGCACCCAAGTATGTAAGATAGGACACCCTTCACCAAGGTTTCTAAAACACACCATAAACCTGTTACTTTGGTTACATAAAACATTCCTTAACCTATTATTAAAATGGACAGGGTATGCGAGCAGTAGCTTAGCAATAATGTTAGTGTTTTAACCGTGCATGCATTTGCACGCGTGTCAGCATCAGTGCATGCATTTCCACGCATGTCGGTGTCTGTGCACGCATTTGCACGAGTGTTACCACCTGTGCATGCATTTGCATGCATGTCAGCACCCGTGCACGCATTTGCACATGTGTCAGTGTCCATGCATGCATTTGCACGCGTGTCGGTGTCTGTGCATACATCTGCACGCGTGTCGGCATCTGTGCACGCATTTGCACGAGTGTTAGCACCTGTGCATGCATTTGCATGCAAGTCAGCACCCGTGCACGCATTTGCACACGTGTTTGCACGAGTGTTACCACCTGTGCATGCATTTGCATGCATGTCAGCACCCGTGCACGCATTTGCACATGTGTCAGTGTCCATGCATGCATTTGCACGTGTGTCGGTGTCTGTGCATACATCTGCACGCGTGTCGGCGTCCGTGCACGCATTTGCACGAGTGTTACCACCTGTGCATGCATTTGCACGCGTGTCAGTGTCCGTGCACGCATTTGCACACGTGTCGGTGTCTGTGCATGCTCTTGCACACACGCCCGTGACACGCGTGTGCGTGTGGGAGGGGGCGGGCGAGGCGCGGCGGGGGCCGTTTACCCCGAGCGTGTAAGATACAGATCAAAGAATACATAACAAAACCACTATTATCTTGATTACACAAGGACTGTGCAGAAACTTTAGCTGCTAATGTCGAAAAAGTGTGATTACATGTGAACTGTGGTGTTTCAAGGGTATATTGTCTCCCCCCTTGCCTTTGTGGCTCATCACAGGTTTGGCAAGAGGCAGACTTCCCAGCTGAAGGATATTTTCCAATCTACCTTTTGGTATCTTCTCCAAGGTCTAGGAGCCCTAAGGCAATTCACAGTAAAGGTCACTACAGATTTGTTCAATGTGAATTTATCCTTATGGCCCTGCTCTCTGGGACTGCTGAAATAGGAAAAAGCACAGCAAAATTTCTCCAAATTCCTGATCCTTATATCCAGTATCTACCACCCTCGCTCATATGTGACAAGAAGTGTTTTCTTTTCTTGCACAAAGGGAGCCCTTTGTTCATGAAGTTGTTTCCATAAAAGCTGAAAATGCTGGTGTGGTTTTTTAGTAAAAAAAGTTCCTTGCATTTCTCATATTAGCTACATGCTCTTTCTGGTATTGAGAGAACATCGCTGAGCTATTAAAACATCTGTGATCAGAGCCTGGGCATGGCCCGTCTGGCATTGAGCTTGGTGGCAGCAAGCACTGGCACAAGCAGCTCTGTTGCTCCACCTGTGTTCTTCCCTTTGTCTGTTCAGGCACCCCAGCCAGTGCAGGGCATGGGGTGGAAGAAAAGCACCAGTGCTACTGAGGAACGATGTAGGCAGCTGGAACGATGAATGATGTTCCAGCAAGAAGGATGTTCCAGGATGCTGGAAACTGCTGGAGCTGATGCTCCCACTGAAAAGGAAACTACTGGTCAAACTACAGCCTTAACCCACTTGCACGCAAAGGGGGCTTAGCTTTGGTGGTGCAGTGGTCAGAACCATTTATGTTACAGCATTGAAACAGGGCTAATGCTCTTTCTTCTGTTAACACAAAGAGATACAGAAACGGTCCTGCTGATGAAGGCTGGGTGAATTATTATGCTGGCTGAAGAAGGGGTTTGTACTCAAATTGCAGTGGTAAGTCACTAGGAAAATTAGTTTAGTTTTGTCCTAGCCCTGTTTATTTCTGCCACACTTGGACTGAATCGTTTTTGGGGACTTTAATAAAATTTGTGTTCTGTAAAATGGCACAATAGATTTATGAAGGTGTAATACACTGGTTTGAGGCTTTCAGTGACTCACATGCCTTATGACTGTCCTCTGCATAAAGCATTCGTAAGATAAAATCTGTGTAATTCACTTCCCACATCTTACCGATAGTGTGAAACCACAGTCATCCAAAATGCAAAATATTTGTTATGGCGTGCAAAATTCCAACTTTGCCCTGTGATTTAGATATCAATTCCATCTAACTATAATTATTATCCATCACTCTGAGTTATTGCTTGTTAATGATGTGTTTGTTTCTTTGATTAAAGGGTTTAATGTCAATATACGTTCTAGTCACGGTTTATCTCAGACTTCTTAATCACCATAACAGCCACCACAATGTCTGGTCAAGTAAATCCCATTTTGAGCTTTTTTCCCTGAGGGAATGAATTTTCAATTAAATTATGCTTTTAAAATGTTTAAGTATATTAATGTGGCTTATCATTCTCCCCAGCACAAAATAGCTTCCAGCAGCCCTCAGATGACCAGTTCAGCATCTCTTCTTCCTTCAGCCTAAAGCAAGGTTCTCCACATCGTTTGTTCTTCATAATGTCACTGGACATGAGGCTAAAGGCAGGGAAGTTGGGTATTTGTCAGTGTAGCGTGCGAGTTGCCCAAAACAAAGATTCCACGGCTTGAAAGCAGCTCTCCTGTTAATTTTACCATCTCCCTGCACCTCCCAAATTCCGATCTGCACTGGCACTGCAGGGCTGAGACTCTGAAAAATGTCACAGTTATCTGCTTTTACACTCAAAGTTGTCTACAGGCAAAAATAGTGCTGCTTGAAATCTCCTGATATCCAGCAATGCATGTACGTGATCATCGTCCTCTATTCTTGCATAACTTGAAAGGGCATCAACTGGAAATATCTTTATATATATAAATATATATATATACACACACACATATATATTAAGTGGAGGGCTGCTGCTTTGCTGGGGAAGGTGCTTGGTGGCACTTCTGGGTTCCTTATCGAGCACTTGTAGGAATGGAGGGCTGGTCTCCATGTCCAGCATGAGGCATAGTCCGGGTCTTTAGCAGCTTCATAAATGGGACCAGGGCAGAGAGAAGGGAGGTTTTGTAGACATATCTAAAGTAGTTTAACTTTAAACTTGCTTGGGAATTTGTAGCAGGGAGTTCAGCACAATCTGTAAAACTCATCAAAGGAGACAGGTAAATATCTGGGATGCTAATGATAGCATCCCCAGTTTCTGTGGTTAAATTGCTTTCAGGGCCTGAGCTTGCTAGGGTAAAAGTAGCTTGGATAGGTCAAAGTGAAGTCCAGACAGGGCTGCTGAGATAAGATATCTTATGTTATATGGTAAAAATTCTTTTCCACAACTCACTTCTGAAATTTACTTTAAAGGTTCCAGGGTTAGCTGCATGCTCCAGAGCACAACTGCTTTGGATGGTAGGTGGAACAAGACAGTGTTAAACTGTCACCAGCCATGTTTTCTCTATAGGTCTGCTCAGTCAGGGCATAAGGGTGAAGAGAAAGGTGATGAAGGCACATGTTCCTTACAACTGGGTATCTTGGCCTCAAGTTCCTACCAGAACTGTCCAGCATTTGGTAATGCATATACAACTTGATTTTTGAATTATGGATTTAATACATAGCAAAACATGGAGTCATTTATTTCTTGCTGCTTTTTTTCTGCCCTACATAGGAAACATCTTTGAAGAGTGGGTTTACAAGGCCTGTCTCCCACTCCCCTAGTTATCAGTGAGTGGTGTGGCAGGCATGAAGGGGTGTAGCTGTGTAGCTCCCTGCTTGGAGGCTGCTTTGTGTAGGGCCAAGTCTCTTCTGTACTTTGAGAGAGGAGCATGAACCTCTCTATTGCCATTTCCAGGCAGCAAGCTCTTCCCCCTTGTGCAGTTATCCACATCACGTGCTGGTAGATCAGCTATTCAGTGAGCATTAACCTCTAAATATGAATTTGAGAGGCCTCTCTACTATTTTCATTATTTTTTAAAAATCTATTTTGCTTTTTCATGATGGTGTTGTGTAAGAAAGACCATCTGCATGTTTCTGTCCTGTATCCTCAGCACTCATCACCGCGAGTGTCCTGTCCTCTCCAGATCCTGTCCTATCTCTGCAAAGTTATCTGCACTACAGCTCCTCACTCCTTCCCTGCCATGTTCAGTTTTTATTCTTATGACAACCTAAACTTAATTTCAGCTGACTTAGGTGTGAGGTACCTTTTGTAGGAAGTTAAACTTTTAAAAACAAAAAAAAAAAAATAGGAAATTGTCACTCGCTGTTCGACAAAGGCTCAATAAATCATGTCAGTTTTCATCTGCCTCCAGTTCAAGTAATTCAGCCTTCATTTACCATCCTCACCCAAGAAAATACCATAGGAGCTTGAATTATCCTGGATGCCCTCCTCCAACAGCCACACGGAGGGTGGTGAGTCAGAGAAGCACCCAGACACTTGGTGCTTGGGAGCACCATTCATAAAATGCATCTCTGGTGATATGCCAGGAGCAGCCTGTTTCCCTGTGCTCGTTCAGGGGTGTTCCTCCAGCTCCTCCACAGAATTTTACAAGGCACCCTGCTTTAGACTAGACTTTGAGGTTGCAGTGATGATGGCTTATGTCTGCGCAGGTAGAAGAGAAGCAGTGCTGCTGTGCTTTCCTGCTGTGCCTGTACGCACCCCCTCTTCCTTCGCCTCCCTGGGACGGGGCCCAGACAGTGCCCTGAAGAGCTGCCCTAATTCCTCACTGCCAGTTGTGCTGGGGAGACAGATAGTCCTCCCTGCAATGGTTACTGCTCTTTCCAAAAGGCTTTTTAAACAAAGCCAAACAAACCTTTCAGCAAATATATGTCGCAGATAATGGAAGGATTAAAGTCCCTTGGGCTCTACCCAGCCTGTGCTTGCTTACAGCTCAGCCCATTTGTCAGGGTCAGCATGTCTACTGGGCCATCTTCCAAACGGGTAATATGTTCTAGTCAATGAACCAAGTGCCAGAAATTTTAGCAGATGATACAACCTGAAATGGCAAATTCTGATTAAGCGTTCTGGAGACATCCAACTCTGTGGACTCAGTTTAGGTATGAGAACCCTTGATGAATATTGCCTTGTATGTGGTAATCGTGGTCTTAATGATGATACCTCCCAGATAATAAATGTGGAGTTTTCAGGGTTGAGATTTTTTGGGGTTTCATTTTGTGTGTTGTTTTTTTTTTCCACATTACACCTTAAGTACTTCTATTTATTGATCATAAGGAGACCAGTTAGTTCTTCAAAGCAAGAAAGGTGCTAACAACTTTATATACATTGTTAGAACTGTGCAGGGGCAGCTCTTACCATATAGATGGTGTGCTCCATGCTCACCAGAGCTGGAGAAGTCTGGGTAAAATCTGAGTCTTTTCTTCTTGCACTAAATGTGAATGTTGCATGCACTAGCAGCAAGCCTGCTATTGCACTACACCAGCAATGGAAGTATTTTGTAGCTATGTAATAGTGCACTGAGTGTGTGTATGAGGGGGGACACCCACCAGCCAAAAAGCATGGAAGCCACTACTGGAATTTTCTTACAAGCAGTAATAATTTCTTTCTTGCTTTTATAGCATGTTGTGCTGTAAGGCATATGCAGGATATTAGATGTGTATTTGAAATAATACCACAGTTCTCTTTTTTTTTTTCTCCCCCCTCTTCCTCCAAGTCTTCATTACCCACCATCAATTTTTTATTAACCATCTGTAGTAGAGGTTTCTACTTTTCCACAGTTCTGTAGATAGAAGTTGGTTATTAATTTATGTATTTGTTGATCTGGCAGGAATGGGCATGGCTATATTTCACAGTTGTCAGGGCTGCTGTGGTTGGTGATGGTCAAGTCTTCTGCCAGTTGTCAAAGTTCCTTTTGGCATTGCTTTCCAGCTGTAGCCCTAGTACATTGGATTCACACTTTGCATTTAGCACTAAATTCTTGCTTTGTATTTTTCAGAAGCCCAGACTGGATTAAAAAGTTTCTATGGTGGCTAAAGTTTCTATGGCAGCTAATAGCTGAGCTCTTTTGAAGACCTGATAATGGCATTCATTGCCCTCAGTGTTACTTTTAGGGGAATCCAAGATGGAATCTGAATTCCTGAGATTTCTGAAAGACCTGACAAAAGCTGCCTTGTTTGTCCAGCTTGGGAAAGATTTGCTGATAATTTCATTCCCTTGGCTAGAGCTTCAGAGCTTACAGCTGCTATTTACCTGTAGAAGTTTTAGTAGCATTGCAGACCAAAACCTTGAACAAGCCAATTGCTGTTCTGCACAAATCAAATCCAAGGCAACTAGTTTTGAGAAATGTCTCAATAATTTTTCTTGAGGCAGGTTCTTTGGTGAAGGAAAAAAAAAAAAACCCTTTTATTTGCGATTGCAATGGCGAGTGTCCTGCAAGCAGGAGAGCATGCCATGGTTACACAGCATGGCTCATATACCCTAGCTTGTGACATGCAAAGCCCTCCCCTGTTTCCCCATTGGATGAGTACTCCAGGTTCACAACCCATCCAATGCTTATTTCTGACTCAACGCACCATACATGGCTTTCGGTTGCCAACCTGTTTTCAAATTTCTGGTTTTGCTCTGGGAGGTTGTAATGTTTTATTGACAAGCTGGAGGTGGCAATGGCTCGTTCTCCAAGCCTTCTTAGCACATGATTCCTGCCTAATATCCTTAAAAAGTCCAGCTTCTGCTGGCATTTTTACAAGCTTGTTTTACAAGCTTTCTTATCGCTATAAGTGTGTTTCAACACCACACATATCTTTCCTGAGCAGTGTGGCTTCCCTTTGCAAAAATACAAAAGTATTCCTTCTTACACTAGTTACTCTGTCAACATTGGTAAATCTTGTCTGGGTTTACCTTCCACCTTTTTGGATACATTGCAAAATACATTGTTGCTGAGCCTATTGCTAGGTGCTCCTAAATCCAGTTGTTTCTTAAGGAAGAGGCTGTCACAGCTCCATGCCCACTGGTCTAACTAGCTGTGGGGCTGAGCATGTATTCCCAGTAGGTGTGCACACAAACATGTGTATACAGTGCACTCATATGTATACACACAGCCAGTGCCACAGATAGAAACATTCATTGCTCATGCAAATAGCATCAACAGCCTCAACCCGTTCCCTTTTCTGGTTGATCAGGATGAAAGTCTGTTAGTGGGAAACATGCAATGTGGGTCCATTCAGGTGATGGCCTGAGACACATTCTACTCTGTAAATGGCCTTTGGGTCATCTTGTTTCCAGAGGAGACTGGCACCAGGATTTTCTGAAGATATGTGAATCATGCTGCTTTCGTTGTTCTTTGGAAAGGCATTGACCTGCCTGTTCCTCCCTCCAGAGCTTCATAGCTATCTCTTGTGCTTCAAGTTTGCAATGAGCTTATACCACATTCTGAAAACATTGGTTTTGCTCAGATCAGAGAAGTGCTAGCAGGTATGCTAGCCAAACTGATACTGTGACGCTTGTTTTTAATTTCAGTGACTACCTGAGACAAGCAGCTTGACTGAATTGTATCAATAAATCTCTCTGCCTTAATTTTTTTTCACTTTAGAGGATGCTACCATGGACTAAATATGAACATATCCTATGTTCTGTGTGAAGGAGGAAAATTTTTCTGGCATTTTCTATTTTCTACCTTTCAAAACTTCTGGCAATAGGCATGAGAAGCATGACTGAGGCTTTTTCCTTCTTGGAAAATAAATAATGTTTAAAATGCAAACACAAACCGACTGGAATGGGTAATATATCAGAAAATATTTCTACAGGATCTGTGATTTTCCATAATTAATTGTTTTAATTTCATCTAATAATTATTAGCTATGTTTTTGCAGTCTTTTTTAAAAGCCTCAAGAAGACTCTTCTTTATGTTATATTTGTTAGTAATTTTGGTTGTCTAGGCTCAGATTTGAAAAGCCTAAGAAAACACTTTCTTAACAGGCTAGATAAGGCTTGAGGCGGCCTTCTTAATAAGCTCAGTACACCTGAAAATCTCTCTTTTCATTTAAGCTGTTTCCCACACTGCTCAGTTTCTGATAAATGACAAATGGTACCAAATATACAAGAAATAAATCCTAAAACAAGAGCTGCAAGAGCACTTGAATTGGATACAGAAAAGGCATTTGATGGTGTAGAATGGGTTGTCATACCACATGCCACAGACACCTTTAACACTTCTAGGTTTGAAAGATGAGCGTCTACAATCTGTAGCAATCCTGCAGTGGAAACACAGGCTTCCCTTAGCTAATAAACCAGAAGCACTTGTTATATTGATTACCACAATCCTGGACTTTACACCTTCTAGTTACCAAAAAAAGTAGCTTCGGCCATTACTTCCACGAGAAAAATAAACCAGAAGAGTGAAGTCTTTTGATGAAGATATTTGCCTTTTTTATTTATGAGAAAATGATGAATAGTGCAGCATATCTTCATGCTGGAGAATGCAAAGTCTATAAGACAGCCCTCCCCTGCCATGCTGTTATATTGACATGCATCCTGTAATTCTGGTAGGGCAGATGTCTTTGGTGGTGACCAGAAATAACTGAAACTGAGAATGTGGAGCTGCTAGTGGAGGTGGTGGTTGGCCCATTTCTCCCTTCCATTGATACTTTGCTCTCCTATGTTATATCCTGTGCCAAAGTTAGTTCTTTGCCAACTGAGGAGAGAGACAAGGATGCTCAGTATAGAATTAATAAAGGAATTTATTTTCTCATATTAGCTATGTGCAAAGTGGTGCCCCAGCCCAGCACGTGGAAAAGCCCTGATAAAGGCGTGAAGTGCAGGACCGATCAGGTGCCAAGGCCATGGTTATGCAAATCTCCTATTGTTTTATTTTCTGTATGGGGTGTTCTCAGTTGGTGAGGGCCTGTTTAGGTTGAGTCTTCAGGTCCCGTCAACCTGAGGTTATAAGTTCATAGTCCCGGGTAGCATTCATTCTTCTAAGCAAGTTATACTGCAGTTAGCACCTTGTCTTACATATGTGACTCTGAAGACTAATAAAATTCTTACTCTTTAGCCCCTAAATGGTCATTTCTAGTGTTTGTTGCACTGCATTAATTGCTAACATCTGTCTATACTGTGGCATAACTGCACTGCTGCTCTTGTTTTCCACTGTGAATCATGCTCAAAGCATTTGCTTTTGGAGACAGTCAGTAGAGGGCCTCCTGTCATGCAGAGACATGTCTTGGCGGAGTCAAGAATCTGACATCTTAATTTCTGCTAAAATTTTTTGTTTTTAAACATAAAGGTCATTGAGTGAAGCTGCCAACAAAGAAAAAAGAGAAAAACTGAAAGAAAGAATTTATTTTCACAAGGCCATAAGCTGCTCTGTGAGCATGCAGATGTTAACCATGACTGCAGGCACCTTGATCCCAACCCTTCCTAAGGGTCATGATTGTTGTTTGCAGTAGCCCATGTGAGAAATCTTTGTTTTAGTCCAGACTTACAGGGGGCTTTTGGCATCTGTGGTCCCAAGCTGGTGAAAATGTGCTAGGACAACTGGGGAGAGGTGAATCTCCTCAGTGGGTAGCCCTCTACACGTAGAGACATCAAAATGAGTCAGCAGAGTGCTAAAATTAGCCAATGGTTGTATCTGAAAATCTTGAAAAGTAGGTCACAACGCTCACAAAAATAATGGGTGCTGCTGATAAGGATCATGGGGAAAGCTTCGCAGATACTAAGGTATGAGGAACAAGTGTGCAACAGACCATAGCATTTTATCCAGTAATTCTTGTGTGTAGACGCAATGAGACACATGTGGGCTTAACCTTAAGCATGTGCTTAAGGATTTTGTTAAAAGAAGACTGGCTCCTTTTCAGTGTTGTGATTTTTCCTTTCTCCTCTTTTCCTGGAGCAGATACGGGGAGAGGTAGAAGCAACCTCTCGGTAGTCCTCAATTAAGTAGCACAGTTGGAATAATGAGGGGGCAACAAAAAGAAGTGAAAATTTCATTGAAGCGAACTGTTCAGGTCACAATGACTCTTGCCTCCCTTGTATTTCTTTTTATTTTGGTGGTGTTTTGTCTAATTTGTCTCTTGTGGAATTGGTATTGTGATTTTTGGAAAAATGTATTAACAGAGATAAGGTAAAAATTGCAAAACACTTCAAAGAGATATCCTTTGATTAAACTTCCCTTCTAAAAGATGCTCAGTTGAGAGGCAAATAAGTTTGGGGTTGTGATGTATGTATAGTGATTTGCTATGTCTGCTGCTGGTCTTCATCGCCTATGGCAAGAGGAACTCAAATAGAATAAAAATAATTTTTGGTGGTTTTATTTACAACTCATTTAACATTAATTTATGGCTGTTTGGGTTACGCATCTGTTTGCATACATAGATGAGAAATGGCAGCCTATTGTAGGAAAGCTTAAAAAAACCCCTAAAAATAATTTTTCTTGTTAAAAGACAATGAAAATGAAGAAAGGATTTTTAGTCTGAGTGAAAAATTGGAGCGTGGCAAAGATAGTGGGATGACATGCAGTATAAAGGACATTTTGTATAGAACATAACAATATGAATAAATCCATCAGAAAAGAACAACAGAAAGTAAATACATGTACTCAGATTTTTGATGCTGTTTTCCTAAAGGAGACATGTTCCAATGAATAATTGAAAACTGGTTCTCTGGGATTTGTTCCCTGAAAGAAGACAATACTTCAGCAACTTTCAGTAGTCATTTATTTAATACCAAAATAATTCAAGTTAACATTAAGGAAAATTGTTCACACATAATAAAATGTGCAAACCTTGACTAACTTAGGAACAAAGGGCTCGGTCCTGTATTTTCTTAGCTTTATAATGTATAGAATGCCATTGAGGTCAGCATCTTAAATAAAAACACCAAGGAGTACCTAAAATGGAAAGAAAAGCATCATAAGTTCATAAAAAGAGAGTAAATGAACAGAAGAAGAAAGTCTGCAAGCTTGTCAAGTAGGGCAGGGACAAAATCAGGTTATAATTAATGAGCTAATGGATAAAGCAGAAAAATAGCTTAGCAAAAAAACCCCAAACCACTAAAAAGCTTAATACAATAACAGGACATATCTGAATACTCTGGATCCTTGATAGTCACCGAACAAATTTTTAATATGAATTCCCACAGTTCAAGAGAAATTAGCACTAGGTAAAACTGTTTCCAGAAGCATCTGAGGATATATTTCATAGAAAGGAAAAATCAGTGTGCAAATCCTGTTTTGATACCATTGGTATATGACTATACGCGCGTATTCAAAATGAAAATCCCTCAGTAGTCATCAACATATTTTCATTTTGGGAGCATATAAAGTACCTTGGAGCATTTATCTTTTTTCTATGATTGTTTTAAGCCAACCATTGATACAACTGATGAGATTCACATGAGATGTGAATATTCTATACTGTGGAATATTGTGTGATCATAGAACCAAGTTGGATGAATAAGGGTTTGCATTTGCAAATACTTGTGCATGTTGATTTTAATCAGACATCTCTGAGTTACTTTACTGAAGTGTTCTTTCTTTCTTCAGTTCCTCAGTATTCAGAGGTATATCCATGAAAGATTTAAAATCTTTTTATCACTTTTTGAATAGAAACTATGACAGTGAAATCAAGCTTAGGGGATAGAGTTTAGGTTTGTGCACCTAGATTTGTAGTGTAATAAATTGACGTGGTTAACTGTGGCTGCAGAATATGCAATTTTATTTATTGTTATTTAGAGATGGCAGGATCCATCTCTACTTGAGAAGTCAATAGCAAGTCTGGGATGAGAATTACGCTCAAGGTCCATGTTATATACTGTTAGGATAATGCTTAAGGTTAAAATTAACATGTTGTCTCTGTTCTGGTAATTAGTTAAGTTTCATTTACCACCTTGTAATCCTTAGCTGTTATTCTGAGAAACAAGTGATTTATGTAAAAAAAAGGAAATGAGCTCTGTCTGATCACTCAAATCTAAAGAAGTTTATGACTGGTAAAGAACAGTATGTCTTTCACCCTTTTGTAGTGGTTTTTGGGGGGTAGGGTTTTTTTTGTCAGATTTTATGGATCCCAATCTAAAGAATTCAAAGGGACTGCAAATTTCACAGGGTCTTAAATTGTAATGATAAATCAGTGCAAGGAGAAGTATGTCAACCACAAAGTTAATACTTGTCAGAGATCTTTAATGCATTTTATTTCAGAAGTGACACAAATGCCACAGCTTAAGAGTTCTGTAAGGTAGTCATTTCCTATGTGTGGTGATAATCAAATTCTAGACCCAGTCCATGGAGAAACAAGCTAGTAAGCAGGGTGAAAATAAAACTTTTTCTATTATCTTAAAACAGACTAAATCCATGGCATTAAATTCAAGATATGAAGGATATCCTTGTAAAATGAACAGCAGCAACAACAAAAATAATCCGTAGTAAGAAATGGGTCACTGAGGGGGTTTTCTTCAAGCTTTGTGGTAAAGAATAACTGCCTAAAATTTCCATTGTTTTATAAAACATTTATAATGATCCAAAAGTGAGTACAGGGGTTTTAGTGAGATTCAGAATGACAACAGATATTTTAGAGGCTTAAACTGTTGAGTGAAAAGCAGTATGTAAAGCTTATTCATTATGTTTATTCATTATATTTGATGTTGTATTGCTGGAACATGTCCAGAGGAGAGCAACAAAGCTGGTGAGGGGTCTGGGGCACAAGCCTTATGAGGGAACTGGGGTTGTTTAGCCTGCAGAAGAGGAGGCAGAGGGGAGACTTTATCGCCCTCTACAACTCCCTGAAAGGAGGTTGTAGTGAGGTGGGGGTTGGTCTCTTCTCCCAGGTAACGGGCAATAGGATGAGGGGAAATGGCTTCAAGTTGCGCCAGGGGAGGTTTAGGTTGGACATTAGGAAAAAAACTTTCACAAAAAGAGTTGTCAAACATTTGAACACCAAAAGGGTTGTCAAGGATTTGAACCAGCTGCCCAGGGAAGTGGTTGAATCACTGTCCCTGGAGGTATTTAAAGGACACGTAGATGAGGTGCTTAGGGACATGATTTAGTGGTGGGACAGCAGTGCTAGGTTAACATTGGGCTTGATGATCTTTTAAAGGTCTTTTCCAACCTAAACGATTCTATGATTCTATGTTAAAAAGTGAGTCCAACGGAATTCATCTACACTGAGCAACCTTCCTACAATGCTTTAGCAATATTAGTGAGATAACACTAAAGTTCTTACAGAAGTGGGAACATGCTTTAACAATAAAAAGGTTATAATTTAGTACTGGAAATATTTTTAAGTGTAATCCATTGCATTAATTGAAATAATTTTGTAATTCAGTGTAGAACAAGATTTGGGATTCACTTTCTGGTGCTTGAGGCAGAACTAGATTAAATTTACTTGAAACAAAAATCAGTTATTAGTATACTTGAAAATTGAATTTAAAAACTCAAAATCAAATTAGCTTCAAGAGTTTTCTATGTGGAAAGCTAATTCAGACAAGAAGCTGAAATGGTGGTTGCTGGATATTATGAGCAGATTTGAGAATAAACAGTGGTGCTAGAAAAATCTGTGTTCATTTTGTTAACAATATATTTTTAATGTGACCAGGGTGTGAAGACCTGTAGCAGATGTTAGTGCTGGTAATGGCCTGGGAAGGATGAGAGCCGGTGGTGACTGGGCTTAGTTGGGTGGCTGTGTGGGTGGCGATGTTGAGGCATCCCATGGATAAGGCTCTCCCCTCGGCAAGCAAG
The DNA here is from genome assembly GCF_000687185.1 of Egretta garzetta. Classification (NCBI taxonomy): domain Eukaryota; kingdom Metazoa; phylum Chordata; class Aves; order Pelecaniformes; family Ardeidae; genus Egretta; species Egretta garzetta. Next base: position 999,801 of record NW_009258756.1, read on the forward strand.
GTGCTTGTCTGGGCAGGGACTCTCCACAGCATAGGGATGGTCCTAGGCAAGGACCAAGGCATGAGCGCAGCTCCAAATCCAGAGCTGAAAGACTACTGAGGCTTGCTGGTAGCACCTAGATTAGCAGGTCATCAAGTTCTCAACCCACCTACATGCAGTTTCTCGTGACAGCCCCATGAAGAAAACAAAGGCCAGCCTGCAGCCGTTAAGATAGTGGGAAGATAACAGGACTGGAGATAAGACACCCTTATAAGGAGAAAAAGGAACAGTGTGTGAATCCTAATGATTCATAGAGATGAGACGGGACGAAGAGAGGGAGAATCCCGAAGGGATGTCCAAAACCAACCTAAGAGCCCTGAAGAGGCAATGAGGATTTGATAACTGTACACCTTGTTCTCCTCCACAGCAAGTAATTGTGGCCAGGTGTCTTGGAGTCATGCAAGCCTGGTGCTCAAATGCACTTGGGCACATGCATCTTGGTCCGTAGTATGTATAACAGTGTCAGTGGGTGAAATCTGTTCTGCTTCAAAATAGTTACCTTCCCCTCCTATACAGTCTCAAATTGAGATTTACTACATGGATGCTACTGCGTTGCAGCATTAATTGCGTTCCTTCAACTGTGTGGATAAAAAGGTGATGATTGCAGAGCTTTCAGAGAGGAAGGGTACTCTGTGTTTGTGTCATGGCTTAACCCCAGCCAGCAACTAAGGACCAGACAGCCACTCACTCACTGCCCTCCTGGTGTGGGATAGGGGAGAGAATCAGAAGGGTAAAAGTGAGGAAACTTATAGGTTGAGATAAAGACAGTTTAATAGGGAAAGCAAAAGCTGTGCACACAAGCAAAGCAAGGAATTCATTCCCTACTTTCCATGGGCAGGCAGGTGCTCAGCCATCCCCAGGAAAGCAGGGCTCCATCACACATAATGGTTACTTGGGAAGACAAACGCCACCACTCCAAATGTCCCCACCTTCTTTCTTCTTCCCCCAGCTTTATATGCTGAGCATGATGTCACATGGTGTGGGATACCCCTTTGGTCAGGTGGGATCATCTGTCCCAGCTGTGCTCCCTCCCAGCCTCCTTGTTGGTGAGGTGGGGTGAGGAGCATAAAAGGTCCCTGTGTTATCAGTGCTGTTTTCAGCAGAAATCCAAACCATAGCCCCATACCAGCTACTATGAAGAAAATTAACTCTACACCAGCCAAAACCAGCATAGTTTGAAAGCATAGCCACAGCAGATTTAGAAAAATCTGCAATTAATTTATATTCTGGCATAGCTAAGCCATAAAAGCAAAAAGATGACAGCTGGGATTTCTGCCTATGTTAGCCATTTGAGATACATTTCTTATCTTCAACAGTCTTGCAAGTGATGAATTGATAATTGAGAGTAGTTTCATCTTCAAAATATTTTGGACAGCGGTAAAAGAATTTATATCAGGAGCTTGTTCCAGGATAGTAGTAGTAGATAGTAGTATTTTTATTCCAAATCAATTATATCAAAACCATCAATCCAGCTGAGCTGGAAAATCATCATGCAGAAAAGAAAACAAGCTGACAGACATAAGCAAACTGGAAGTCAACCAACCCTACCTGACTCTTGATCCTGATTCAGAAACTACATGCTTTTCTCCATTCATATAGTCTTAGGAAGTAAGCATCCTGTCCATGGATTTACAAAGGAGTTTTCTTTAACCGAGCTTTTCATAGGATCTTGCATGAAGCAGCCAAATTTTAATCAAACTAGCTTTGGAAAGAAAATTTCTGAAGAAACTCAGAGAGCTTTGAGCCTTGCCTAAGCTCTGCAAGTTTCTGGAACTGATCACACTGTCCTACTTAAGTGGGGGGAATTTGAACAAGCACCGAGAGTTGCTCAGATGCCGTAGGACAGCCCTACTAGTGGGTGGGGTGTGCTGTTTTTCTATAAAACAAGAAGAACTGGGACAAAACCATTTGTAGCATAAATCTGCACCCATTGTGGTGGTGGGATTCAGATTCTATAAGGAGTAGATTTAATAACCTAAGTAACTTCTGGAGAGATTATACAAATATTCTTCAATTAATGAAAGGGGTGCTGCAATAAAACCCACAAAGAAAGCAATTTATTCAACAATGCTAAACCAGGAAACATGTACTTGGGTGGAAGTACGATTTTGTCACACCCTGAGAGGGAAACTGCTGTGACTCTCCAATTCTATTTTGGTGCAGGATTTCCTTCTTTTCTTGGTATACTTTAAGGTCAGGCATCATGGCAAAATTTTATGACGAAGTAAGTTAATTATCTTTAAACTGTACCACGCAGTGTCATGATGTTATGGTAGGAGCATGATGCAGCATTATGTTTTGTTGCTGTTTGTCATCCCATTAAATTGGCTTAGTTGGGAATTGCAGCAAGAACATTAACATTCACAACCATTACTGCCTTGAACACTGTCCAGCCTATTCACTTCCCTCTCTCCCCACTCGTTCAGTAATTCTGCTTTATGCCTCTTTGAATGCAAAAGAGCATCTACCCCTCTGCTTCCCTGTCCCCTGCCAAGAGATTGCAGAGGCCCAACCTTATATACTGTTTCTGAAACAAAAGGAAGAGGTGAAGAAATCAGTTCAGTGTTAACGAAGCCAGATATCCACCCCTGGGAGGGTTGTACTCCTTAAGTACCTTGCTCACTACTAAAATTCTAAGGAATCTAATGGTAAATGACAATACGGAGAGGTGGCTCTTGGTGGAGCCTGTAGGAGTGGCACACCCAGTATCATCTTAGCTCAGAAAGGAGGAACTGGAAACAATTGCAGAATGTCAACTTTTAGTCAAAAGGAACTTTCTTCTAGTAGAGAACTTCTTAGCCAGACCTCTCAATCTTAAATATTAATAATTTTACCCCCACACATGTATGTGCTAGTGGAGGTTAGAAAAGTTGGGGGTTTCACCACGCCTAGAACTGGACTAACAAGCTGAAATAAAATGTTTTGGTTGGGAAATTTTGAAATAAAATGTTTCTTCATTTCTGAATATTTTTTTTTGTATCTCAATCTTTTGTCCCACCTTCAGTGTGAATTTCATCCTTATTTTCTAAACATAATGGAATAGAATGGATAGAAAGTGCACACTGAAGCTGGTCTGCAACTGACTTAGTGGGAGCTGAGTGAGCCCTAAGGTGCAGAGACTTGTGACCTGGGGTGTCATCCAGCCCCTCCTTCTGCTAATGGCACGATGAGCTGGGTCAGGTTGACATGGTCTTGTCCTGTTGAGTTTTGAGCTCAAAGATGTAGACTTTGCAGTATCTTTGAGCACCTTTTCCAATAATTGACCACATTTGATGGGAAACAGTTTTTGTTAATAACCAACTGGAATTTCCCTTGTTGCAACTTGTCTGTTGCCTGTTGCACCATTTTGCCTTCTGTGCCTTTGCTCTGTATGTACAAGCAGGTTTTCCTGTCTATTCTGCAACTTACCACTAGGTTTTTGGAGACAGCCATAAGATCTCACCTGAGCATTTCCCTTCCCTTACAGCTGAACGAGCCCAGTCCCTCAGCCTCTCCTTGTACTTGTGTGAGCCAACCCTCCAGTCATCCTATGCTGGTGGCCCTCTGCTGGGCTCGTTCCAGTTTGTCAATGTCTCTCTTCTACCAGAGATCCTCCAGAGGTGGTCTCATGAGTGCCAAATAGAAGGGAAGAGGATCAATTTGTTTCAGCTGCTGGCTAATACAGCTTGGTACCTGGTCAGTCACCTTCGCCGCAAGGGCTCGCAGCTAAACCACCACTGCCATGTGTATGAGCTGACCTTGAATACAGGCAGCCAAACCCCAAAAAGAAAAGGTTGCAGAGGGAGGAGGATTACAGAGAAAGATTGTTACCAACTGGTCAGGGTGATTAAAGCCTGTTGGTGCCTTCAGGGCCCTGACACTTTTGTAGTCATGACAGAGTAGAAAGAAGCAGACTAAGGCCTTACATAAACTTAAAAGTTGCCCTGAGTAAGCCTGATGAAGATTTGCTATCAGTCCAGACTCACCTGACCTAACTTTAGCTACCAAAACTTAAGGTATTGCTTCTATGTTTCCCAAATAGGTGGACTGATTCCCCCCCAGAAATGCTTATATGTCTCTGCAGACATCATGGGAGAGACTAGATACTAAGCTGTGATTCAGCATCTAGCTTTTAGGCAGCTGAATTCAGATGAGATGACAATTCAGACAGGATTATACCATCAAATGGTACTCTTGCACCCTTAGAGTAGAAAACAAATGTTTTCATTGAGTTTCACCTCAATGTAGAAATTACTTACTCAGCTTCAAACCTCAAGGTCTTATCTTCCAATTGCCTGGGTGCAAAACGTGGTTGCTACTTGCTTGTGTTAGGGCATGGTAGAGTTTTTCTTGATCACTGATGTGGTTGGCTGTGCTCTGGATAGGCTTGTAAAAGTTTCAGAAGTTATTCTTGAGGGGTTTTCCAGCTAAATCTATGGAAAACATGGCTTGCTAGTGTGCTAAAGAAAGCTCAGTCTTGAATGAGATCTTTCAACCATTTGGTACTGATAATAGGAGTGTGCTTATGGTGCTGGAGGCTCTAACTAGATGTTATCCTACATCCACCAACCCCTTTGAGTGAAAGCAAAGGTCAGTAAAGAGCAAAACTTCCTAAGCAGAGCTAGATGGCAGGGTCAGGGTTGCGGTGAGGCAGGTAGAAGGAATTTAATCTTTTGAGGACTTCCAGTATTTTAACTTTGCTTTTGTCTAAGTAATGGTTCATCACTGGAGCTAGTTTGTCCAAAGAGCTCAGCTTGTGCCAGACAACAGCTTCAGCTATCTGAAGAGCAGCTCTTACAAGGAACCAAGGAAATTCAGGTAACCACAGACTGCTGTTAAGAGTAAGACAGAAACGCTTGCATATTTCCTGACAAATCAAAATGTAAAGCTGTTGGACGTTCCCTCCCCACCCCCTCAAGTTAGTATATATTTGGGAAGCTTCAAATGACTTTTTCATGTGGCAATTCTTTTGTCATACAAAATTCCCTATCTGCTTTAGATATAAAAGAGGAAGCTTAATGGCCCATGAATAGAGATCCTATACCAAGGCAACTGTAAATCTCTAATGCCGGCTGAATGTACTAAACTATCAGTCTTTGCTCAGCAATAGAAGCAGCTGAGCCTCTTTTTCTGTAGCACAAAACACAGCTGGAGCCACCTGGCAAGACCATGAGATGCAAAGGGAGAGTGTGGGGATGACTGGGTTTCCTAGTTTCATGCTTGAGCTGGAACAAGGCTGGAGAGAGCAGAGCTGGGCAGGAACCAGAGATTCCATTTTTTTCTGGGAGTTCTGTGCTTCAGAAAATGTTTCCATTTGGAGTAAAAGCTCAGATGTAGATTTTTCTGTTTGTTTGTTTAAAGAAAACATATATTTTTGGAATCACCCAGAACATCATATTTTGTTACCTTGTTCAGAATTTCTGAAAGTAGAATTGCTGTAAATATTTGTTCAATCTGATTTGTGCTGCAAAGGTCACTCAGAGAAGAAGTAAGGGTTGGCTTTTCAGAGAAGCTAGGCAAATCCAGGTGCCATTGAGTTTAGCTGAAGTGGTGGGTATTGAACACTTTTGAAAAATTAGGGCTGTGATAGTCATACACCATGTACGTGAACTGGAAAGTCAAAACAATCTTTACCTTGAAGTGATGCATCATCTAGACTATGGAGAAAGAGAAGGGCTCTCTTTCCACAGATGTCTTCAAGCATTTGCCTGTAAATGTCTTTGCTATTACTTTGAACTTCAAAATCTCAGGTTTGCTTAGCAGTTTCCTCCATCATATCTCAGCCGTTGACTTTATTACTTTAAAATTCCTTCTCTGTTTTCATGAAGTGCTGAGAACATCATCTAATTAGCAGAGGAGGAATTGCTTTTGAAGTGGTATTACATGAGACTCTGACCGTGACCACCTGCAGTCAACCTTGTGAAGGAGAGAGACTGTACTTTATTCCATTAACAGTTATTATGAAAGCTGCGGAGGAGGGGAATGGGAATGACAGATGGCTAACATCTTCGGAGAGAGAGTTAATGGAGATGCGTGTTTTCCTTAAACTTTGCAAGGAAGGAGGGCCACTGTTACAAACGCCCTCTAAGGCTGTAGGGTGCTGGCAGTCTCCACCAGTGCCCTGCTGCTGGGGAAAACCTCTCCTAATCCTGGGTGTGAAAGGACATTTCTGCTGTGCAAACGCAGTGAGTGGCCAGCACTGGCCCTGACCTCTCTGGTTTCCAGAAGAGCACAGCTTTTTCCTTCTGGAGGCCCCGGGGATGGCATTGCGGTGGCCAGCACAGAGAGTTTTAAGGCTTACTACACCCAAGCCTCCTTGCCTCCTAGCTCTCCTGAAATCACAGTTAACAGCAGTAAAGATGAAAGCAAATGTAAATGAGAATTTGTTTACATAGCACAAATGTCAGCAATGCAATTACAATGAATTTAGAGACAGAACTAAAAAGAAAACTGTTCTTTTATCCACCCATACTTAAATGAACGCAAAGAGGCTTTGTGCAGAGAAAAACGTTTAACCAAATTTGTTGCTTGGGATCCTTTCTGAGTATAATGTTTACACTTAATTTATTCTATGTGGTTCCATTTAGAATGTATTTAATCAAAACGTTGATTCCAATCTTTTCTCAAGGGTTTGCCTCCCATCTGCCATTTCACTCTCAGAAATACTTGTGTTTTTTGGGCATGGCTAGATGTGCTGATTTTGGCTGTGGTTAGAGTTAATTTTCTTCATAGTAGCTGGTGTGGGGCCATGGTTTGGATTTGTGTCCCACCAGCAAGGAGCTGGGAGGGGACACAGCTGGGACAGCTGACCCCAACTGGCCAAAGGGCCATCCCACACCACGTGATGGCATGCTCAGCACATAAAGCTGGGGAAGGAAGAAGGAAGGAGGGGACGTTTGGAGTGATGGCATTTATCTTCCCAAGTAGCCATTAAGTGTGATTGGAGCCCTGCTTTCCTGGGGATGGCTGAGCACCTGCCTGCCTATGGGAAGTAGGGAATGAATTCCTTGGTTTGCTTTGCTTGCGTGCATGGCTTTTGCGTCCCCTATTAAACTGTCTTTGTCTCAAGCCATGAGTTTCTTCACTTTTACTCTTGTGATTCTCTTCCCTATCCCACCAGGAGGGCAGTGAGCAAGAGGTTGCGTGGGGCTGAGCTGCTCATTGGGTTTAAACCACGACACTAGGTGAAACCACCTTCTGCCTGGATGATGAAGCTCTCTTAGCAGCCCTCCTTAGCTATAAAGAGACCCCCAATTTACTGTAAGCAAAATACTCTTGTTGGCCTGGTGCAGTCACATTCATAGCTCAAGGCTAAAAGCTTTTTTCACATACTGAAACTTAACATTTGTATCAATGTTCTCATTTGTCTCTAACTCTGCAATCCTATTTCAAATAAGCAGATACACAGTTGTGTGTACATGCAGCACTTTTAGTGCTTGTTTTTGACTGGCGTGGCTGCCAGTGGCAAACAGTGCTCGGCCCTTGGGATAGCTATAATGTGATTTAATGACTATTCAGATTTTGAAGTGAAATATTCTAGCAGACATGGTGTCTCCCAGAAGACATCAGAAAATGCTGGATATGGAGAGTGATTTAGTTTGGTGGTTTTGTGGGGGGGTGTTGGGTTTTCTTTTTTACTCATTCTTTTCTTCTTTTTCTGATTACACAGTTTACATGGAAATAAACTCATTGCTAGTTTAGTGATAATCTGTTCCTGATACTTACTGTTTATTTGCCTTGGAAGCTGAGTCGTAATCTTTTATTTGCAGACTTAATTATCTCCATAGCAACTAATTGTGATTTATTAATAATAATAGTACTAGTAGTAGTTGAAACAGAGTGATGGGGAAAGTATATTATGTACCAGACATGTTGATAAAATTGTTTTCAAATAAAATGTCTTTCAAATCTTTTTGAGGAAGCAACAGGTGATCTTAAGGCAATGACTGTATCAGGTGATGGGAGCTTTTCTAGACTCTTCCTACACAACAAATATGTTCCTGATCCAAAACTCATTGAAAACATTGATTTCAGTAGTCTTGGGATCAAGCCCTTGTTTAAGTAATTTCTAAGCCTGCTGTCAAGCAGTCATTCCAATTTTGCAAGCTTTCATAAGAGAGGAATTCAATTAAAAATAAACACTTTGGATTTAAACTTCTGTTGTGATGAGGAACAGGAAATTGAAGAGTAAGGATTGTGTTTTACTGTGGAATTTATTCAGTAGTCTTATAAACTCACTGAGGAACAGATTTCTTTTTGACATTGAATAAACAGGCCTCAATAATTTAAAGAACTTATTCCTAGAGTCCACAAATCCGAAGTCTCACACGTTTTCTATAGAGATGAGGAAGGCAGAGCTAATCCTGATTAGATTTTTCCATGTAAATCCCAGGGATTATAGGAGCCCTCCCAGGCTTGGTGTTTTACATCACTCTCCCAAGTAAAACCTGCAGAAGTGGGGCAGGAGGCATAGAAAATACCTCAACATTCACCTTGAAATGTTTTTCTACTTCTATCTTGCCTGTGGGTTGGAGGTGGGGAAAGAGAGCCTTCTGGGGCCTGTGGAGAGCAAAACATGAGATTCTTGAGAAAAAAGACGTGCCAGAGGCTAAGATAAATCTGCCTCTGAATTTGCAGGTCTTGTCCACTCAAGAAGGCTGCTCTTCTTCTGCAGTCCCCTTCTCCCTTGAAGTCCTCAGCAGTTGTTCTTAGCAGCAATACTGCGAAGCACACGGGACTGCTGGTAACGCGCCAGCATGTGCCTGAGCTCATGATGTGAAAAACACACTTTGCCTCAGAGATGGTGGGGTCCCCACCATGGCTTCTGGCAGGGCTGTGCTAGCACTGAGTTCCCTAACACTTGCACAGTGGAAGAGACTTTAAAAAAAAAAAAAAAATAATCAGGTGGATTCATGATATTTCTTGTAGCAATAAATACCTGCACAAGAGACTCTGGGCAGTAAGATACTACAGTATGCATTTATTCCATATAGCAAGCCCTCCTCCCATATAGCCTGCCCCAAGAAGTCCCACTTGATCCTTTGTGTCATGACAAGGTCAAAGGCTCAGCAGATGCACACCGTGTGGCTCCTTTTCCAGGCTGCTGTTTTAACGCGCAGGAGAGGGAACCTGTCCAGAGATTAGGTTGCCAGCCTTGAACTTGGGAAATTGGATTCAGTTTTCTGTCTGCAGTTGATTACTTATAAGACCTGAGGGAAATAATTTAGTGTTGGATTCTTCAAGGTGTAATGCCTATTTGTTTTCCATGGAAATTGGTTAAGGTTAGATGCTAAGTATCTTGACATTGTCTGAGGGGCATTTGAGCTTGTACCTGAAAAATGGAGATGAGGTGATTCATATACTTGATAAATGTACTAACAATTGTGAAGTTGTCATACTTAATAGGTACAGAAGTCATAAATTTACCACAAATAGGACTACGTGGCTCTTGATGCTAATTTGACCTTTCCATCGTGTTTGAAAGGATGTTTTTGGCTGTAGAGATGAACTTCTTGTAATATTGAGATCAGTGGTCAATTTTATTATGGACTTCTGTAGATCCACTTACTCTTTAAGGGATTTTTATTCTTATTCATCTTTTCCTGTAATTACTGAAATAATCCCTACATCACTAGGTCTGTAAGTTAGCCATAGAAAAAAAACAGCACCAGTCAAGGCAATGAGGAGTTTGTCTAGATGGAAAAATACTGTCTCGTGCAGATGGCACACAAGCACCCAATGGCTACATTTTTCTCTAGAGCTTGAGAGATTTATATTCAATCATCCTCTCAGGAGTAGAAGCAGTCTAGTCAGGATAAAGTGGCACTCTTAATACACTTCTCAGAAGGGCTTTAGTTGCTTTAGCTCTCTGAGCGAGTTCATTCAGGGTCTCTGTGTGGCCTGACATTATGCCATGAAGATGTATCCTGAGATACTCGACAGAGTTCGGTGTTGAAGATAAGGATTGCATGTGGCCACAAGCTAATCACTTTCTGCTTAGGGCTTTACTGACTGGAAAATGAAGGCTTCTGCCTCTGAAACATCTCAGAAATCGTTGGTTGTTTTATTCCTTTCATTTGACCTCTGCTTTTTGCCACCTTCCCCTTCTGTAGTTGTCCTCTTCTACCTGTCAGACGTTAATTTTCTGCCTCTTCTCCTTTCAGGAACAAACTGGCATTGCTTCCTCTTTGTTTCATTGTACACAAGTGCCATTAGTGGGAGAATTTATAACCCTGCACAAAACACTCCTTATTCTTTACTTTCTGCTGGAGGAAAAGTGGTATAAGATTATTTTTTTGCTACTTTTATATTCAGCAGCAGCAAAGAAAAAAAAAAAGAAATAGGTTGATTCATACCTTTTTCACCTAAGATGCATTGACTTAAATTAATGCACTTGTCAGAATAGAATTAAATGCTCTTGTGATGAATCAAGAGAATCCTCAACCTCACCTTCTGTGAATCTTAAGAAAGGAATATTTATTTTTCTTGCGTCCTTTCAGTCTAGAAAAGAACTGAAATTGTGCTTGGTACTGCTTGCATAGTGCTGAATCAATCACAGGAAATAAATAGTGGTGTCAAACTGCCTCTTTTTGGACCTCTAGTACTTTATCTCACCTTACAGATGTGAGCAGTTTTTGAGCAAGCAACAGATTACTACGGACTGGTCAGCATAGGATCTGGGCACCGAAAAGCCAGAGCAATGTCCTGGTGGCAAATAAAACGAGGCAACAAAACATTCATTTTCCATAAAGGTTTTCAAGCAAAAAGGATTTGCTAATAACAGTCAGGCAGTTGTTGTAATGCAGGAATCCCGATTTAACCATTTTGCTCCTATTAACTAGTGTTTGTAGCGTTCGGAGTCGGTCAGACGCTGACTTACGAGGGCTGCGGTTGGAAAGGGGCGCTTGGTTACATCTTTGTCTGCAAAGGCTGTGAGGAGAGAGGGGATTAAAGGGGCCAGCATGACAAGTGTTAAAAAAAGCTCTACAAAAAGGAAAAATGCATGCATGCAGAGTTTCCCAGACCACCTTAACTTTGTACATATTCAATATTCAGAATTATTCTGTGAATAATTTATGCAAACATATTCCAGTGCTACAACCATTTCACGGGGTATTTGCTATTTTGGGACTTGTGGTTGGTCACCTATTTCTGTGTGATGGTTACCAGTCTCTGCATGCGTGATTCTTATGTGTAGCTCTCTTGGGTGAATATATTTGCCTATTTGCCAAGCTTTCCCTATGTGCAAATAAATTTTTGCTTTCAGCAGTGTGCATACAAAAACCAAACAGAGATAAGGGGTTGCAAATATTGTCAGAAGGAACATTGGTACCGATGAAATGCATCTCTACAGCATTTCTTTGTCAAATGGTGCTCTGGCTCTAATATCTTCATTTCCAAGAGGATAGGAGGCTACCCCTCAAAGTTACTCCCCGAGTCAACTTTGAGGAGCACCTGGAGGGGTGTCCAAATCCCTCCTGGCAGCTCCGAAGGCAGCGAGCAGCCCAGCAACACATGGGTCTCTAGCCCTCGCTAGCCAAGGGAGCAAAAAGCAATGCTGTGAAGCCCAAACTCTGGTTCTGTGCACCGCAGCACAGAGCCCACCCGGCCACAGGGTTGAAAATAGTCAGGGATGGTGTTTTATTAGGATTTACAAAAACATGAAAAAGGCAATGATTTCCCTGCTTCCTTCCTCTCCATGTATTATTCCATCCTTGCTCTCTGTTAGATTTATCCATTTGGAGAGGGGGGAAGAAAAAACCCCATCATATGGGCATGACTTCTTATTTCTCTGCTCTATCACATGCATTCGCCGTCCCAGCAGTTTGGGGACTTCTCTGATGCAATTCTTTGCTACCCAGCGCTGGGCAGTAAAGCTCCCTGCTACGGCCGCGCAGCGCTGCCCGGCCCCCAGGAAGGGGCATGCGGGGCTGCAGATGAAAGGGACATTAATAAACCCGGTGAATTTTCAGTTTTCTCCGAAGGCAAATTTAGCCGTGTTGTCTCCCACTGTGCGAAATGATAATGAGGCAATCGATCGTAAACAGGTGCAGCGAGGAGCGGCTCGGCGTACAGCGAGCCTTCGCACTCCGCTGCCGCGCTCGGCGTCTGAATCTTAATATAGTTCCAGAAAGAGTGACAGAATAATAATTCCCATCTCATGTTAAGGTAGAATCCTGTAAAATTCTGGAATGAATGCCATTCTTTTCATAGGTTCGTTGCATTTGCCAAGCTTCATTTCAGGAATTCCTCAAGCAAGGAAATACATCTTTAGGAAGTATTTGTGTAATGAAATGTTTACTCATTACCTGAAGTTTTACACCGGTTTATAAATCTTTAAGTACTTAGAGGATTTATGGATTTTTTTTTTTTCACTAGTCCACACTGTAAATCATTTTTATAAAAAACCAACTTGGTTGTGTCTTTAGTCTGACTTGGTGCTGTGGTCTCTATCACCTTGTTCTGTGGGAAGGGTGGGTTCTGGGGTTGTTTAGCCTGGAGGAGGCTGAGGGGGAGGACCTTATCGCCCTCTACAACTGCCTGACAGGAGGCTGTAGCAAGGTGGGAGTCGGCCTCTTCTCCCTGGTAATGGGTGATAGGACAAGGGGAAATGGCCTCAAGTTGCACCAGGGGAGGTTTAAGTTGGTGTCGTGGTTTAACCCGGCTGGTAACTAAGCACCACGCAGCTGCTCGCTCACTCCCCATCTCCCTCAGTGGAATGGGGGAGAAAATAGGAAAAAAAAAAAGACACATGGGTTGAGATGGAGACAGTTTAATAAGAGAAAAAAAACCCAACGCAACCGACCAACTGCCTAACCCCCCCGAGCATGACGTTATATGGTATGGAATAGCTCTTTGGTCAGTTTGGGTTAGCTGTCCTGGCTGTGCTCCCTCCCAGCTTGTTATGCACCTGGCTGAGCAGGAGAAGCTCAAGAAGTCCTTGAGTAGTCTGAGCACTACTTGGCAACAGCTGAAAACATCAGTGTGTTATCAACATTCTTGTAGTGCTAAATCCAAAACACAGCACTATGCCAGCTACTATGAAGAAAATTAGCTCTATCCCAGCCAAAACCAGGACAGCTGGACGTTAGGAAAAATTTTTTCACTCAAAGGGTTGTCAAGCATTTGAATGGGTGGTTGAGTACATGGAGGTATTTAAAAGACAGGCAGACGAGGTGCTTAGGGACATGATTTAGTGGTGGGATGGCACTGTTAGGTTAACAGTTGGACTTGATGATCTTAAAGGTCTTTTCCAAACTAAACGATTCTATGATTCTAAGGCTAGAGCAGAAAACACACAGTCATATTAACACGCGCCTGTGCACATGCGTGTGTACCTAATCCCTTATAATTCTACTTTATTTAACTGATAGGCAACCAGGTAACACTTGGTGGATGGCTGCTGAGTTTCAGTAGGACAGCACTCCTCTGCAGAAGGGGAGTGAGGACCCGCTGTGGGTCAGTGTTGGCTGGGCACGATGCTGGTACTGCCTGGGTGGGGGGATGGCACAGGGGTGCAGGGGCACCTTCTCGTGCTCTGCTCTTCCTGCATTCCTAATCTTGCAGAGTTTTGGTTTTTTTAATTATTCTTTTTTCTCCTTTGCATTTTCATTATATATGAGATGCTTTACATCTATCAATATCTGTTCTTTGTTCCCCTTTTTATGGTTTCCTTGTTATGCCCTAAAACAAGCCCTGCCCAGCTCTGAGTTGCATTCCTTTACTGACCAGCCCTTCCTTTACTAACCAGTCCTTGACCATTTGCGATTTGTGCTTTTACCTCTGGTGTCATTCTGTGCCTGTCATCCTATGGGTGTATTCTCAGGGGCCCCTGTGACAACCTGCTCAAAAACCACTAAAAAGAAAAAAAGACACAAAGCCTCATATATTCATGTCTAAATCCAGGAAACTTCTACTTAGCTTTAAATATATGCTGAAGTATCTTTTTCAGTATTTTTTCTTTTTAAATTGTCACTGGAATGACACCTTCTCCTGTTCCTCTTTGAAAGGATTTTATCTGATCTTTTCTGTGTTCTTTGTGCCTAGAAGCTTCCACAGAAACCTCTTGTGCTGAGAAACATGTGTATACACGACTCAAAAACCATCTGCTGCTCTGTCACCTGAAAGACTTTGCACAGAAAGCTAATGCATAATTTATAGTAGAGATTTTTGTCACGTTTGGAAGATGTAGCTTTTTTACCCTAGCTCTACAAAGAGGAAGATGCTTTTCCTGGACCAAAGAGCCTAAAATCTAGTCTTAGTACTGCAGATACCAACTCACATGCTTAACTTGGGCAACATCTGCTCTGTACCTGGTACATGGTCATGCAGTGCCTTGAAGGCCATGTTGCTCTCTAGCTGCAGCAATGCATGCTTGACTTTCTTGTCTGCCTAAATTAAGCCCAAGCCTGCAGGTCTCACCCGCCCTTAGAGGGTGCAGTGAGGAGACCTCTCAGCAGTCCGGTCTGTCTGATACAAGTAACCAGTAACATGAATGGGAATATAAACTGCCTTTGTGCCTGTTTTAGGATTTCTGTAAGGGTCAGTTTAAAGGCAGCTGATTGCAATAGCGCTTCAGAATGGGCTCCTTATAGCAAGCATAGTCAGATAAGGAGGCAAGTCCCTGGGGTGAAGGTGCATTCTCCATGCAGTAGACAGCAGCACTCTCACTGCAGTGGCATCGTGTTGAGTTATGTGGAACAAACACCATGGACACAGCGTACCTGGGAGACAAAAAACTTTGATTCCAGGCTGAAGGGCGCAGAGGTAATTTAGTCTTGGCAAGCCCACTGTCTAATGGGAGGGTCTCCACACTCTGCTCTCCTGCTGTTTCACTCGGGGCAACAGTGGGAATAGATGCTAGAGCTGGTGAGAGGGTCTTTAAGACTTTAACCTATGTTCACTACCAAAGAATGTAAGTGCCTTCAAAAACAGATATTCAGATTTTATGTTCTCTGAACAAGTGAAATTGCCTTCCTCTTTCAGTACCACATCAAGGATGTTATCTGTGACACCTCTGTTTCAAAGGAGAAAAGTTCAGTAAATATAAAAATAGTTTTCTATCCTTTGCCTAGGATTTGTTGCAAAGCAGCTGCCAATGGTACTGGACCCACCGTGGGTGAAACTGCGATACAGCCTGGGTATACAGTTTTGACTTCTGCTTTCATTATAAACCTGAAATACATGAAGTGAAACCCTCACCTGTTGTATGCGCCAATTTACCTAATGTCAGGTTTCTAAATCTAAACTTGTTCTTTTAGGGTACAACTGCTTACAGCAGCGTGTGGGAATGGGAGCAAGACTGCCCGTGGGTGCGTGTTACCTGGCTTCTTGGAAAATCTTCTTTCCAGTAACTTGTCCTCGATCCATGTTTTAGCCAATGGCTACAGTGTTTGCTTTTTGACGGGAGTACTTCTGCTTTAATACTGCCTTACTATGTACCATGTGGAATATTTTTATAAAATATGACTAAGCATATGGTATGTAATACAATATCCTACACGTGAAAAAGTAGACATTTCCCTATTAGGTCCTCTTTCTCCCTGCTTCATCTTTGGACCTTTCTAGTAAACGGTTGCATACTAACCTGAGCCTCACTAGACCACAGAATGTTGTTCTAAATCATTTAATCACCTCCCAGGTGGCCTTAAGCAAGTCTTAATATCATTGTCAAAGTGCTTGACTGTCACGTCTGCCGTCCAATGGGCTAATAACCACAGAACATATCGCACCTTATTATATTAGTCTCCTTCCAGTTTTTATGTCAGCACAAAAATAATGTTCTCAAGCTCTTGCATGTGTATCAAAATGCTGTGCTCCCTGTCTCTAATTCGTCATTTCTGTTATTGCTCCATTGCTTCTCTTGTTTACTGTTGTGTCAGGAAGATTATTTCTGTTTTGGCTGTGGTACGTGCTGCATTTTATGGGTGTTTTCATGAAATGCTTAACTGGCAGGTTTGGGTGTTTTTCAGAGAGATCTCTTATTGGTGCTTACTTTATTAATTATTTCTACATAAGATAGAGCCATTCTCTGATGGAGAGATAGCAGGGAGCATGAAGGGGGCATGAAACAGCTCTTTACCCAGCAGCGAATGTTGCTCGCAGTCCTCCAACCCCCAGACATGGACGTCATCGAGATGGGGACAGATCATTGCTGTTGGAAGCAGAGTGCTGCGAGGACTCCTCTGCATTAACAACTCCTCCAGTAGCTCCCATTCATTAGTCTTTATCTGCGTTCTGTGTACATGTATTTTCTGGTGAAGACATTATGGGTTGGGTTTTTTTCCTCTGAGAAAGGAGCTCTAAAAACTTAGGTTTGCCAAATACAGGTGGAAGGGACTGAAACGCGTTTCCACTCATGCTGCTCTTCCTGAGGCTAGCAGCAGTTCACTGATCCCAGCGGTGGCCTCGGTGGTGGCAGGAATGGCCATGGGAGCTGCACGAATGGGAGCAGCGGGAGGCTGTGCCTGTCTCATGAACCATCACGTCTTGCCTACCGGAGAACAATCAGCATTAAAAGTCAGGGCACACAAAAATTGAAAGGACTTCAGATAACTTTACAGCTAAAATGACTTCTGTCTTTTGAAATGAAGTATGTTGCAGCATTGCACCGATAAATAACCTGTGAAGGCCAAGACAATACTTGTGCTGGCAAAATGCAGCCACAGTTTGTCAGTGAAGTCCATTTTTTAAAAAGTTTTGGGGCACACCTGTCTGCCTCACTAATGGTATATCATTGGTACGCGTGGCCAGAAGCCTAGGAAGAAAAACCAAAGGACAGAGGGAGAGAAAGCCTACACCATCTTTGGGTACTAGACACATAGATCAGATTCCAGAATTCATCACGTGTAACGTTGCACCGTTCCTTGTATTTCCTTCAGCAGTCATCAAGCATAAACCAGCACAGAGCTGCTTTGGATTCATCTGATGTTTTAGTGTCTTCATTTTGCTATGATAAAATGATGTTACCTTGGCATAATTTCATTCAATGACTTCAATACATCTGGGCAAATACTGCTCTGGGGGTGTTTTTGTTTTCTTTTTTTTTTGTTCAGAGACCAAACCAAAAAAGCAGGAAAAAAAATGTCTTGAGTCAGAATTTTCTAAAGTTTTCTTTGGCAAAATGGAACCAAAATACTCATCATGCCAAAACCTTGAATGAACCAAAATGTTTCATTCCACCAAAATTGAATGTTTTGTGTTCTGATTACTCCTGTCTTTTTTTTTTTTTATTTGAATGACACTTTGAACTAATAGGTTGCAACATTTTACTTGCAGACCGTTGGAAAGGAAGGATTTGCCATATTCAGAAATCTATTCCTGTACTCTCCTTTCAGCCAAGATTTTAGCTGAATTCAACCTGAATTTACTCATTGTTTCCTTTTTTTTGTCAAATTCACTGCTTGTGGAAAAACATCCCCCAGATTTTTTCCTCTTGCTGTTGAACTGATTCTCGAATTTTCTTCCTGCTTATCAGTGAGATACTCCTACAGGTTTTCTTTTGACTTTGTTTTTTCTGATGAAGAACATTTCAGTTTTGTTCCTTGATGATCTAAAAGTTCCTGCCATTTGCCCTGTGCCACCGTTCAGATCCTTCATTAACCTTTCCCTTTTCATTAAGGAACATTCAGTTAAAGCAAAAGTGTGAAACTGTGTGAGGAGAGATGAATCAAAGATTTATATTTGGGTTGGCGCGTTGCATGCTCTTGAAACACATCTTGCCTTGAGGATGCTTGGCTCTGCCAGGGAAGCCCACAGTCCTCCAGGCAAGAGTCCATCCCTGCCCAGAAACATTTCTGTTGCTGTTTGTTTGTTTCTTGGCCCAGAAGCTTGGTAATCTGGGCTTTTCCCAAAGTACACGTACTTGTGGGCATAGGCTACTGTAGTGCATCCAGAGTGTTTGAAAGATGTTTTCTGGTTTTATTATGGAAATAAGAATTCTCACCAAGAATTTCCAATGAGCTTCTCTCCAAAGCCGGAATCTGGGGTTGGTTCCCAAGCTCTGCACAATTCATATCCTTCCATCCATCCACCTTTAATCTTCTGCATGTACATAATAAGTATCCAGTAAACAGTGTGATTAAAATGAAATTATTTTGGGAGGATGAATCCTGTTTCCAAGGCTCATAATTTGCCCCTTCCAACCCTGAAAAAGCGACCCTTTTGAATGAGGTTTTCTAAGTCTGCTTTGTCTGCAAAACTGAGTTTTAAATAGTCCCATAAAACCTCTTCATTTCCTGTGCCATGTGCATGAAAACATACTCTTTAGATTGTTGGGGCAAGGGAAGTTGAGGTTTGAGAATAATGCTGCATTTATATATAGAGTTAAATAGGCCTGAAAATAATCCTTGTAAGATTTTTATTTACATGACCAAAATTAATCAAGTTCTGATTGTTTGAAAACTACAGTATGGTATGTCAGTAATACTTTAACAAGCAAACTAATCAACTGTTCCTCCTACTGCCTAGAACCGATGAAGGAAAAAGATTCTTATTAATTCCACTTTTAAATGCTTGGGAGCCATGCAAATGCTCGCTGGTGAGAGCCAGATGGGTCCCTCGATAGCGAGATTCTTTTATAGGCTCATTCCTCATTTCTGTGGCTAATGCTTTCCTCATAATGGGGAGATTGTCCCCACTGATCCTATTTCTGGTTGTACTGCTGTTCTCAGAGGCAGCTGGAATATGAGTCATGGCTGGCATGTCATTCTGGCGGCCACCACCGGGTATTGGTGTGACACTGAGACTAGAGCCCACCTCCGAACCCTCCCTGCTGCCGGGGATGGAACATCCCACTGGACTGAGGGTCTCTACTTGTGTCTGGTGGCTGGGGCCCTCCCTGGCAGCTTGGCAGGAGAGGAAGGGAGCTGGGATGAGTTGTCCCATGTGGCTGGCCTGGGGCAGCCCGCTGGACCGCTCTGAACTCGGTCACTTGGCCAAGTACGGCAGGCTTTCGGTTGGACAAAATCTTCCTCTGTAGCTTAACAAACCTAAAAGTCGCCTCATCTCTGACGCATTTTGGGTGTAGCTACATCCTTATGGCTTTTTGTGTTTTGTTTTTTTCTATGGCAGTTTCCTTCTGCCTGTGTTTACATCCAGAATAAACATGTCAGCATCCCTCAGCAGGCCTCCTGAAGAGCTCAGCCTGATGCCTCAGGGTGGACTGACAGAGCCACCTCTTGCAGATCCTCTTGCTGAACAACCTATTGCAGGTTTCTCAGGCATCTTTAAAACCCCAATTCCCAAGAAATCTTTGAATTTTTGGTTCAAAGCAGTTGAAATGATGTTACAAAAAGGCAAGAAAAAGTGAGCCAGACAACAGGTTGCCTCCTGGTATCTCAGGTCATCATAACCCTCTTACTTTCTTGTTTTCTTTGAAAGTTATTATTTCCACTTGGCTACTTCTGTAGACTTCAGATTTGACAGATGAGGGTTACCAGAGCCAGAGAGAGCTCAGGACCAGCTATTGTAACTCAGTCTTTGCACAGGCCCAGGAAAATGCTTCATAACCAGAGAAAGCTGATGTCTCTGGGAGTCGGTTGCCTCAGCCACCTTTCCTTGTGCTTCCAGCAGCACTGTCTACATCCTGGTCTGAGCATGGGCCTGCATCTGTGTGCCCTGACCTACTTGCAAGGTCCAGGGATGGGGAAGCTGCAGACCTCTCTGCTCGTTTTCTACAACTGAAATACTTTTAGTGGTTGAGGGAGTAAAAGCTCCTAGATAAGGCACCATTATTAAGCTGCAAGGAGGAGCGTTGTTTGAAGGAGAGAAGGCAGATTTGGGGTTATTGCCCTTCAAAGGGAGGGATCTGGGGCTCTGGATTAGAGTGCCCTAATAGATGCACTGGAGCTGCAGCGTGAACTCTCCCGGCCTTGGCAACTGGCCTTAGGCAGAAACGCCACTGGAGAAGCAGAGACTATGGGAATCAGGTCAGCCTGATTCGCAGTGAAAGCCTGTCCAGGGATATAAACAGCCATATGGGATGGGCTGGCTGAGGCCCCTGGCTACGCAGGGCCGCCTGCGTATTGGCAGCGCAGAGTGTCGCGCTGAACGTCAACCAGAACAAATCCATAGTCAGAAAGTGGCAGATCCTGAGCTGGGGAGCTTAGGAGCAGCAACACAAGGAGGGAGGAGGGGTGAGTGCAATTAAAAGGCTGCAGGAGGCAGGGCAAGTGCCAGCTGGGTGCAGGGGCCTTTCATGGGTGCTCCTCCGCAGCCAGGGGTGTTGGGATGAGTTGTGCAGCTGTTTTGGTTAGAAGGATCAGAGAGATGCCCTGACCAAGGTCTGACAGAGATTACTGAGGATTACATGAAATCTCAAAATGCTTTGGGCGGTGGGAACTTTTGGAAGCTGGGACATTTTGACCAGGACTGCATGCAGATTAGAGCTGAAATTAGGTGGAACCATGACACGAGCTTTTACTGGTCAGTAAATTCTGGCCCCTGAGGTGCCAGAGACCCACTGCAGGGAAAGGGGCCCCAGGTGAGTCTGTGGCAGAGGTTTTATGTGCCCTGGGGGATGTGGAAAGTGCCCTCCTACTACATGTTTTAGAAACCTCTTCTTTGAGGGCTGCAAGCCTGTTGGTAATAAAAGCTGAACGTAGCAGACAGTTGTTAGACAAATTGCTTGGGGATTTTACGGTGATGTGAGCCTCTCCTCAAAGAACATAAATTGGGACTGATTTTCCCTGGTGAGGAATGGATTCAGTCTCAACAGATGCTGAAGACCTGCCACCTATTTGGGAAACACCTCCTTTGATTTTTTGGCTGCTAGGGGTATGTAAAGTATCTATAGCCGAGAAGGTAATAATAAATACTGCAACAGAGGAAAGGTTATTACAGTCCAAGCAAAACCACAATAGTAATTGAGAGCTAGAGGTGCCTGGTGAGTGACTTTTGTCTGAAGAGGCAACACTGGCTGTTGGCTTGCTGCATTGGAAGTACAAAACCAGCCAAACCCTCCCAGTCAGGAAATCTAGTAGCAGAACCCCATAAAAATGTCGCTGAATTAGGGGAGATTTTACATTATCCTGCAGAGCAGGAAATACTACATGAGAAGCGTAAGAAGACAAGTGTTGGCCAGCCTCTGCTGTGGTGGTGCTGGGAAACCCGTAGGTCCCATCTCTGAGCGCCGCTGGTCAGCGGGCTGCGTTTGGGTTGCCCATTCTGCTTGTTTTAAACAAAAGTCTGCACAACAACAAAGTTGGTTTCGGAGGTGGAGCATTGTAAGAGTGTGGGCATGGTAACATGTGTGCATATGAATATGCACGGATTTGCTTCTTGTCCATCCAGGGAAAAAAGGTCACTACTGGCTATAGACAGGGAGCTGCTTCTACCCCCTCTGGTCTGTCTGCCTGTTTGTGTCTGCCTTACCTTGCCAGGAACTATTTGCTTCTGTTGCCTACAAGAAGGAGACCTGGGATGGGATTTTACAACACGATATTTATTATTACAAGTCATGTAACAGAACTTCTGTTTAGTTTTCTCTTGCTACTTTTCTTCAGCTCCATTTATGTGCCACCAGGCATCCTGTTTGCAAACTGGCTGCCATCCCTGGCATCTTCTATGTGATCGACCTCCTCTGTGCCACAGCTCCATCCCTTGGCCAGGGAAGAAGGGCCGGCCGACCCCTGTGCCGTACACTGCCACATCAGCTGCCACTTTCTTGGCTGTCTTACTTCGCCAGACCTGACAACACTCTTCTCCTACTCCAGGGCAGAGTGGGTACACAGCAGACTGCCAGTGTTCAAGCCATGGATCCATGGCTGTGGCTGTTGGCATCCATGTGCCCGGCCAGGATTTCCGTCTCACCCTGCCTGCGTTGTGTAGAGGTACAGGAAGCTTTGAGGGCCAGGACCTTTTCCTCTGACAACACAGCACCAGTGTCATCACAGAGTCTTGGTCCACTGCCGAGAGCTTTCACAAGGCATGTCATAAACAGTCAGGGATATTGACTGTGAGAAATGTCTCAATAATTTTTCTTGAGGCAGGTTCTTTGGTGAAGGAAAAAAAAACCCCTTTTATTTGCGATTGCACTGGCAGGCGTCCTGCAAGCAGGAGAGCACCCCATGGTTATGCAACATGGCTCATATACCCTAGCTTGTGACACTCAAAGCCCTCCCCTGTTTCCCCATTGGATGAGTACTCCAGGTTCACAACCCATCCAATGCTTATTTCTGACCCAACACGCCATACATGGCTTTTGGTTGCCAACCTGTTACTTTTTAAATTTCTGTTTTCCCTCTGGGAGGTTGTAATGTTTTGTTGACAAGCTGTGAGGTGGTAATGGCTCGTTCTCCAAGCCTTCCTAGTGCATGATTCCTGTCCAATGTCCCTAAAATGTCCAGCTGCTGCAGGAATTCTACAAGCTTGTTTTACAAGCTTTCTTATCACTGCAAGTGCATTTCAACACCACACCTATCTTTCCTGAGCAGTGTGGCTTCCCTTTGCAAAAATTTTCTTACATTGACAAAGCATTGGAAAGAAAAGCCTCCTAACCCAGCATCCGCATGCTCCCAGGTAGCTCTCAGGGACCATTTAGTGTAAAAGTTGTCTGTTCCATGACAGAGTACCCGTGAGACAGATCCCAGTTCCATTTCCTTCCTTTTCTTTACCATTTCAGTAAAAATTCACTGAACTGGCTCAAACTCTTTTTTTCCTTTTTTTTTTTTCTTAAGCATTTTACAGGGAATTAGTAATACTCACAGACTATACGCCTGAACAGAGACCATACAGTTATCTACAAATCCTTGGCATGAGACCACGCTTGTAAATAAATCACAAAATCACAGACAAGGAACTGAGTTTCCTTTAAAAGGCACTTCTAGGGTGTTGTAGTGATAATTATTGCAATCATAAGGGAAGCTGTTGACAGGCAAATGAAGCAGTCTAGAAAGGGTGGTGAAGAGGTTAATCGAGATGGTTCACCCTGGTCAAATCATATAAAGTGCAAAGTCTCTACAAGCATCGGAGCTATGTTGTATGAAGTTTTGACATCTTCAGAAATACGTGATAGAAGTTTGATAATGTCACATAGGAGACCCTGTAGTGAAACTTAGAGCAGAAATTATTAGATTTCAGACTTCAAAGGCAGATGTGCAGTAGATTGGGAGAAAACAAAATATCTAGTCCAATCTGGGTTTAAATAAGTTTATTTGGGGGTCTGTTTATTTTTCTGGCTTCACAGGCATTTATGTAATCAAAATAGTGAATATGGCTTCCTAGGCTTGCCCGCATGGCTAGCAGTGGGCAAACTTTCATAGGTATCAGGCCTCAGCTGTGATTTTTTTTTTTAATTATTTACTTTTTGAAAATCAGTTGAAGTAAATTAATTCAACTTTTCATTCGCTCTTCTGTGCTGAAATAGACCGAGCTGTGTTGAAATAAACTGAACTTTTGAAGATTGTTGTCATGGTCCGTTTGGAACTCTCAAATTTATAGGACAGCATACTCTGTAAATTAAATTTCATTTTATAAGCTCATTAAGAAAGAAACAAACAACACAGAAGGGCTCAATCTCCTTTGCACAGACTAGTCTATCACATGAATTCACCAATTCATTGAGAAAGTCATGAGGATTCTCACTTGCAAGTTCTCTTAATTCATAACTTGCAACTCACAACTCGTAACTCAACTCATGCACCCATGAACAAAATAGTTACCCGTCTGGTGGTGGTGCTCGTCCTTCCTCCTCCATCACGGTGAGGGCATCCCCTGTATCACACTGGGAAGCACAAAAGCCTCTGAAGTCCAGCTGCTGCTGGATCTGCTTCCAAAGGTTTTTGGTTAAGCTGATGTTTTTATATCTTCTAGCCTGGAATTTTGGTCTCTGCCATTTCCACGAGTTAGGGGATTCTGAAGCTGCCAGACGACGAACATGCAAAGATGACAGCCGCTGGAGACAGCAATCTGTGGGTGATCATGGCTGGGTAATGGGGCTTTATCTCTTCCTGTCCCTCCTGTCCTGCCCACCTGCTGCTCTGGCTTTGACCTAATGGTGCTGCTCCCAATACATATCAGGCCTTAGCGTGTGCTGTGTTAGCCAAAAGCTGAGCAGGACTTGAGTGAACGGTCACAACTGTTAATACTAAACTTTGCCAGGAATCATCAGGTTGGTGAGTCCCAAACTCTGAGAAAACCTCAGCTGGGTTTCAGCTGGTTTGGGGAGCAAAGAGGATATTCCTTGTCTTGCAGCCAGACCAAAATTCTGTCTAGGAAAAAGGCAGCCTGCCATTTTGCAATACCTGATCAGACCAAACTAATTTTTGAAGTCATTGTTACTATAGCCACATCCAGGATTTGGAAAAACCAGCTCTGAGTTTTCACTTCAAGTCTGAATAACATGAGCAATTTGGGGCTTTTGTATGCATTTATTATATACCTGCAGAAATTAGTTGATGACTGTGGCTATATACTGATATAAAGCTGTTTCTGTATTATTTTATCACATCACAGCTAAATTGCTGCTAGATTGTGTAGACTTATTTGATCAGCTGTCACCAAATGCTGACATTTTGTTCAACCATTTCCTAAGATTGGGCTTTCTCCTGAACATGCCACCACAGTCCCCTGACTGCTTAGTTCTAAAAATGTTGCATCCTAACGACCACGAGGAAGGACTCCACAAACTGCTACTGATGGATGAACTCCAGATGCTGCTCCAAGCATCTTCACCCCCCGGTGGTGAGGGCTTCAGGAGCACTTTGCCCACCCTCTTGTGCCCTGCTCTCTTTTGCCCTCTGTGCCAGCACGGTTGGTGGTGCAGCCACCCAGATCGGGGAGTTGATTGGGCTGGAGAACAGCTATTTAAGGAGTGCTGAACCTAATGTGTACTTGTTGCCTCAGACTGTTAAGACTAATTTTACAGCTGTGCTGTGTAATGGCTTTGGCCATGATTATCGTTCTCACTGGAGTCCCTTTGCGCTGCCGAAGTAACGCAGAGAAAACAAACTAGTCCGTCATTATTTACTTTACCATTATTTTCTGTTTGCTTACAATGGTGTGGATCTGTTTTACAATGAAGGATTAGCTCATAGATATAGAAAGTAACTTTATGTGAATGTTGGCTGTGACCAAGCACGTTATTTGTAGATAGCGATGCGCTGAAGCAGTTTATTTTGCCTGGCAATAAGGAAAATGCTGCCGTGTCTGAATGCTGCTGTTAACAGGAGCCCAGACTAAAAGCTCACCTGTAAGGAAAGCAGGGTACTGTATAAAAAAAAAATAAAAAATACAGCTACGGTATGTGCTACTTATTCACATGCAAGCAGAGTTTCCAGCGCTGATGGCATAAGCCTGTAACCCAACCTCGCATTCCCAGCGCTGCGTGGAAGTTAAATAGTTGGAATTTGTCTTCAGTGCCTACCTCTGCCAAGAAGATCCATTCATTCTTGTCTAAAGTGCTTTGAAAATTAAAATGCTAATTGTGCTGATGTCACGAGAATTACAACTTTCTTATAGGTAAGTTGTAATTCTCACTATGTAACTGGTATTTATTAACACTTTCTAGTATTAGATAGTTGCCTGCAAAATATTTTAGTGCCCTAGCATAAATGATAAATGGGTGACTATCACATGCTCATAAAACATTTAAAGATGTGTAATCTAGCTACATGCTACAGCAGTTTGCAAAGCCATTAATAGGCAAGGGAAGAGTGACTTGCTTGTGAAGGCTATGTAGGCTTTGGCATTTAAGATCCCCTCCCCTCCCTGTGAAATTTAGTGAGTGCCTCAGTAGTAGTGGCTGGTGATGTAAAACTATTGCAATGTGCAGGCGTCTGGGAGTGGAGGTGGATGTCACCTTTCTATATGCAGGGGAGGTGACTCTGACACAGCTTGTCAGCGGTTAGGGAGGACCTAATGAAGGGCCAGGGAGTGATGGCGGATGGGCAAGAACCTCTTTTGCAATCTGTGTAGCATTCGCGGTGCAACGCTCAGATGCTGGCCTGCGGGAAGCAGAGCACGCTCTGTCCCTGCATGAGAGCCAGAGCCATGTGCCTGTGCCCACCCGAAGCCCTGTGCCATGTTCTCCCTCACCACCTGACCCGGGGTTCAAATCTGGTTTCCACCAGGAGATCACACTTGGGAGCACATTTAGCCAGCACAGCCAATGTGGCTCAGAGTCCTGGCAGGAGTGGCTTCACCCATCCTGGTGGGAGGGGAGCCCTGGAGCAGTGTCCAGCATCCAGAGTTGTTCTGCGAAGTTCAACTAATGGAGCAAACCTCAACAAGAGACAGCATAAAAAGGAAAGGTGGTTTTATTTTGTACAAACCAGGTTTTGCTCATGCATGCTCCATTCTGTCATAGGTTTTTTCACTTGCTCGTTCTTTTGTACTCAGAAGCTTGCAGATGTGTCTGCACTTGGTCTGTCGGGATTACTTGGGGTGACAAAGGATGAGGGAAGCTAGTTATTTAGTTCTTATTGTGTCTTCTGGGTTATTCTTATTATTGGCAACCACACGGTTGGGTTTTGGATGTGTCTTTTGCACCTTTTAAATGTTGACTGTAACACTGAATCCTTTGTCTCTCCAGCTGTCCCACCTCTGTGAGTAATTAGACAAAATTGTTGATTAACTCATTGTTCTTTTGTCTCTTTCTGGGTGGAGGCTGTTGTATTTAGCTTGCCCTTTGTTTTCCTTCAATCTAGGTGTTTAGAGAAACTATAGATAGTTGTGCTTGGGGATTTGATGACCTACTAACTTAGATGCCATTAATACATGCTATTCTTTCATCCCTTAGAATCATAGAATCACTTTGGTTGGAAAAGACCTTTGAGATCATCAAGTCCAACCTCTAGCCTAACCCTGCCATTCCACCACTAAACCATGTCCCTAAGCACCTCATCTATCCTTCTTTTAAATACCTCCAGGGATGAGGACTCTACCACCTCCCCGGGCAGCCCATCCCAGAGCCTGACAACCCTTTCGGTGAAGAAGTTTTCCCTAATGTCTAGCCTTCTTCCACTTCTTCCTGTTTTCCTAACCTCAGATATTCCGACTCATGCTCCATCCATACCAAGGCTGACATTTCTACTACAGCTTTTCACTGAACATGTAGAGCTTCTACTAGGCTGGGATAAAATGGGTCTGGGAAGGCAGAGGACTGAGGAATGTGCTTGATGCCATTTCCTACCAGAAAAATTTCTTGCCACCTATGGCAGTAACTCAGGCTTGTTTCAGCCACACAGGGAGCAATGCAAGTATAGACTTCTAAAATTGAAGGTAGCTCATGTGAATGTGTAGGACCATGACAAGAGAAGCTCAGTACACCTGTCATCTTTAGGGTGATCTTCCTGGGATTTGTACCAAGGAGCCCACCTAAGCAACTTTAGAGGTGCACACTTCTATAAGATCAAGGCAGCTTTATAACTCCCATGAGCTACTGTCTACAGGCACTGAAGTAGCCATGGGTGTTAAGGAGGGAGCCATGGATGAGGTCAAACTTTGCCCGCTATACAGCTACCCATTTTCTAGAAGTGTGCAGAATCAGCTAGGCCACCTCTCCCCCAGGACAGGAGCAATGTCCCAGTGAGCGTATCAGTGTGGTAACTCACTTTGTCAGGAGATCAGCGATGGGCTATGAGCCCAGGAAAGCTACAGTAAACAGGGTCTGCTCAAGGGATGTGCTTTGGCTGGCACAGAGGAGAGACTCTCTACCTACCAGCAAGGAGGCAGGACCCAATGGGATGCCATAGCTATGGCTATGGGAGGAGCAGGAACACCAGGTTGGCTGCATGGGATGGCCATGTGCTCCATGTGGCAAGACCACAGCATGACAGGCTAGAAGTGCTGAACCTTTATGCGATGGTATAGCACCCTCAGTAAGTTTGTAGATGACACCAAATTGTGTGGCAGTGTTGATCTGCTTGAGGGTTGAAAGGCTCTACAGAGGGACCTGGACAGGCTGGATTGATGGGCCAAGGGCAATTGTATGAGGTTCACAAGGCCAAGTGCCGGGTCCTGCGCTTGGGTCACAACAATCCCATGCATTGCTACAGGTTTGGTGAAGAGTGGCTGGGAAGCTGCTTGGTGGAAAATCACCTGGGGGGTGTTGGTTGACAACCAGCTGAATATGAGCCAGCAGTGTGCCCAGGTGGCCAAGAAGGCCAGTAGCATCCTGGCTTGTATCAGAAAGAATGTGGCCAGCAGGCCTAGGGAAGCAATCTGTACTCAGCATTGGTGAGGCCGCACCTCGAATACTGTGTTCAGTTTTGGACCCCTCAGTAGAAGAAGGACATTGAGGTGCTGGACCATGTCCAAAGAAGAGCAGCAAAGCTGGTGAAGGATCTGGAGCATAAGTCTCATGAGGAGTGGCTGAGGGAACTGGGGTTGTTCAGGCTGCAGAAGGGGAGGCTGAGGGGAGACCTTATTGCCCTCTACAACTGCCTGAAAGGAGGTTGTAGTGAGGTGGGTGTTGGTCTCTTCTCCCAATTAACAAGCAACAGCACAAGAGAAAATGGCCTCAAGTTGCACCAGGGGAGGTTTAGATTGGATACTATGAAAAATTTCTTCACTGAAAGGGCTATTGGGCACTGGAATGGGTTGCCCAGGGAAATGGTTGTCCCCCCATCTCTGGAGGTATTTAAAAGATGAGCAGACAAGGTGCTTAGGGACATGGTTTAGCGGTGGACTTGGCAGTGCTAGGTTAATGGTTGGACTTGCTGATCTTAAAAGTCTTTTCCAACCTAAATGATTCTATGATTCTATGGCTGTACTGCTGTCATTTTATGGGGCAAGGTAGGAAGTTAGGCATCTTCTGGTGGCAGCCTGCTGGCTCTGTCAGTGGCATTGCCCCCGTTGTGTGCTGCAACCAAGAGGAGCAGCCACTCAAACCCTCAGTGTACACCCCCAGAGCTAACATGTGAGGAGCTGTGGGAGCAGCATCTCCTGTGGGGCTGCTGGCTTGTTTTGAAGGACCATCTCCCTGACACGAGTTACACAGTGGTCTTTCTCTCCTTCAAGCAGTAGGTTCAGACAGACAGTTGTTTGCTTTTTCCCCCTACTGCCCAAGGAAACGTCTGGTCA
Source organism: Egretta garzetta (assembly GCF_000687185.1). NCBI lineage: Eukaryota > Metazoa > Chordata > Aves > Pelecaniformes > Ardeidae > Egretta > Egretta garzetta. Next base: position 1,028,841 of record NW_009258756.1, read on the forward strand.
GAGCTCAGGCTGCAGATGGCCCAGTGGGACAGACTTGCCCCAAAACAGTCAAGTGCAGAGATTCACTGGCATGTCAAACGGCTGGCATGGTATTACTGTAGGAGGGGGGTAAGGGGCCCCGGCTTCACACCAGGATGGAAAAAGAAAATGGTGATTGGTTGTTTCTTCAAGCAGAGACATAGGGATGCAGGTTTCCTGAAAAAAAATCAGGCCTTTGTCATCTCACACTGTTCCTAATAATAAAAATAATAAAAATGACCTGTCCTTATAAGGAGGTTGGAGGCATTAATTAATGTTTGTGAAGCACTAAGTACTATAGCAATAAATTACGTGGGAGATCCTATGAGGATATTACTAATTGTGTATTCAGGGCAGAGTTTGAATAGGATATAGTAAATAAGGCATGAAGCCATGCACTTAACAATGAGAATAAAACAAGCTAATGAATAGTTGCTCATTAAATGTATACCCTCCATGTGCACAGAAAGGCCAAAGGTCCTGTGTAAAAAGGTATATGCCATCCTGTAATTAAAGATTTTACAGTGCATATAAGAGTTACAAGTTTAATTTGTCTGGGAAACTTTAAATCAGGGATTTCCTAAGCTCTGAGTACCCAACTTTGCAACCCTAACACTCTTTGAATGTAGGGGGTTTATGTAATTCAATAGAAATCATTTAAATATTGTGTTTCCCCTGCTTGTCTCGCCACAGCTGGCAGCGAGCTCCTTCTCCCATGCTGCCTTCGCCATCTGGAACAGACTAAATGGCTTCCTGGCTTGCCTTAAATCCCATTGCTAAATCCCATCTTCTGGGCCTATAATTCCTGTCTGCCTTTCTCATAAAAGAATCCAGTCCCATTTCTTGACCAGCCTTGGCTCCATTAAACTTACATCCTTGTCAGTTCTTGCCTTTCCTTCTCTTTCCTTCTGTGTTTTTATACCATATAGACATGCATCTGTAAGATGTCAGTACATCTGCCTACATTTATTAACATAAAATGGGACCATTAGTGATTTAGTATTCTGCAGTTTTCCATGTCAGATTAATTAGTTCAGAGAAGTGCTTAGTTCAGTCTAAATTAGGTTTTAATGAAATAGCAGCAAGCTGACTTACTATACGTGGAAACTCAGACTGACTGTTCTCTTTCTAAAGAAATCTGAGTTCCAGTACCCTGCTGGAAATAGTAAAGGTAAATAAAAAGCAGAGAATGGGATCACATTCAATTATCATCCAGAAATAAAAAGCAAATAAATATGTTTCAGTTTTATATTGCAAATGTATTATAAATACAGTTAACAGGGAATAAATATCCAACAATAAAATGGTAACAGAGCAAATGCAGCACTGATGCTGGAAGAGCATTGGTTTCAGTGGCTTTGCAGTTGTTTAACATGCGCCAGCTGAATTTGGCCCAACATGTTCTGTCTGTGAAACAAAAAATGTAAGGATTTGAAGGATTTGGAAATAAACACAATGATCTCTGATTGGTACTTTAAATAATCAGTTTTTAATATGTGGTAGAAATAACAAGTGGTGCAGGGGGAGTTTGGATATGAGCATCAGTAGGAAGCAGAGATGGCACTTGGTGTCATTTGCTGTGTGCTTCTGCTTCTAATACGCTTTTACTCCGATTGCTCTAGTGGTTTATCGCTTTACAGCTTTCCTCCATCATTATTTCATGAGACAATCTTTGATTTTGTTTTCCACAAAATGTAAATGACCAAGCATGTTGATGGTTCTTGTCACCAAATCTTTCATGTTGCCACCAACATAACATGATTTCTCTTTGCTTTGAAGAAGACTGGTATAGTGATGCTATCATCTCCGCCCTTCTGAGCTTCCACAGCTTTGCAGAGCTTACAGACCAATGCTCATATCCTACATTTTTTTCCTGGGACCAGAGAATCATTGATTTTCCAGCCACTACAACCTCTCTTATTCATCATGTAGGTGAGATTCTCCACCTGAAAAAGAACACTCATTCATGGTGCGAATTCAAAAATTCAGTTGTACGGTATTCACTGTGTTCTGCAAAATCTTCTGAAAAGAAAATAACATTGAGACAGCATACAGATGAAATTTAAAGAAAAGAAACCAA
>NW_009258756.1:1030966-1036916 GCF_000687185.1 Egretta garzetta
AAGTAAAATTATTTTATTGCCTTCTTTCATCACTATGCCACAGTACTAATTATGCTCCTGGTGTTCTAAAGTCTATAATGCTATTTCCTGCCACTGAGTTCCTATTTCTTTATTAACTTAATTCTTTAAACACATGCTTTATACCTTTAGTAAGGACCCAGTAAAAGTCTGTCATCTTACAATGACACCAGTGGGTAAGCCTTCACCCAGAGTGAAGACAGAAATGGCAGAACAATGACTCTGTAGAATTGAAACCGTAGGAAAATGATTAATATTTTCCAGGACGATCAGCATATGCTGCCACAGAGCGAATATGAAATCATCACATTTTAATATGGAAAACTGATGGAGTCTAGAGCATAAATACTACAAGTTATGCATGCCAAGATCTGCTTGCATATGAGAGACTGGTGTTTTTCAGTGTATGGTAGGTGCTACGCATCCTGAAGAATACTTATGTTGCTGGAATCACTGCTTTGCATCGACTTCAGTAAGAGTGACCTTTCATTTCAGACACTATGTCCAGCTCACGTTAGAAAGAGCTAAGGAATTGCAACCAAGAAGCAAACACATCTCTGATAAAGATGGGCCCACTGCCACAACTTTGACAAGCTCAAAGTTTAACATAAACCAAAGGGTCATTGCTCTCTGGTCTGGAAAGTGTTAGCAAACAGGCAATAGTGCACATAAGCGCAAGCAAGCTTAACAACAGCCGGTTTCAATGTGCTTTCTGATCACTGCTCAAAAGAGATGCATGAAATATGATTCTGTTCTTGTCAAGAGTATAATAAAGTTATCGACATAGAGAATACGCTATTGAAGGATTAGCCACCAAGGAGAAACAGTCCCTCTTCAACTCAAGTTTGTGCTAGTAAAGGGAGTGACTTATGGCAATTCAGTCTGATGGCCAATTGCAATCAGAAATGTTTTCTTTTAGTCCTCAAATTAACATTGTACTTTCTGTCCATGGCTTCTAGGGGGCTTTTGGCAGCTGGGGATTTCTGCACAGAAGCTGGCCCTGAGACACCCTTAGGATGGGAGCTGTGAAAGGTGATGGCCAAGGGTTTGGCACAGCATGGGCTGTAACGCTGCTGGGGATGCGCTGGAGCGGAGTCCTTGGCCAGGGAGAAGGGGTGAGTTACTGCTGCACCTTGCCTCTATTTGGGAGAAGGGAGGCAAGCTTGGGACCGGGGCTGGAGGCTAACAAATGCTGAGCCTGTAGGAAATGACAGTGTTAAGACTAAGGCTCTGCTATGAAGGAATATATTTATGCCTGAACGAGGTCTCCAAGCATAGGATGCCTGTCATCAGTACACATGCTTGGCAGAATTCAGTTGTCTGGTTTCCAGCCATACCTCCAGCGGTTGTCACAAGCTTATTTGGAGATGCTGTCAGACATGACTTCGGAGTCTTTATTTTCATGGCCATATTTTTCCCTTCATTAAATGATCACAGGTGCAATTCCTGATAAAGCCAGTGGAAATCTTACCCACATGTTTGGCTACAGAAACTTAGCCTGTTGTTCACTTGAAGCCAACATAGCATTTTTCAAAGTCTTTTAACTGAACTCTGATCAGAAAGTTGCTGCTTATGTTTTTAATAAGTTGATGATAGACAGTGTTATTTTTAAGAAAAGACTTTTTTTTTTTTTTTCTTCAATAAAGTACAAAACTTCTGATATTGACTGAAGCAATGCATGGGTGAGGCAGATCATGGTGAGATTTTGTTTGAAGAGCTTTGTCACTGTACGTCCCACCCTAACTGCTATCCTTTCTAAGTGTGCAACCTCCCCTGCGGGAAGACCACTAAGTTAGACAAATCATTGCAGTGATTTTGTCATATGAGCAAGCGCTTTAGGCTAATTTAGATAATCAGAATAGTTTCTCAGTTTTCCTACATTTAAAGCTATTTTGTCTCTTACTTTCTGTCCTGTTGCTAATTACTTTAAAAGGGGCTTTGTAATAGAAAAGGAGATCTGTCACCAAACCGGTCATTTTTCTGGCATACTGCGCTGCGAGTAATGCAATTGCTTAAATAAAAATGGTTCAGCTTTAACATCATAACCTAATCATTCATTTCTTTGCCTTTCATTCTAATAATGTAAGACATAATGAACTCTTGGTAGATATAGTGATACCCCGTAAGTATTTCTATAGGATTTATGTTGTCGTTTAATATTACTTCAAAGAAAGCAGGACAAAACATAATTCTCACCATTTTGCTCAGTTACTCATTTTGTGATTTTTACGTTCTCCCACTACCACTGAAAAGAAATGATCACATTAACCATTTTAACAAGCATTCGCTAGTTTTGCATAAGTGCTATTCATTTAAATGACTTGTGAAATCAAACGCAGACTCTCAAATAATGGGGCCTAGTCTCCTTTCCCTGAATAATGACTTCAAGGAAGATCCACCTCCCTCCCAGGGAAAGAATGGATAGCTGGGAATGCTCAGGGGAATAAAAGGGTTTAAAGCACGCATAAAAGGCTGAGTAGAGGAGTCTTTGAAAATAAATGCAGGCTTCAACAAAAGATGAGAAAGAAAAGGGTACAGAGGGAGCGGACTTCCCGTGGATATGGGCAGTGCATACAGAAGAGGTTGCTGAGGCAATGCATAATACCCCCATCGAAGGGCGAATGCGCTGTAGGTGGGGGGCTGTATGCAGAAAAAAAATGCATTTTCATGAGGGGCGCGGGATGCGTAGAGGCTGGCTAGTATACGATGAGCTATTCTTCACACTCACAAAATTAGGAAGGTAAGAAAAAGGGGGCCGAGGCCCATTTTAATATTCTTGAAATGACAGAAATGATAACAACCCTCTTCCCTTTTCCCATATCTCAGATTTAGATCTAACTGAAAATAAAAGGCACCTGATTTCTCATCAGTCTGGAGTGAAACAAAAATCATAATATTGCCTCACAGTTATGTGTCTTCTGGCTGGGTTGTTTATAGTTGTAGCACAGTCACACTGGAAGGTTTCTCAGAGCAGGATGAGTAGCATTGCCAGTGAGTGTTTACATCCACTTCTCCAGACAACAAGCAAACACAGAAGTGATCAGAGAAGCTGGTAGGTAAACTGCTGGCTGCTATCTTCTTAAGCTGGCATCCTCTGAGTTCAAAAGATTTTTAGCCGTTTTCTCAGTTTCTGCTACCAGTAAGCTGTTGATAGCTTAAACATGTAATTAAAAAGGAAGACAGCAGGACTTCAGTGAAGTAATAGATTTGAGCTGTTGTAGCGGAAAGAATGATTTAACATAACAATGTTAACATTTTAATTGTGTCAGAGCTAACAGCTTTATGGAGATGTGCTAAACGATCATCACTGCCTGAAAAATTTCCAATAATGTGTGTTCAGCCACCTCCAATTGTCCGAGTAGCAGCTGAGTCACAAGGCATACTCATGGATATTTGCTATTACTCTTATCTGCGATTACTTATTGAACTAGGTCAGTCAGGGGGCTTATCCAATGCTGTAATGGTAACATTTCAAGCTCTCTTTTCCTAGGAGAGTTTGCAATGCACTGAGAAAGATCTTGTTTGAGCCGTTGGATAAGGCAGCCTTCCTCCCCACCTTTTCTGTAGTTGGGGGCAAGAGCTTTTCCTCTGCTCCCCCCTGCAATGAGCCATCAGTGCCCATGGGCCCCACTCTTGCTATGCCCCTGCCCAAGGGGGAAACGTGCAAAGCAGACACCAGGCAAGGCTTGAAGGAAAGGCTCAGCATTGCTATGAGAAGAAGTGGTGCAGTGAACAGAAACAGGCTGGTAAAAGCATTCAAATGACAAAATGTGTGACTGTCATGGGCCTCCAGCTGGCTCTGCTCAGTGAGGAGGAGAAGCTGGGGCAGGGGCTCACTTGTCTGGCCTCAGATAACTGCGTTATCATGACATGTCCCCATGTACAGCTCACCCAGGCCCTGGCAATGAGCCAGGCACTTGTACAGAATGGGCCTGGGTCATGATTTCAAAACAAAAGAGTCCGCATGGGCAGCCTGGCAAAATCCATCCCTTCGTCACAGTTTTGAGGCCAGTGCTGTAATCCCACTGGAAATCTTGCAGGTCCCCTGTCCCCATCCTTCTGCTTCAGAGATATTGTAGAAATTGGGTACACACCTGCTGGGGTCAGAACTGGGGCTGATGGCAGAGGAGGTGGCTGGCATGCATTCTGTAGGGGAGGGAGCTGAAGAGGTGTCCCTGGTTGTGCCCTCCCAGGAATCTGCTGTGGGACTTGGATCAAGGGTGTCAAGACTGATGTCCAAGGGTTCACATTCCTCCAGACTCTCCTGCATATGGACATTTTGATTCATGGTGTGGAAATCCAAGGCAGATGCTGGCTTAGTGGCGTACTCCTTCCCAAAGACTTTCTCAAGCTCCCTGTACTGGGCACAGGACTGACTGCTGATTATAGCCACTGGTCTACAAGAAAACTGTCTTCATCTTTGACTTTTTAAGGCAGACTTGTTCACTGCTTGTAGGTGACAGCTGGTGGGAGTTTCTCGACCTTCTGAAATTGCCACTGGCTTATCTTTCCCCTTGAGAAATTCCTCTTTCTCTCATGGCACAGGTTCATGGGAAATGCCATATCTTTAGGGCTGCAGTTATCTGAATTTTTTGGCAGGTGGAAGAGGGAGATTCCAGTGTGGTAGAGGAGAGTAGAAGTGTGGAAAAGAGATAATACAAAAAGGAGGATAATGAAAGACAGATTCAACAACAGAAGGTGGGAAAAATTAGAAGGGAAAGGCTTCAGATCTGAAGTCTAGATGAATGAGGATAAAACAGCAGGTAGGCAGACATGGCTAAAGAAGTTGAGAACTGGCAGTTGACAACAAATAGGAAGGTATTTGCAGTACTTGACCCTGCAACTTCCTTCAGGCTTTGAGGCCACTCTTCAGGGTCTGAGAGCCTTCTGGGAATGTGTGTACCTTAGCTACATGCTGGAGGTCCTTGTAGTGGCAAGTCCACACAAGGATTTAGGACCCACTACTCCACTGAGTGTTGGAGTGCTCCTGGTTTGGTTTCATCCAACAGAAATCTATTTTGTGCACACCTTTGAGAAACAAAGCACAGCTTTGAGAAACCAAAAAACATGTGACAAGTGGGAACAGTCTGAGGGATTGCTTCAAAAATACTTTATTTCTATGAACCAAATTACTACAGTAGAGAGGATAGTTGTGACTTAAAAGTACATAAATATGTCTGTTCATGACCATGATCAAGTATTTTTATCAGACGCTGGATTATTATTTTTTCCTTAACAGTTCTATTTAAAGGTATATGTTTAAAAAGAAATAATATGATTACTGCTTATTGTTTCTGGCTTTCTGCAAATGGAGAAAACAAAAAAGAACATTTTCTGAACAGGACAGCACAAAGAACTCCACTCATACTTTGCTTTTCTGCCGTGTTGTAAATATTTCAAACCCAAATAAGTTTGTGTAGTAGCTGACAGATACATTGATTTTGCAAGTATAAATCTTCAAACAATGTCACTTGTACTTTTTTTTAAAAAGACCAAATAAATTGAAAGATCCACAGCCCTGAGGAAGGAAGGAAATAGTAACCGTTTATGAAACTTGATTTCTCTATTTGCACCACAATAGTGAATTATTTGCATGGCTATTGCCTGAAGTTTAACTTCTGTTGATTTCCTAAATCCTAAAGAATAGAGTCTGAGCCGTCAACTTTGCAGGTGTCTGAAGCCTGGCAGAACTGACACTGATAAGCTCTAACATCTTGAAAATAAGCCCATATGTAACTTTTATAAAAGTAATTTTCTTTCATGTTCTAGTTTTGCTAAGTTTAGCTTGTGGTTGAGTACCTCAAACCATGGCCACATGGGTGAGTTATGGCTCGCACCAAAGTTCTCTGCCCTTGCCCTGCACCTGTGTCCTATGTACCAGCTGTGGTCTGGAAGTCGTGTGACTGTTTTGGGCGAGGGTCAGGGGTTATTG
>NW_009258756.1:1037423-1038404 GCF_000687185.1 Egretta garzetta
CTCTCATGCCTCTCTAGCTCCCAGACCGGCCCAAATCCCAGCATCCCTGAGCACGCACAGTTGAGTTTGTTTCCATTGGGCCCCTATCCATGTAGCTATGCATTTGTTAATGAAATTCAGTGGTTGGACTTGATGAGCTTAAAGGTCTTTCCCAACCTAAATGATTCTATGACTCTAAACTCCACCTTCATGAAGGCTTCGGACATCTTCTACGTTCTTCCCAGACCGGCCCAAATCCCAGCATCCCTGAGCACGCACAGTTGAGTTTGTTTCCATTGGGCCCCTATCCATGTAGCTATGCATTTGTTAATGAAATTCAGTGGTTGGACTTGATGAGCTTAAAGGTCTTTCCCAACCTAAATGATTCTATGACTCTAAACTCCACCTTCATGAAGGCTTCGGACATCTTCTACGTTCTTTTCCTTATCAGGTATCTTCACTATTAGTCATGAGGTAGAAATAAGCAGGGCAGACTTGGCTTAGCTCAATCTGTGATGCAGTATTCAATGTAGCAATGTCATCCTCTGTTGATAATAATCAGGAAGTCAGTCTTTCAATTCAGTATTTGGATTGCCTATTGATGACTGTGCCTATTTGCTAGCTCATTCACAGAAATGAGACATGAGAAGGAGCAAAAGACATTAATGCCTCTCTCAGCACGTAACTGTTCTCTCTGTTTGAACCTCAGCCTAGCCCAGCTTTCAGTGCTTTTCAAGATGTTCATAAGAAAATAGTGCCGGTCTGGAGGGTTCACTGTTAGCAAATATTCTTTGTTGCAATATTTCGCTACATTTTTATGAGTGAATCTATAGCTTGTACAGTCATTAGGCTAATAACAGGGCTGACTAAGGCTGAGCACAGGGAAAAAAGTGAAGATGCAAGCCTGTATGCTTCAGTTTTAACTCTGTTGCCCTATACCAGTCCACAGCTGAACCCACCTGAGGCTTCCCAGTGTAGTGTTTGTGATGTGGAATCTTATTC
>NW_009258756.1:1038415-1061024 GCF_000687185.1 Egretta garzetta
AAGACCACCAAGTTTATTTCACTTATTACTTTGTAATGGGTCAATAGACTACAAGAAGGTAGACCTTTCAAGCTAGACAGGATCCCAGAAGTCCATTCCTCTGCTGACTGTGACAGCTAGAAAAAGAAAGAGAACTATGCCCTGGAAAAATGACTGTAATGTAAATGAAAAAAGAAAAAGAAACCTATGTGGTTGAAGACTGTGGGTTTGGATCTCTGTGTATGAAACACAGAATGTAGTGACAGAAAAGAGTGGCATTTGTAAAATATTCAAGGCATAGTCACCAAAGTCTAGACCAGTGTTGAAGCTACTAAATAACTATTTGTGAAGGAAATTATACCCATGTAATGTGCTTTTACGGGGTTACTTTAAGCTGTAAGACATACACTCTGTTAGGTCTTCTCAAAGAGTTCAATGTGAACAAATATCTGGTCACAGTTTTTCTTTTCTCCTGGTAAAGATAGGTTATAAAGTCATATCTGGCAAAAGTAGTTTTCCTATAGCTTCTTCCTTTTGTGGTATGACAGTTCTCTGCACCTTTTTCTGAGAACTCAGAGCTGAATGAGCATCTCTCCTGTGAGGAAAGGCTGAGGGAGCTGGGCCTGTTTAGCTTGAAGAGAAGACTGAGAGGGGATCTCATAAATACAACTATCTTAAGGGTGGATGTCATGAGGATGGAGCCAGACTCTTCTCAGTGGTGCCCAGCAAAGGACAAGGGGCAGTGGGCACAAACTGAAACATAAGAGGTTTCAGTTGAACGTGAGGAAGAACTTCTTTACCTTGAGGGTGACAGAGCACTGGAACAGGCTGCCCAGGGGCTTTGTGGAGTCTCCTTCTTCAGAGATTTTCAAAACCCACCTGGACGATGTCCTGTGTAACATGCTCTAAGTGAACCTGCTTTAGCAGGAGGGTTGGACTAGGTGATCTCCGGAGGTCCCTTCCAGTCCCTGCCGTTCTGTGATTCTGTGAATAAGACTAAGCAGTAAACATAACTGCAGCAGAGATCTGGGCTGCAGAGCAATGCCCTCGTAATAAGAAATTGATAGGAGCAGAAGTTTTGTTAGGAAGCTCCCTGTTACAACAAGATGAGATGTGTTTTGGGGAACCTTTGAACCTTAGCTATGTTTATCCCACAGCTGTTACCAATGTGGCTGTGCTGTGAAGACGTGCAATCCCTGACTGATAGAGCTGTGCTGGTAGAAACCTTTAGTGTAATACCACTGCATCAGCAAAACTTGAAGAAGGATGTATATAGATATTCATGTGCTTGTGCCACTCTATCACTTTATCGAGTTAACATCTTGGTCCTTCAGCCTCTCTCAGTGGTCCTTTAAACAGAAACAAGGGTGCCAAGAACAGTTCTTGTACATGAGAAAGGGCTAGAGATGGAGGGCTATTGAATCACAGTGAGTGAGGCAGTGACTGGCAGAAATAAGCTCCTTATTGGTACAGTTTGATGCCTCTCTTCCTCCATGAGTCAATGCCTTTCTCTGTTCATGGTTCAGTGATTCTCTCTCCCACTAGGCTTAAATTCTGCATCTCAGCAGCCAAGAAGTATGGGTAATAAATCCTGAATTCAGACAAGGGGTGCTTAAGATCAGGAATCTCAGCCTGCAGGATGAACCGAGAAACTGAAGATGGAGATGATGTCTGAACTCTGCCAAGATGCAGAGGAGTGCAGCAGCGTGCCAGATCCTTGCTGGATTTGAGCATATCAGCCTGGTAAGCGTCCAGTAAGGGGGCCCAACTGGGTCTGCAGTGCTGGTTTTGTGGTACAGCATTACTACTAAAGTGGTTTTACTACAGAACTCATCTCAAAACCAGACCAGTTTTCCAAGCTAATGCAGGGGCAAGGCCTTGAAGAGAAATAACAATGTATTTATATAGCGCATTTCTTTTTACCAGCAGACACAAAAAAAAGCATATTGATTCCAGATTACGATGTCAGAGGTACATGAAGAACATCTGTCACTATGACAGAATCATAAATCATCGTGCTGAAATCCTGACATGCCTTTTTTTCATTGGCAAAATAGTTCTTTAAAATGGGATATAATTAAGTTGCTTAGAGCCACATATTATCAATTTTAAACCCCTTATTTTTCTCATGTGAAAAATGTCAGATGAAACATACCAGTTCTGTTTTGTTTTTAAATGAAGCTAGTTAAAAAAAATGACCACTATATACCAAAGCAATTCAGGGTGCTGCTAGGAATTGTCCCATGTGAAGAAATTATAAGGAAAATAAATGAGTAAATGAAACAGTGCTGTAGGTGCCCCAGCAAACCATCCTGATGTGGAAGACAGATAAGTAGTAACAGACCAGTACAGCTGCATCAGGAATTCTCAAGTGACCTGAATATCAAAAAGGAAATCCTACAAAGAGTGAAAGCAAGGGCATATAAGTGAGATGAGTAATAAAGCAGTAGCATAAACATCTAGGGATAAAACTAGGAAGACAAAGTCACAAATTGAGTTACAACTTCCCTGGAGTGTAAAATGGAAGAAAAAGAGGTTCTATAAATACCAAGAATTTAGAGGAAGAGAAGTGCGTGCAGAGGCACAAACAACAGATACCCACAGCAGAGTGAAATGTTTTATTATTTATTTTGCTTCATTCTTCATGAGCACATAAACATTAATGGTAGGTTCTTAACAATGCTATTTTTTCTAACAAGGGGAAGGACGTATGCCAGAATAGGGAAAAAACATGTAAAAGAATGTTTGAATAAATTAGATGTATGCAAGTCTCTAGAGCTTGCTGAAAATCACTTAATACATACTGGGCTCTCAGATTATCTCTTGGAGTTCCTGGAAGAGTGGGTAAGTCACCGGGCCTGCAGCAACTACGTAGCCTAAGATGGAGATACAGTCGGGAACACACTTCCAATTTTTGGTAATGATCAGAGATCTGACATTACAACATACATTTTGCATATTATTTTAAACAAACCACCCACTCTGTTTTAAACTTGCTTTTTCTTAATTCTTGTCATCATGGCATGTGGTTTAAAGAAAAGAAAAGAAAAATTTAATGAGATTTCTTAAACATGGACTTCACAGCAGGCTCAGATTTGGGCACTATTAAGAAGTTGTTGGCTGCAGCCCTGGTTTGCAAGGCCATAACAATTTCTGCTTTTAAAAATGGGAAGTGAAGAACCTAGGGGATTACAGAGTACTCTGCCTAACTTCAATACCAAGAAAGATAGTGGGACAAATTACTGAGAAGTAAATGCATACACACCATATGAATAATAAGGTGATAAGAAACAGGCAACGTGAATTTGTCAAACTAATCTAATTTCCTTCTTGCACAAGGCAACTGGTCCAATAGATAAGGAAAAGCAGTAGAAATTACTATATAATGACCCAAGATGTACCTTGACCTAAGTAAGGCTTTTGATACTGTGCTGTATGCTCATAAATGATCTGGGAAAAGCTATCCCATTTGAAATCACTCCTAATTAAATCCACTGTTAAATGTAAACCTAACACATGATTCTTGGTGGTTGCACTAAGAGGATGTTGCAGAGGAGTCTTGCACAGTTCCTAACAGATAGGCTTCTGTTCAATGTTTCAGTAAAGACTTAGATGACAGAATTAGAAATATTGATATACTTAAAAGCTTGGTAGATGACACCATGTAAAGCTTTGCAAAATGTGCTCAAGGACAGAAGTAGAATTCAAAAGTATCTTGATAGGTTCTGAAATCCAACATTAAAAACTTGAACAAAGACAATCACAGAGGACTACATTTGGGAGGACGAAATCAAAAGCACAACCACAGAATGCCATGGCAGGTAAAGATCTCGTGATTAATGAGGGCCATGAATGAGTCCACAGTGTCATGCTGTTGAGGAAAAGAGATAAATGCAATTCTAGATTCTCTTAAATTGTCTGCTCGCAACAGTATGTGTAAGATGAGATAATTAGCGTGCTCTTCTTGGCACTGGTGAGGCCTCAGCTAAAATACTTTTTTTACTCTGAAGCAACATAATTTAAGATAGATGTAGATAAGCTGGAAACAATCCAGAGAAGATCAACAAGGACAAGAAGCTTGGAAAATCAGATCCATAAAGCAAAGTTGCACGTTTTGCTTTTGTTTTAATCTAGAAAATATAAGGCTGTGTGGGGTTCAACGGTCTTCAAGTATATAAAAGGTTATTATAAAGAGGGTAGTGATGTTTTTTCATGCCCACCAAAGATATGGGCAGAATGTAACAGTAACTTTTTTAGCTATACTATAATAGGTATTACAGTAACAGGCTGTAACTAGAAGCAAATATTATTACTGGAATATATTACTCAAGAAGGTTGTATAATCCCTGTCATTAATGGTTTTAGGTACAAATCAGAGGGACTGCCATCTACCAAGGCAACTGTGGTCTTTCTTCGAAGTTAGCAGATGGACCAGATGAATGTTTTGTAGTAGGTGGCTGAGATCCCTGGAACCATGGCAGAGTGTACAAGTTATTACATGGTAATCCATAACAGGTTTTTGCTAAGAAAGTATTTGAAAATTCCATGTGTGGTCCTGGGCATATTCATTAGCCATAATGAAAGATTGCACAGGTTGTTCTCTGGACTTTTTTTTTTTAAAAAAACACCTTGTTCTCCTTTGATTTTTTGTTGGGGGTGTGTGTGTGTGTTTGTTTTTATTTCACCTCAGGAAGGTTAGGCACAGCTTTGATTAAAAATATTGAGCAATAACAGACTACATAACCCCTTGAGATCACATCCAAGTCCACATTTCTACAATTCATGTGCAATCTACAGTATTTTTTCGGAGTTGTTGAAGACCTTTGCAAGCACAAGTTAATTATTAAACTAGTTCTTTTCCCAGGGCAGTAATGACCTAATCATTTATGGTAGTGTTCAAATGAGGAATTAAACAAACATATCCAAAATAAACACAGATCAAATCAGCTTTGCCAATGGAAAAGGACAAAATCTTGTCTTCATGCCAGTGGGTCTGAAAAACAGCTCAGATACAGACTTCAGTAAAACTAACAAGTCAGGACTTCTTAATCTGTGACAGATTCTGAATTTTAGTAATTTTATTTATTCAAAATTTTAGGATTTTTTTCTAATTTGGAAAATCAGAAAAATGCAAATGGGAGATGGGAATGAGAAAAAAATATAAGTGTTTTGGAAAGGCTGGGAAGTTTTGAAGGCTTGCATTTCAATTGAACGCTTCAACATTCAAAAACCAAAATGTTGCAGTCATGGTATATCCCATATATATCTTAGGTAGGGGAGCACAGTGCACATTATAGGAGCCACAGACCTCCAGGGACCCTAGTATACACAAGAAAATGCCAACCAGAATTACAGTGTAAATAAAGTAGCATTCTGCAATATGATATTTTTGTGTTAGCTCAAAATAAATCTTTTTAAAATCATACTCCCAAAGGAAAACTGAGCAAAACTAAGTTTTTCAGAAAATGCGCTCTTTGTTAGAAATTCAAACCCATATACAACTTCTGACAAACTCTAGTCACTATTTAATATAAAAAAACCTGTCTCAGAAAAGTTTTCTAGAGAAATCTGTGCTCATTATAGTACACCATGGTGTTGACCCAAATATGACTGTAAACACTGGAAGTGTTTGCAGTCACGATTGTTATTTTAGTCTAGTAAAAGATGGTCATAAGCCTCAAAAATAAGATCAGGGTCTGGACCAAATGTGACTTTCCAGAAATTCAGAAATATTTATGTTTGATGTTTATTGATCAGGCCATACTTCAGTGAATGCCTGCTGGTCCTTTTGTTCTTTCGAAAATATACATAACTTTCAGACACCAGCATCATGATTTCATACTGCATGAGAACCTTCTCTCTGATAAGGAACCACTAGAACCTGTGAATTTTGCTGTGCAAATGGATGAATACTGACGTAATGAATCTGGCTGGCTTCAGGTCTACCATTAGACACCCTACCCTTGTTGAACAACAGTAGCAAACTGCAGAAGTTCGAAGATCCTGGGACAAACCTGTCAGGTGTCAAGGACAGCCTTAATTCCAAAGTGCAGAGGGACAATTAGACCCAAACGAACACATTTCGGCTCAGTTGAGCTTGCTTAGGACAGCCCTGGTGAGGCAGTTTCGTTGCTGGGACCTGTAAACCCAAAGGTGGACTGTTCGGTTTGTAGGCCAGGAGGTTGTCTACAGCCCCATGGCACACGCCGACAGCCTAAAGTGTCTTAAGCAGCTTAAATAGCTTTAAGCAGCTTTAAATACTTAGACACTTTAAGCTTATAAAGCAGTTTAAGCTGCTTAAACTGTTCTAGGACTTTAACAAGTACCTCACGATGCTGCTCCTTGCCAGACAAGTGAAAAGAAGCTGGCTGCACGCTGTGGCTTCCTTGCCATCGGCTGGAAGGAAGGAGCTATGGGGTTGCCACAGATCCAGCCAGGAGTCTGTGCAAATGCATACAACTGATATTGATGTATTTTGGCAATGATGTTGTATAAAATAATGAAAAGTATACTCTCTCCACTTGATTAGCTCATGTTTCTTCCTCTTTTGTAGCTACTTCCTTTCCCCGGCCACCTCCTTCTCTTTTTCTATTTTCACCCATTTTACTCAGACTCTTTCAGTATCTATTTCCTCTCCAATTAATTCTTCTTAAAGAGTTGCTCTTACTGCAGTGATATACTCTTACAAAGAAAACATGTCTTGATTTAGCCTATTCAGTCCACAGAACTGTGCTGGGGGCAACCGTTCATTTGTATCACTGTGGTTTAACCCAAATCTAGAACTTTTTTTCTCGAGAGAAGGGCATGAGGTGACAGAAGCCATGTGGAAAAACCCAACTGCATAATCCCAGAAAGTACTGGTGGCAGCCATTAGAGCATCACCTACAAAAAAGCAGGTAATCAGATGGGCTAGCACTGTTCAGAAGAAGGAATCCAATGCACCGAATCTGCATTGCATTTCCTTCTATTTTGGAGGTTTGACAGAGGAGGAAGTTTGGGGACAGTTGTCCAGGAAAATGGGTAAATTTGTCTTCCTATATTGGTAATCTTTTAGAAATGAAAGGACTTTGTTTTCAGTTTTCATTCCAGCTCTCTGAATTTGGGGTGTGCTGCACAAACCACAGGTCATTCTGTTCTTACCAAAGGATGTAACATCCCCACCCCTTTACATACAAATCAGCAGAGTGCAACTTCGTGGCTGCCCAATTTAGTGACAATTGCCACCATTTAGTGACAAGTCACTTTGAAATGCCATGTTAATGACTAGCGCTGTGGTAATGTTTTACTAGAGCGCCTGTGCTGGATGTGATGTCCTTGCTGCTGAGGATCTGCTCAGGCCTGCATCATCTTGCTTTTTTCATGCTGGAATTCCCTTTCCAGCTCCTTTACTAGGAACTTCTTCGCCTTCATATCTTTCACTCACTTCCTGGGTGAACACGTTTTCAGGTGTTGTCTTTCCAGAGTCCTCAGTTTAACTGGCCCCATATTTTTCCACAGGCTTATGAAGTCCCATCACATGTGACTTGGTATATATCACACACTCTAATCGCAATTTGGCTGCAAAACGTAACTGTAAAACTTATCGTACTCAAACAATGTGTTCTGAAGACTCAAGGGTGTAAGCAGGAAGAGGGATCATGGTCAGCCTTACTCACTGCTCTATTTTTTGCCTATTATCTATGTTATGCATTCCTAAAGGATGTTGCATATCACCACAGTGTGTATTGCATGCACAGCATGTCCAATGTGGCATACTTATACAAGCATCACTTAACACTTTCGTTGAGGTTTGATTCATACTAAATGCTATTTTTTTTTTCCAGCAGCCTGAAAGTATGTTTGTCTCCATTTTTATGGAAGAAAATTATTTCTATCGTTATCTACTCCTTTCAAGTAAGCAATGCATCCCTTTTCCCATTTATTCGCCTATCAATTATTACTTCCTTCAAAATATGTTCTAAAACTCTACATATGATGCCAGTAGGATTCACTAGCTTGTAAGTGATTGAATTATTTCTGCTTCTTAAATATAGATTTGATATGGTCCTATCAGGTGACACCACTGGCAGTTAATAGATTCATTCTTAGTGGACTATTGGGACCATTGGAGCATGGTTTCCTTGGGTTCATGCCCTGTGTCTACAACATCCTCCTGGTAGCCCCAGCTCCTTCTCAAGCTTGGCAGGAGAAAGGGCAGGTTGTCTGGGCTGCCCATGGGCTTCCTGGCCAGTGGGACAGTGGTAGCTGCTCGGTGTCCTGGCAGCTCTCAGACTGGAGGAGGAGGTGAGTTGCACCCCCCATTCCCTCAGCTCCAACAGTGATTTGGGTCTCGCTCTCCTTTAGGCAGCTGTTCATTTGCATGAGTGATTAATGATGGGAATTAACCAGGTTAATTAAGGTTAATGATGAGCATGGAAAAGTAATCTTTTTTTAATCCTGAAAAGCTATATGTAGTTACCTATTCATATCTCATGCATTTTCTTTCAAATATTTTTCTTTACATCTGGAAGAAAAAGGTCCCATTCATGTTATGAGTTTGGGTAGTTTTATATCTGAAGGAATTTTTTAACATTTGTAAACCAGAAAACATATAACACCAGGCATCAGGTCATGTGTACAGGCCGCAATTTGGCAGACATTTATCCATATGCCTGATTTTCATAGAATCATAGAATGCCTTGGGTCAGAAGGGACCTTTAGAGGCCATCTAGTCCAACCCCCCTGCAGTGAGCAGGGACACCACTAACTAGATCAGGTTGTTCAGAGCCCCGTCCAACCTGACCTTGAATGTTTCCAGTGATGGGGCCTCCACTACCTCTCTGGGCAACCCCTTCCAGTGTTTCACCACCCTCACTGTAAAAAATTTCTTCCTTATATCCAGTCTAAACCTACCCTGCTTCAGTTTAAAACCATTACCCCCTGTCCTGTCACAGCAGGTTTTGCTAAAAAGATTGTCCCCATCTTTTCTATAGGCCTTCTAAGTACTGAAAGGCCGCAGTAAGGTCTCCCTGGACCCTTGTCTTCTCCAGGCTGAACAGCCCCAACTCTCTCAGCCTGTCCATAGGAGAGGTGCTCCAGTCCTCAAATCATTTTTGTGGCCCTCCTCTGGACCTGCTCCAACAGGTCCATGTTTTTCCTGTGCTGAGGGCCCCAGAGCTGGATGCAGTGCTCCTGGTAGGGTCTCACCAGAGCAGAGTAGAGGGGCAGAATCACCTCCCTCGACCTGCTGGCCATGCTTCTTTTGATGCAGCCCAGGATATGGTTGGCCTTCTGGGCTGCAAGTGCAACTTGCAGGCTCACGGCCAGCTTTTCGTACATCAGTACCCCTAAGCCCTTCTCCGCAGGGCTGCTCTCAATCCCTTCATCCCCCAGCCTGTATTGATACCGGGGGTTGCTCCGACCCAGGTGCAAGACGTTGTACTTGTTAAACCTCACGAGTTTCACACAGGCCCACTTCTCCAGCTTGTCCAAGTCTCTTTGGATGACATCCTGTCCTGGTGTGTCAACTGTACCACTCAGCTTGGTGTCATCTGCAAACTTGCTGAGGGTGCGCTTGATCTCACTGTCTATGTCATTGATGAAAATATTAAACAGCACTGGTCCCAGTACAGACCCGTGAAGGACACCACTTGTCATTGGTCTCCATTTGGACACAGAGCCGTTGACCACTACCCTCCGGATGCGACCATCCAGCCAATTTCTTATCCACTGAACAGTCCACCCATCAAATCCATATCTCCCCAATTTAGAGAGAAGGATGTTGTGGGAGACTGTGCCAAAGGCTTTACAGGAGTCCAGACAGATGATGTCTGTTGGTTTTCCCTTGTCCACTGATGCTGTTATTCCATCATAGAAAGCTGCCAGGTTGGTCAAGCAGGACTTGCCTTTGGTGAAGCCATGCTGGCTGAATCACCTCCCCGTTTCAGTTGGAACTCAGCTGATTTGGCACTGCATGTTTGCATGCCTTGATAAACAACTGCGCATGTGCAAAAAAAATGTGGTTGATTGAGTTGAGCCTAGTGAAGCCACACATCTGTACTGATCCACCAACGGAAAAAGAAATTTGTTGGACTAAATTACCAAGTGCTGGCAAGCTGCTAGGGTCCTGCTGCTGGGCAGATCACCAGGTGTTGGTCCATAACTGAGGGCTGCTGCTCTGACTACCAGCTGCTCACACAGCAGAAATGTATGGGACAGCAGACTCACCCTTCCTTCCTTCCTTCCCCAAACTCAAGACAACTGTCTCCTTGATGAGCCTGTAGGATTACAGCTGACCTCGCTACAGGACAGCATGGGGCTTCATAAGTCAAACTGCTGCTTTTTCTCATCCCTCCATTTTCTTCAGCGTCTTCTCCCAAACCCTGACATTCCCACCACTGTTTAATTCTTTTTAATAATCTTGATTATCTGAAATAAACTGATAGTTTATTTCAACTTCAAAAAATAACTTTTCTTTATGTTTGTTCCTAGGTGTTTTTTTTTTTTCTTTTTTTCAGCTTTGGTGGCTAGCTTCTTTGGCTAATGGATGATACAGTCAATTGCCTGAATATATTACATGTCTGTCAATACCATTTCCCTAGATTGCAGCACCAGTCCAATTCTTTGGCTCTGCTGGAAGGTGTCCTAAGAGGTGGGTAGAGTTCAAGATTTTAGGAAGAAAGCCAGCGTTTGCACTCTACCAATATTAATTTCCCTCTTGCATTCTTGAATCTGTAATTGGGCTGCGCTTCCATCTCCACCCATATCCTGCCGTGACACACATCCGTGTGCGGATGACAGGGGGAATGGTGGGTGAGCCAGCCGGCCTGCAGGCTGAGTCACCTCGGGAAGGCAGACCGTCATCTGGCAATTAGGATGGAGAAGAAGGAAGTGTGCCAGCAAAACAGGTGATCTGAGCAATGCATTGCACCCCACATGTCAAAATGGATATTGCACAATGCTGTGCTATGACAGAGAGATGCGGAGAAGAGCAGAAGCATGTATTTCCAAAATCGCCTTCAAAGTAGGGTTAAAGAAATAGCAACACTCAGCCTATTTCTTTTCATGGACCAATTTAATACCAAAGGTGAATATAACAATCAAGAAATGGAAAGAGCAGTGGTTACAGTATAATATTCTCAGCAATTTTGATCACTTTTATTTGGGTACCTTTTCCTGTGCATGGAGGCTTAAAAGCAGGATTACAAACACAATTTATGAGTATGCAACAATTATGCTATTTGTTGGATTGTACACACAATAAATGGCTGGGGCTAACATGCTATTAGCCAAAGTGCTAATGTCCTCACCGCCTCTGATGCAGGTACCCTCTGGGTTTCTGCTGGTCAGGCAGATGGTAATCATGTGGGGAACTGCCAGTGCCTATTGCTCCTCACAAGAGGCTGATCCTCAGTTTTGCTGAGTTGCGATCTTCTATTTTGATTTTTTTTCTCGGGATTTTAGAGCCTTTTCACTTAATATTTTTTCCTTCAGTCCTTGAGTGACTGCTACTGACTCAACAATTTCACTTCTGTCCTCATTTCTGCTTTTTTATATGTCTCACTTGGCTTAAGTTTATGTGCTGTCACTCATAGCTTAGCAACCCTTTTTTTTTTCAGTAAAGCAGAGCTGGGGTCATATGGCCAACCTAGGCCTCGTGGCAAAATAGTAAGAGCGTGTGAAAGATCTAGCAAAATGGTGGGAGAGAGACTGATCTGTGCTTGTTGTCTGACATATTTCAAAGCACCTTGTTGGCTTAAAAATATGGACTTTGCCAGCTGGCAAATAGACTCCGAGGAATAGACACTGACATGACCACCACCTGGGGCCAGATGTGCTGTATAACTGGTGGTATCAGTGATGGTCTTCATAATGCCAAGCAGAAAAGTCTAGGAAGGATGGACTTAAAAGGTAAATGTCTTAGAAAACAGTGATATGAAGCTGAAAATGAAACGGTACTGCAAGATATTCTGACATTGACCATACACAGATTTACAAGGAAAAAAAAAATTCACTGTGAGAGTAATTAACCACTGGCACAGGTTGCCCAGAGAGGTTTGGCAGTCTCCAACCTTAGAGGTTTTCCAGACATGACTGGATAAAACCCTGAGCAGCCTGGTCTGAGCTCAGCATTGACCCTGCTTTGAGTGGGGTGGATGGACTAGGGACCTCCTGAGTCCCCTTGCAGCTTGGATCATTTAGTGACTCTGTGATTTAAGTCGCTATTGGAGCCAAGGGTAGGTCAGGTGGAGAAATTGTGTTGCAAAGGGAGAATGCTCAGTGCACCATTTCCCAGTGTATGCTGGTGTTAGCTGGGATAGAGTTAATTTTCTTCACAGTAGCTTGTATGGGCTATGTTTTGGACTTCTTGGGTTGATAACACATTGCCGAGGGGCAATGGGCACAAACTGAAACATGAGAGGTTTCAGTTGCATATGCGGAAGAACTTCTTTACTCTGAGGGTGACAGAGCGCTGAAACAGGCTGCCCAGGGGGTTGTGGAGTCTCCTTCTTTGGAGATATTCAAAGCCCACCTGCATGATGTCCTATGCAATCTGCTCTAGGTGAACCTGCTTTAGCAGGGGGGTTGGACTAGATGATCTCCCGAGGTCTCTTCCAACCCTTGCCATTCTGTGACTCTGTGATTCTGTAATACAGGAATGGTTTAGTTACTGCTGAGCAGGGCTTACACAGAGTCAAGGCTTTCTCTGCCTCTCACCCCACCCCACCAGCGAGGAGGCTGGGGGTGCAGAAGAAGTTGGGAGGCGACACAGCTGGGGCAGCTGACCCCAACTGACCAAATGGCTATTCCAGACCATAGGACATCATGCTTAGCATATAAAGCTAGAGAAAGACAAAGGGGAGGGAGGGGGCGTGGACATTTGAAGTGGTGGTGTTTGTCTTCCCAAGTCACCGTTACGCGTGATGGATGGAAATCCCCTGCTTTCCTGGGGATTGCTGAGCACCTGCCTGCCCATGGGAAGTAGGGAATGAATTCCTTGCTTTGCCTTGCTTGCACATGCAGCTTTTGCTTTCCCTGCTAAACTGTCTTTATCTCAAGCCATGAGTTTCCTCGGGCTGAGTTGCCGCTGGGGTTAAACCATGACACAATGTGACTGAGACTCTGTAAAACTTAGCTGCTGCCATCTGTGTAAGGTGATCCCATCTCTCTCCAGGTCCTGTCCCAGTGTTCCTAGTCTCTCTCTTGAGCCAGCGCTGGCCCTTTTCCAGCATTTCTGTGAGCTGTTTCAGCTCACCAACCTGGCAGAAGCTGATTATTTTTTTTAAACTGGTTGGCTTTCTGCTGATTTAGTTAGCTCAACTATTTCACGAAAAGACAGACGAGCACCACAGCACGAGGAGGAGGTGGGAACGTGTGGTTAAGATTGGAAGGAGATAAGGTTGGGCAGGGCACTCTCAGTGGGAGAGAGCCATTAAATTTGCCTTGCTACCTCATGGAACAATGTGATGTATCTGCAGCAGCTTCAATAAGGGCACAACAACAAATCGGGTAAGCCCAAAAAGGATGCATCATAAAGAAAATAAAAACTCAGCAATAAAAAAATTTTAATGCTAAGACCAATGAAAAGTGTGGAATTACCAAAAGGAACATGAAAGCAGACAAATCAGTAAAAAATAATATTCAAGGAAAGATGAACAGATATATATTAAAGACCTAACAATTGAAACTGAAGCTCCTGCCATGGTAGGAAACCACAGATCTTGTTTACCAAGTTACAAAAATCCTGTGTGGCTAGTTTAAACAGGAAATGGGCTGATCAGAAGCAAAGATAGGGAAATGCGTACAACAGAGCTGAAATAGATGCGCAAAGCATGTTAAAGAAGTCAGTGGCAAAAACTTAGCCCTACCTTGACATGAGATTCTGTGACATGAGACGATGTGACTTCAAACAACAGGAGATTGCCAGTGGCGCAGTAGTGATGTCAAAAAAGCAAGTTGTAGTCCAGTAGGTAGCAGCAACAACAAAATGAAAGACGATTTGATGGTAGTAGAAACGTGAAGAGCCAACCATGTCACTGCAGAAGTAAAATTTAAAAGGTTGTTGAAGGGAATCTGGCAGAAAACCAGCTTTTTGATGAGGAGGATTCTTGAGTTGTTAAAATATTTAAAAACGAGACTGGGAAAGCGTGTCTCTGCCCTGCGCTATAGGGGAGGTCATTTGCAGTGGAATGCCGCGCAAGATGACACAGATGACGGATGCAGAATTGGAGGAGAACAGCCTCTGGACTCAGGCCCAGAAAACGGGATATTCACAGAAAAAAGCATCCTGAGTGAACACATGCAATGACAGGCTTTGCTCATCACCAGTTTCATTGATTTTTTTATTATTTGACAGCCGCCTCGGGAAGGCCTTGTGGAACTCGTCCTCCATCATTACGGCCTTGCAGAGAGGGATGGATGGCTGCATCTGGGAGTTCATCTAACTAATAGACTGGTTCGCTTTCAACACTGGTGTAGAACAAGGGTAGGCTTCCTTTCTGTTTCTGTTTTACGTTATCATACGTAGCTACTGTGTAAGCAGCACAAGGAGCAGCATACCATGGGGTGGATTACACATACCTTGGAAGCGTAAATTGTGCTAGTAGCATTGTGTTACTGAGCCATAGACCTGAAAAAAGCTGTGAAGATACATAACCTAGCAAAAAAAGCAAGCCAGACAGGATTCAAAGTCAGCTATCAAAGCAAACATCCCTGAAAGCTTAATACTAAGCATCAAAGTCATGTTAGAAAACACAAATTCTGGGAAAGAAGAACAGCTTGCCTGTCCTGTTCATAGCCCACTCCTGAGTAATTAGGAAGGAACCAACAGCAAGGATAACATAGTCTTCCACCATTCACACTCATTTCAACATATGGAAATCCAAGATATTCAGTCCCAGAATGAAAACAAGATTTTTTAAGTTGTTATTTACATGTAATTACAATACTAAAATAGACCCTGGAAAGTAAAGACATCAAAGGTGCTAGAAAACTAGATGCCTTGAAAGAAAAAGTGCCTATGAAAAAATCTGAACGTAGGGCTCTATCCTCAGCATAGAGCTGAACAGCCCACCAGCTGATCTTTTACCAGAGTCAGCAGGGAGCACAGGATGTATTTGGTGTGTTCTCTGAATGGAAGCCCCCAAGAATCCCCCCCAAAATGGAGACTCTCAAGTGGCAACCAGCGTGTCTGAAGAAGAGGATTCTCATCAGAAATCTTAAGAAGAGCCACCTCACAAGAATGACAGTGATCAATCTCAACCGTGTCCAGTCCACTAGAAATGCCAATGAATGACAGAGACGAATGGAAGACGCCAGCTTCCACTGCATGTCCCAGTCTTGCTATAGGAAGAAGACAGTAAGAATAACCTATGGCCTACTAAAAAATCAAATATATTCCCTATAATTTCTCTGTTTTCTCTGTGAAGCAAAACTTGCATTATCTAGCTTGTTCTATTACCTGCCACTGGAAGTAATAGTTGTGAACCTTACTGAACAGGAGGAAAATAAAGCTCTTGCTCCTGAGATGCAGAGAGCAGCTGATGTCCAGACTAAAGCACTCTGCCAAATGCTTCAAGGAGCCAGGGGCCTGTTGCCAAGGCACTGCCGTGTGATTGCTGCAGTCATGATAGACTGGGGGGAAAGTCCATGCCAAGAAGTGTTGGCAGGTGTGGGACTCGGGTAGTCATGCCACAGTGGAAGTTACGTGATCCCTGATTAAAGGGGTTTTGCCTTTCATGTATCTTCAAAGGTATCTGGAGCCTACTGGCATCATAAGCAGTGACGGTTTATTTTTTATTACCTAGACTGAATGAGAGATCTTTAATCAAACTGTGTTGCATTAGAGGCAGTTCTGCTGTTTAACCGTAAATATTTGGGTGTGCAATCTGGTGTTGATCTGCAAGGTTACTAATATCTATAAAATAAGTAGTCCTTTTTTATTTGAGTGATCTACCGAGTCGTTTCAGCTTCAGCTTGTTACGTTTGAGCTTAGAGCTGAGTGTGCTTTTTGAGGTGACAGTGCTGATGTAAGAGGGCACACAGACTCCTGTTGCCCTGAATGCAGCGACATTCAGGATATGTCATCTCTGCTACAATTCCCAGCCATTTTCTAGCCAACTCCTAACCCCACTATTTATGCCTTTTTTTTAAAAGCCGAACTCTGCAGTCTGTTCTCGGCTTTCTTCTACTTTTCTCATAAAATCAGACCCACACATAGCCCAGATTCCTCAATGGTATCTGGTGAAATTTTTCCACCTTCTCGTGCTATATATATTCCAATGTCCTGAGCAGCAGCATGTGTCTGTGTTTTGAGTACAGACTGCTATTATTTTAGACATCTGCCTTCATAAAGAAGCATCAGTGTTTCTTACATGTAGTCATAATGAGGATGTATTCACTATTTTCACAGAGGTTTAACCTTGTTTCCAAAATGAGGTTGCTCTTGTCCTCCAAGTTAAACAACTAAATACATCTTTTTTTTTTTTTTTTTTAAATCTGGGTGCCTGCCTACCAAAGCCTGTATGTATTTATATGTATATAGCAGTTGAAGTAAAGAGCCTTATTCAGGAGAGGCTCTTAAATATGTGCCTTCTTTTTAAGCACCTACCAAAGGTAAGCTTAGTGTGCATTTACGCATATTTCTGAATGGGGGTGCATTGAAGAACAGGCTTGTTTTCAGGAATCAAAACCTTCACTGAAATGTAACTGCCTGGGTTGCTTGCTGCTTGCAAGGCTGACAGCAGCGAGGGGATATAAACCATAGCTCACGCTTGCCTCACCAGTCATAGAAGTGCACGTTGTACACACGGCACCTGATCATACAACGGTTCCTCAGGCGAGATCGTGCTGTAAAGCATCCTGCTTTTCTGCAGTGGAAGCTTCAAGAGGAAGGCCACGGGTCCCAGAACACAGCCGTGACGAAGCAGTATCCACGTTACGACATTCAATTTTGTTTTCTAATTAGAGCATTCAATTATAGACTGGAAGACATACTTACACAGTATTAGAATATTCTCTGCTGTAAATGAGGTTGGGTTAATTCCCTAACAGGCCGGGCAGTGATAAGAGGTGGAGATAAGCTCCCAGCAGTGACTGGGGACAAAATTAAACACGTGGCATGCTTGCCTGCCCTGCCCTGCCAGCTCCCGCAGCCTGATCCTACGGCCACGACAGCCGGCTCCGCACCAAGAGCCCTCGCGGCAGAGAACAACGGGGTGACGTGTGCTTTCCCTTCTTGTCTGCTAACAAGCCATTTCTCCTTTGGATTCCCGCTGCAGCTCTGCCCTTGTGCAGGCCATCCGTTGGGTGGAGCAGGCAGAATCCTTAGGAACAGCTAAGACTCTTCAATAGTTTTAGTAATTTTCTTGGATTAATATTATTGGATTAATTTCATCTCTGTGAAAACGATGACTTCTGATAGGGAACATTGTCTCTCTAGGCTGATCTGCCAGGCTCAGCCATAGCTCACATAAGCTGGAACATTACAGCTTGTTTGGAAGAGAGAATGTGAGCCAAGACACAAACATGGGCCCCTATTTTCCTTTGAAAAATATGATTAGCTTTTCATTTTCCTCTTAGGCAGCATTAGGCTACTCCCTTGAGTGAGCAAAGGGTCCTTTATGTTTTGTAGATATTTGGGGAAATTACCTTGGCATTATTGTTCCATAAGTCACTTTCAAAATGTTCTAGATACCACGCAGAGATGGAAAGACAGTCTGTGACCAGAGTGTACAGCCTAGAAACAACCGAGATTAAATGCGAGGGCAGCAGGGCACAATGTACAAAACAGATAAATCAGGATGACTGCATAGTTGCATTCTTGTTTTTCCACTGTACTAACTCACAGAGCGCACAAAATAAGCCTGTGTAGCAAAGACATATGAAAAAAGACATCCTGGAAGAAATATTTATGTTGTATTAGCATATTCTTTGCTGTAAATGAGTTTGGGCTAATTACTTATCAGGCCACAGAGGGATAAGAGGGGGAGATAAGCGCCTAATGTCACATTAGGAAAAATTAATTAAACAGAATAAACATAATTTATTTGATTCTCCTATTTCCTGTTTCAACTGCTTGACTTAGCAATCTTGGTAATGTTCTTTAACAAATTCTTTATTTATTTTCTTAAACAGAAAGAAGAGAGAAAAATGAAAACAAGCTGGGAAGAGCTGAATTCCACCACGATACCTCATTTTCCTCAGCAGAATTAGAACTGCAGAATTAGCACAGATTTCTGCTGCTTGAGCTAATGGAGTGCCACTGCCAGTCACGGCTTGTCATCCTCTGAGTCAAGCACTCCCAGAAGAGGATCGCTGATGAGCAATGGTGAGAAACATGAACTGAGGCTTTGCTTCACGGCTGGGGTGACAAGCAATTGGGTAGATGTATAGTCCAGATGTAAGCTAACCTGCTGCGTCCCCTCTGGCCTCTCACCATCCTTGCCCTTTGCTTTCCCTGCTTCATCCCAGAGCTGGTCTCCTCACACAGCAAGTGGATCCCAGCTCCTGATCTCCCAATCTGATTAGCTCTTTGCTCACTCCCAGTATGACAGTCTTTGCTCCCAGTCTACTTGGCTTGACTGCCCTAAGTCCCCAATCCCTCCCCCCAACCTTGTTCCTCATCTAGCACAGCTCTGGGACCCAGTATCTATGGGTACTGTCTGAGATTTTCTCCATGGTGCATTTGTACAACTCCGTTCTCTGCATTCTTGATACAAACAACAGGGCTGCTAGGACCAGAGGAAGGCAGCCCCCCTGCTTTCCTTTTGGGTGCCTAGACCTCTGATGGCTCACGGTAGCAGATGCCTACCCATAGCAAATGGGACCTTTAGGAAAGCTTGCTGTTAAAATCAAAGTCATCTTTATTAAATGTGCACCATGACTTTTAATTCACTTATTTCACAGGCATAAAAACAGCATGGCCCTGACACAAATCTTCTATCAGATTTTAAGTCCTTGCACCAAACTTGTGAGATGTAGGCTTTGTCACAGAAGACACCAGAATTTTTAAGCACAGCACATTTTCCCCTACATGTCTGAATTGTTTGACACTTGTTCCCCTTGAGAATATATGTCAGGTAAAAAGTCTTGAATTATGCAATTTCATATTGTTTAGATAGGACAACAGGGTTGATATGTTTAATCTCATAAAAAGCATTCTAATATCTTTAATGACCACTACACAGACTTTCATTCCTTAGAGAAGATAAGAATGCCCTTGCAAACAAGAAAAATTAGATCCTGCTGTGCCAAGGCCTACGCTCTAAATAGTTCAAGGTGACCAGTGTACAGCTCAGCCTGTTACATAAAATAATTTGCAAAGGTCAGTAAAAATTAAAGACAGAATGACAGTCTTTTCAAGAAAAAAAGACTCAGTGATAAGCCCCAAGGACTATGCTGAAATCATGTCCAGTAAAGAAGAAAAGTGTGGGACTAGGTTTAGTGGGACAAATTTGATATAGTGTAGAGTAAGACTGGCTGATGAGCAAAATTCCGCCTCTCTGGTGCCCCTAACTTGGTGAGTCAGCTGCAAGGACGCTTAATGTGACCCAAATCGCAGGAAGATAGGTAGGCAGCGGGACCTGAGCCCAGCATGGTTGCAGTCATTTGCCCCATCCCCTGCAGCCAGTCCACCACAGCTCCTTTGCACCAGAGAGGATTGGGCCAGAAGGAAGAATCCAGGTGGCCTCACACCTCCGCTTGCATTGGCTAAATCCCAAACACCACCTGGAATGAGACTGTCAGAGCCCCCCCGTCTGTGCTTTCCCTTCCCTCCTTTGTTCTTTCCTTATTCACCTGTGGTTTCCCTTTGTTTTCTGTTTTCTAAGAAGAGTGTCTGCTTGAGACGTTAAAGCTATGTCCTTTGGAGGGTTGCCGCCATGGCATTAAAAGACAGCTTCCAAAAAGCTGCGTTAGGGACAGCAGGCCACGGCTGCAATTTCCACGTTTCTGTGTGACCCACAGACAATACGCTGTGCTGGAGCTTTTCTAGCCCTGAACTTGCTATTCAGAGCCAACACCAGAGTGAGAGGCTGAGTTCCCTTCCCCTGCAGCTCTTGGGCCGCCTTTGTCCCTCATTTGTGTTGCCTGCCTCTCCGGGGAAGGAAGGGGCTCTGACAACAGCTGAATAACTGAACTGAATAACTCGCTTTTCTGAAAAAACCCAAACCAACAATAACTCAATTACTCTCTCTTTAAGCCTGTTAAACAATAGTGTTTTCCTCACACAGCTTCTTAACAGCGAATGGAAATCGGAGATTTTTAAAACGCACGCCTTACTTTTCTGCATTCCAAGTATTTTTATTCTTTTTTCCCTTCATTTTCTCTATCTTTAACAAAGGGTTTAAAAGATTTGCTGTGGTTCATTTTGCCATGGGAGTAAACAGGCTAAGATTTATGCATTTGAAACCTCAAACGCTATCCCAAAACATGTTTAGCAATATAGTTTTGTTACAGTGACATAGTACCTTTAATACATTTGACCCTCTGGGTCTATTTATTTTACTGAAATTTGACTCAGCAAAGTTAAATCCCCTTATATCATTCCGCAAGACAACTCATTTTATGTCTGGATACAAACCAATTCACCTCCTAAGCCGCATAATCAACTCCCACCCTAACACGCAAGTTAGCACTAGTGCAGCTGAATGGAAAAATAAATTGTGATGGCTTTATAGAAAAGCACTTAATTTCTATGGGATGCTCGGTGAGTATCAGAACAACAGTCAGCGTACTAACTACTGTGCCTACCGACATTCTTTTTCCTTGGCTTAGGTAATATTATATAATATATTTGAGAAACGGTTCTGTAATGGCAAGCTCTGGAACAAACTCTAAAGGGCAGGGTATTTTCCATGTTTGAATAGTTTCTCCATCTGATTGCAAATAAGAAAAATTATCTTATACTCCAATTACTCCATATTCTCTGATCA
Source organism: Egretta garzetta (assembly GCF_000687185.1). Taxonomy (NCBI): domain Eukaryota; kingdom Metazoa; phylum Chordata; class Aves; order Pelecaniformes; family Ardeidae; genus Egretta; species Egretta garzetta. The sequence goes on from NW_009258756.1 coordinate 1,059,307, forward strand.
ACATGGATTACTCTTCCCTCTTGCTATATACTCGTGCAGATTTTGGTGTGTCTTTATTTTAGTTTTTATATTCACCTGTATTTATTAGCAAGGAAAACAGAGAAATCAGCTGTTTAAGGATGTGCCGGAGTAAACCGCTATAGGAAAACTATATTTATTTCCATGTTCAGGCTATGCAAGGCTACCTGGGGGATACCTTTTTTCACCTAAAATACTGTAAGTCCATTGGAAAAGAATTAAAGGTTGGTCAAATAAGACTTTTCTTTTTTTTTTTTTTCTTTCCTTCTTTCACATTTTGTGTTAAACATTAGAATCCGGGGACAGCCCATTACCTTAAGCCATAAACCAGTTCTTTCCCTCTTTCAGTGAAATCTGCTTGATACGTGTCCAACCCTTTCGATCTCCTGGTCTGGCCAAATAGCCTGAGATGTTTCTACTGGGCCATTGTTTTCTTTTCCTCTTTTCCCCAATGATCTAAACCATGCTCCCCGTGCAACTCGAGAGGAAGGGCTTGTAACCCGACATACAGCAATGTCCTTGGCTGAGCAGGTTACAGAGAGAGCTCAAAAGCTCTTGGCATTCTCAGGTTCCAACACACCAGCTCTTATGGTACCCAAAGCATGGTTGCACATCTGCCTTGCTTCCCTCGCACTCCCTGATTCCAGCATTTCCAGGCTCCGCCGAGCTGGTGATGGCCACGGGACTGCAGCTTGAAGAGGGAAAGACTGAAATACTGCTTTTATCATGACCAATGTACGAGAGGTAATCGTCGGTTGCATGTAAGTCTGAATCACTCGATTTTTAGTGGCTTGCAATATCACTAACAGAGTTTCTTTTGTTCCTCGACCTTGTTGAAGTGGAAGAGGCCCTTCCCTTTTATTTGAAACATTGTTTTTCTTCAGCACCCTATATTTCCTCTGGAAGTCCTTAGGCGTTTTTCTTAATATAACCCTGTGCCTTGGCTACAGCGCATTACAGGTAATCGTGTAAGAGGAGTGCAGTGTATCTGATGCGACTCCTGCACGACTCTGATCTGACGCAATCTCGTGGCACCGCTGTCGGGACGTGATTGCTATGTTGCAGTCAGCACGGAGCTGGCACAGCGCGGGCGGGAAAGCGTAAAGGCTGCAACAGAAATGCAGCAAAATTGGGAGGAGAGGCAGTCAAGTGTGTCGCAATGTGAGCAAAGGAATGGAAAGAATGAAATGGAAGGGAATATTAACTGTAAATACAGTCAGGGAAAAATAATGGAGGGTGAAGACTTCTGTCTGCAGATACTGGAAATGCAGATGTTCACAATGAGAAGAGAATGATTTTTCTTTTTCCCTCTTGTTTTTTATAGAGAGGAATGTGTGTAGGAAAAAATGAAGTAGGAAAATGAAAGAAAAACATTAACAAATGCATCCAAAACTGTGAAAGATATTGGACTGTGGCATCACATTCCAGTGGCAAGAATGGGAATCGTTAACTTGAGCTATTTAGCATTCGTATCTGGGCAAATCTGTAGAAAATTACAGAACGGAAAAATTCTGCACTGGCCTATTGGATAACCATAAATAATTTAAAGCAACTTCTATTTTGTCTTCTACAATTCAGTGGACAATGGACTATGCCATTATATAGTTTTATCATAGTTATCTCCTTTTAGCAGAACATGCTGTTTCTTTTAAGCTAATGTACATCTTTTTTTAACCACTCCTTTTTTGTTTGTTTAATTT
>NW_009258756.1:1061286-1064790 GCF_000687185.1 Egretta garzetta
CCTTGTTATGTTCTTTTAAATGCAGTATAATCTCAGTAAAAATAATAACTTGGAATAACTTTGTTTTGCTCTATATCTGAAATGAAAATGATGTCATTAGCTGTGAGTTGTGTCCCAAAGTGGAGCAAAATGCACCCAGTCGTTCCTGGAGACCAAGAAAAAATTTGCAATACTATTATATAAATCTTTTATTGGATAGGAAATTAGAAATTACTTCTGAGTTCCAACTTCATTTTAACATTTAGGATATCTGCCTGCTGCACATTCTGTATGACTTCCAGTTACGACAGTATGTGAGACATCTCAGTCTTTGAGGTCCCTCACAGCATGCCCGTGGGACAGCAAAATGCTATTTTTGTGCAAAGCAAACAGAGCTATAGACTCAGTAATTTGCCCAGGGAAGTATGTGATATATATATAAAAAGTCAATCCAGCTGTCTTTAATCCCAGAGTATGTCTCTAATGGATGAACTATCACCCTTGATCCTAGCTGAGAAGTCAAATGATACCTTCAAAAAATACATTAAAATTCACATACTGTAGATTACTAAAATATTCCTTTGGGGTATGGCTTGTTTGAAAAGAAGTAAAAGAAATAAATTAGACATTTAGTTAGTTACATATTGCCCACAGTTCCACAGAGTTGTGAAGAAAACAAATCTGGAGTGCTGCATTGCACAACTTCATAACGCTGCAGTTAGATTTCCCCTTGTATTTACAGGCTGGTTTATTTCAAAATCTATTCAAGCATTGGAAAATCATAAATATGCAGCTCCACAGATGTGGAGGTCAGTTTTCTGTGACTGTAATACACAGCTTCTGCTTACGAAGCTCTCCACATTTAGGGTCAAACTCTGCTTGCTTTACTTGCATTTGATTTAGGATGGACATACACATGTGAGTGAAGGAGCAGGTTTTGTCACAGTATTATATGGCTGTGCAGTGCCGACACTGCTCCAAATGTAAACAAAATTTTGTACTAAGGTACTAACCTCTGAGGGGCAGAATATGACAGTGTTTGGTAAGAACACTTTTAGGAGGTATAACAGCACTTGCATAGTTTCAAAGGAAATATGACTGAATCCTGATATATGACTGGTTTTCTCTCCTTACCAGTATGTCTCAAGGTTCATACCAATGCAGTTGAAGCCTCATTTTGACTCCTCTATTAATATTACAAATTTCAAACAGATACAAAAGCTGGTATCAGTCTTAACCTCTCCAATTTTGCCTGTACCCCAGCATGCAGTATTTTGGATTATGCAAGCCTCAAGTCCTACTGTTTGCTACAACAGTGCAAAGGAGTAGAAAGTTAAAATTTCGGCATGTAAACTTTCCTCTCAAATCTGCCAGAGGAACATAGAGAATGGCCTGCCCCAAAGTCACATAACACCCTAAATCAATAGTCATCCATCGATCCATGTGAACCACAGGCCTCTGATCTTATGGCTAATCCTTCTTTAGCCCGTTGATACTGAAGGTGGTGGCTGGGGTACCGCAGGGTCCCTCCAGCAATGGCCACCCAGAGTGTGCCTGGGAAGCTGAAACGTAGGCGGCAGGGCATCATCAACACTCTATAACTCTGTTGCAATGGGACAGTCATTGACTTTTAAAGATTTTTCTTTCCAGGAGTCAACAGATGGATGATAACCCCCTGCCCCATCGAAAAACTGGAACACAAAAAATGTCTTATTTGTCATTTAGCGATGCTATGTTCTTGTAGGCCATGGCTGAACATTTGAGCAGCTAATGTGGCATCACTTTATCACCGGCGCTGTTGTCAAAAGAGCTGTATGTCAAATCGTAACCCCAGGAAGGAAATTTTCTGCAGCTGGAAATCGCATGTGGAAAAGCAAAGGCAAAATGAACTTTGCCTATTTCCCACCCTTTTCCCCCAGACGCTAACCAAACACAAAGGCTTTGAGAAGGAAATGCTCTTAGATGTTCAGTATTTGCCTAGATCCATAAATGCCTTTTACTGATGGAGAGTAAAATGTGTGGGTTTTAAATATTGTCTATCTAAAGTTCCTATCTATATAATCTATTCCCTTAAATTTCATTATCATACAATCCCCTAAGAATTAATACCATCACTAGTGACAACAATGAAAAAGTTGGAGAGAGGCTTGGGATACCTCATCCCTTAAATCTTGGGGCTTAAACAAGTCAGAGTGCTGTGTCTCCCATCGCAAAGGCAGCTTTCAGAACTGAGAGGCCAGGTGAGAGCCTTGAACTTCGTGTGCAACAGTCTTGGTGTCCGTCCAGACACAGATGGCCATAGGGCTCACAAGTAGTTATTCCAGACAATGTACCATCCAGTGTGGCTTTTAGCCAGGATTGTGACTTGTTCATCCTCTATTTCATTGTCCCACCCTCTGTCCAGGGCTGTTTGGAGAAGTTGCATAATAAAACAGAGGAGTTGGTTTGGCTCCAGGTGGTCCTGATGCCTGTTGTCCACTGTGGGTTCATTTTCATTGTGTGGACGAGACTTGGGACAGAAATCAGAGGGAAACTCTAAATAGCTCAGAGGCTTTTTAAGAGGTGAACATTTTATTTACAACCTAATTGCTACTGCAAATAACATTTTCAGTAACCAAGATAAGGTTGGTTATATCTTTCTGCTAGGAAATCTGTAGCGTGCTCCTTTGGCTTAAATTGATGGATTTTGGATTTTCTAATAAGCTTTGCTTCATTGAAAAGCAACTCTGTAAAAGTAGCAACATGTAAAGCAAACCATCCCTTCTTACTTGCCCCGTGTGTTCGGAATTCTATCTCGAAACAACCTCAGAGAAATTTTTCGTTGCTATTTTTTTTTATTGTTAGTTCAGCATAGCCAACAGTAAAGGCCTTGTTTACATTAAGCAAATGTGCAATGATGCAGCAAAATCAATTTAGTCACACTGATGCAAATCCCTCATTCAGACGGAATGCCTCTGTGCAAAGTAGGGTATTTCTGAATATACACAATATTTAAAATGAAATGAAAGAGAGATTCTATTTTTCCTAGCTGATTCCTTAGTGTGATTCATATAGATGCCCCTGAAAGCCTAAATTGAAAGAAGGGGACTTTCTGGTAAAAAATAAGGGTTCATTAGGAGTACCATTGATTGTGAAGGACTATCACAACCTTTAGATTGCAAGTTGCAGTAGCTTAACAGATAGATTAATACTTTAAAAAACACCCTTTAAATTTAAACTCAGCATATTTGACCTTAAAATCGTTGGGAAAATAAATATGTGATTGCATAACACCGTTTTATGGTTATTTTTCAGAACAGAAGTGAAAATGAATGTATTTTTGGTCCTGGGCTGTTCTTAGTAATTTAATGTGATCTGTTGTCAACAAGAGGGAAAACAACCTCTGACACTCAGTAAGAATAAGAAGAGAACAAAATGTACCTTGCTGTGGGTATTCAGCCAAAGACCTATGGGCAAAAAAATGGCACAGCCTGTGAAGGTGTTACTGAAAACCAGATGAGGTCAGCAAGTCAGGTGACAGCAGGA
>NW_009258756.1:1064800-1070086 GCF_000687185.1 Egretta garzetta
AGCAGGAATACCAGTAAGGACATAATGACCATTTTCCCTTGCAGTCTGCAGAGGTTTGGGGATTTTTTTATTATTATTATTGGGTTTTAAGGGTTTTTTTTTATAAAAATGCTTTGGAAAATTGTGATGTTGGAGTAAAAGTTCTAGTGATTTGGTAAATGTCTTTTAGATGTTTTTGGAAAAAAAAAAAGATTCCAAATACTTTACGTTGCAGTATATCTTTTATTTAACACAGTAACAAATGAAAGACCGAAATCCAAACAAAATATTTTTATTGGAAACATAGTTTTTAATCAAATCCAGACTATGTCTCAAAAGTTTTTCTTTACAAAGTATTTTAAAGTTGAGGAAACTTTTTCCTAAATAGAATGGAAGCACATTCTGAAACCAGGGAGTCTTTTGTTAAATGACTTTTTGATTGTCCTTACAGCTAAAGACTCACACTAGGGAAGTGAAAAAAGATGTCATACGGGGCTCTCTTACCATGTGCATTTACTTACTGCCATTGCTACTGATGCTGAAAATGACTGTTAAAGCAATATTTTTTCCTCCCCCCCAAAAAAGTAAAAGAAGTTTAGGAAATCCCTCTTCAGGAATGAAGTCAGGGCAGAATCTCATCCTGGTGGATTACAGTCTCCCAATGGAGTCAGGTGACTTGAGAAACACTGTTCTGTAGGTCCGAATTCTCTTTGGACCTTCCCAGAAACATACATTAATGGGAGTTTGCAATGCTTCATTTTTTCTAACAGCGCTAACGGTAACAAGAAACGAAGTAGGAAACCCTCATCAGAGAAAGAGACTGGGGTAAGGGAAGTGCTTAGGCAGGTAGGGAGCAAAGCATTCAGTTATTACTGAATTTCAAATCCACAGGTGCTACAGCTATACCCCCTACCTTATAATTCCTGAGATTACTGAGATTTATCAACAGAAGCTGTGGCCCCGACTGGATAATTCCCGAGTTCCTTGAAATGAGTCTAATACCCAACAGGGTTACTTGTGCTGCTGCAGAAAGCTATTTCTGGCCTTTTACATGACAGAAAAGAAACTGGATGTGACGGATTTGGAGCTGCCCTGTGATAATTTAGGAATATGGTCTGTTGGCCTGCTTATTTGGATGAATGTCTGAGTTTAACTCATCAGGGGCTGGCTTGCAATTACACTCTTAAATTATGGCTGGGACGGTCTGTCCTTGCAACCCTGAGGTGCCCCACTTCCATTGAGGGTGCACAGCCAGGGAGCACGGGGACTTGGAAAGGGGAAGAGATTCAGTCCTAGTGTCCTGCTCATCCCTAGGAGAGACATAGGTCTCCAAAGGTCCATTGGGGATCAGAGATGGGACCTGTAACTGTTTGATAAAACAACAGGATAGAGCTATGTTAGGGGAACATTACCTGGGATGTGTTCATGTTTAGCCTTGCTAATTCCATGCGTTCGTGGAATTTTCTATGGAAGTGAAGTTAACCCTAAAAATACATTTTTGAAGAAAAAGGGTTTGTGAATGCCACAGTCGTTTTCAGCAGTTTTTATCTAATACTGGGCATTCAGAATCAGCTTGTTGCCTCTCCCCTTAGGCAAGCCCCTTTTCCATGAAAGCGGACTTAATGGGTTGACCCCAGGGTTAATTTACAAAAGCACGGTGACTTCTCTGCACGTGAAACTAATGGGAAGCCGTGCAGTGGTGGTGTTCTTCCATAGTTTACAGTGAAGGCATGTTGGGTGGAGCACTGGAAACATTACAGGGTGGCTGGCCCACTCCAGGGTGTTGGACCCAGCCTTATCTGTGGTGAGCTTCAGTCAAGTGAATCTCTTCTTGATTGTGAAAGAAGAGTGCCAGTGGTTATTTGCCAGCTGCTGAAGTAATATTTGACTTAGGTAAATAGCATATACAATAGGACATAAAGAAGGTTTCTAAGAAAACATCCCTCAATTTGGAAGAAAAGATTTTTTTGTGTGTGTGTGTATGTTGGGTGAGTGAAGTAAGGAAAACAGAAAGGTGAAAATCCTAAGAAAATTACCCAAACCAGGTTTCTCTCACTCTCTCCTGGCTGAGAGGACAAATAGGTAGTTTACTATAGCTTTAGGGGTTCCTCACTGTGGAGTTCAAAAAGGCAGTCTACAGACCTAAGCCATATTCTAGATTAATTCCTAATTCAGCCATCACAGCTAGGGAGGCGCTACTTCAATTCACTACTTATTCCAGCTGTTCTGGTATGTAAAGTTCTCCTCCTTCACCATTGCTGGAAAGATTAATATATTACATCTTCCTAACTGTGAATTTCTAATGCTCTTATCTTGCCCCCAAGTGAAAATCTTTTCTATTTTATGGATTTCACTCAACAGCAAAACCAACCATATATTAAGACAGCCATTTTGTCAAGAGAAGCCAGGCTAGAAAATGCTGTGGCTTCTGGAGCAGATCCTCCCAGGGACTGCTTCATGTTGCTGGTAGTGGAGTCTGGCCCAAAAGCTGCTATATCCACCTCTTGGATGACCACAGTGGCAAAAGCATTTTTTAATGACACAGACGGAGTGCTGAGTCTCCTCCGCCACTTCCTTAGCTGTTGCCACATAAAGGATAAAACTGAGCTGTCTGGATCACGCTGCAAGCCCCATGGCTTTATTTTGGTCTACAAGAAAACTTTGGAAAGAGACTGTTTAGTGTCACATGGCTGTTTTAGGAGGAAGAAACGTACAGGCCGATGTTTAGGGGTAATCTGGGAAGGGTTGTGTTTTGTAAGGCCGAGTGACTGACTACTAGAAAATCTAGAAATACCAGGAGGAGACAAACTGAACCAGAGACAAAAGGAAGAAAACAGAGCCAGCAAGTAAATTCTGAGTGCAGAGCTCCTAGTTACGAGCCCTCTATTGAGAAGTTCTGCCGGGCAGTCAGCAGCCATTTCCTTCTGCAGCTGAAGTTTCTGAACGATGACTTTTTGTGGAGCATGTTTCGGGAATCTAGATTACAAATGGCAAAAGACCTAGATTGTGGTCACAAAGTGTATATCTAAAACAGAAGGCAAAATGCTGGAGGAATAACACTGCTTCTGAAATTTGCTTTAATTGGGATGTCCAGAAGCAGGAGAGCATTTAATAGAACTCACATATTATGAATGGAAGTAGCAAGTAGCATAGCAAGCTCTTAAACTCTTCTGTGAGCATGGAAGAGGGAAGGAGAGATGAAGTAATCTCAGCTTCTGGTGGTTTCCTGCAGCTAGTCAACATGACTTCCATGCTTTCTAAGCTGACTCTTTATTGGCTTGTCACCATCTTCATTCTTTCTCCATGGGTTTGTCTCATTCCAGTGAAACACTGGAGAACCCAGCAAGTCATCTTCTGACAGAGACTAGACAAAACTGGCAGCCGTTTTCAGAGTGAAGACAGTAGAGCACGTATTGCCCCATGGTGGGTTTGTCTACATCGCCTTTTACAAGCAGCCCCAAGCCAGCTCTGCCTGGGGTCCCTGTTGGCCAGATGCAGTGTAGCTGTTGTCCAAAAGCAGTGCACCCAGGTGCGTATAATGGGGTGCAGCATCTTTCATTGATTGTTTCCATGTTTCGTCTGAGCAGTAGAGTTACACTTAAAAAGCTTTTTCCTTCACTCTCTTGTCTTCATGTACTGGACAGCTGGTTATCTCAGAACGATTATTTCTGTTCCTCCCTAACGCTTTTTGCTCCTGTCCTGAGTACTTCTAATATGATGCCACCACTAACAGGAAGGAGAGCAGGGTTCTACATTCAAATTCAAATTAGGCAAGTTTAAACATTTATTTTAAATCAGATGCTGTTCAGATGCCATGCGACTACAGATTTTACAGCACAGTTTGAGCGAGCCTTGCAAACATCCCAAGCAAACAAGCCTTGCAGTAAACATGATCCTATCATTTTACCTGATCTCCGGGATACTGGCTTATGGGGATCGTAATTTCCAACTGTATCTGCTCAGATCCTTTGCAGGGTGATCTTTGAACTGTTGGATAATATTTCTATTTTCCTGTGTTGACACCTGTTGGAGAAACAGCTTATACTAGTTACAGTAAACCATCTAGTCTGATGATCTCATGACTTGCTATCATCCCTCACAAATACATTATTCACTAACTTTCCAATCGTGTTTGCTATTAAAACTAATCAAACATACTTCAGTTATCGCCAATTCCTCGACAGACCCATTCTAATGGCATATATGATACTTTTTCACCTTACGGAACCTGTACCATCTTCCTTAGCTTTAATTAAAATAAAATTTAAAGCTGAACCCATTTCATCATTAACACTTACATGCTCTCAGCATGTTAGCTCCTGTCACAGGGAATAGTTAAGATCATCATTGTAGGGTGTTGGATAGCCAAGCCGCTGTGTGTCAGATCAGAGGAAGAGGATGACAGGGCTCTACCCTACCACTTGGTGATTCTCAGTGGAGAGGCAGCTGGATGGGGAGGCAGAAGGTGTCCTTCAGGTAACTGATTCTGGTGACATTTTTTCCCTATGCGTTGGCAGGTCAAGAGTGGAGAAGGTACAGCTTATCTCCTCTGTTCTGTTCTTAAGCAGGGAATGACATTTATCTCTTAACAGTTCCTCATTGTAAAGCCGAATATGCTTTCCTCCTCCCCCCCCCCAACCAACCTGTAGTATTGTTCTCCTGTTATCATGGTAAATTATGGATGTGACACATGCGGAATCATGACAATGCTCCTCTATGCACTGTTCCATGCAGTGAAGAAATTAGTCTTTTGTCATGTATGGCTTCTTTATGCTCCTACTTATTACGGGTCTGATGTTGGGGTCTTGATGGGATTGCAAGGAAGCGGGAAGCATGCTGGCTGCTGTGGGATTTCAAGCGCAGACATCTGGAATCTTCTGAGGAGCTTGGATGGGTTTATGGTTGACCTGTGACCGATGCGCAAGCGGTGCTTCATGTCTGCGCGCCTACTTAAGTTTAAAGCGTTTAGTTCAATACCAAATTCACGTCCAAACCAGAATTGCGCTTTTCCGTTGTACTTTAGATTTTACCCATCGCCAGTTAGCTTCAGTCGGGTAGCGCCTGCGCGTGGCAGCGGGGACGCGATCTGCCAAACCGAGCGCACGCCAGAATTTACAAGACACCCGCACGTGACGCAGGGGAGAAGGACAACAACCTCTCTAAGGACGTGCCTGCCCGCGGGACGAAGGCCTCTCACCCAGCCGGTGCCAGGCTGCTGGCCGTGGGCCAGGCCTTCTACACAGGCGGGAAGGACGGCCACTTGGGCAGGGGCTGAGAGGAGCGCGGGCGCCGGTAGGAAGCCTTTAA
>NW_009258756.1:1071410-1116879 GCF_000687185.1 Egretta garzetta
GGCGGCGGGGGGCGGGGGGGGGTGGGGGTGGCGATGTTTGCGCCCAGAAGGGCTTGCTTTTGCCTCTTGCCGGTGGAAAACCCTTTAATAGGGGGTGACATGAAGGCGGAAAAGCGTAGCGAGGAAAGAGAGTTTTTAGAGGAACGTTTCTGGGCTGGCGGTGCGGGGCTGGGCCGGAGGGAAGCCCTGCAGGTGCCATCCTCCTCCTCCTCCTCCTCCTCCTCACCCGGTGCCCGGTCCCAGCGCCCGGGCGGTATAACGAGTGCGGGCATGCAGGAACGCCCGTCGGCGGGATGGGCAGCCCGGGTGGGTCTGGTAACGCGTTCGTGTAAAACTTTACTTAATTGTCGCGCTGAAGGGAAGGATGCCGCGAGGAAGTTTTGGTAAGCGAGGGTACCGCCGCAGTAGCTTATGTCGGTGCTGTAGGAGGTGTGCAGTAAAATCCTGTGATCTGAAAGTACTTTCCTAATGTTTTTCTTTTTTTCCCAGGCCTCTTAGCGTGTCACTTAATTTTGTTAAAGGCAAATTCATCTTAGAAAAAGGTGCAAACAAGCATCCTCTAGTGGAAACAGGTGAAGATCCTGCAGAATCTTGAATAGAAAAGAGGAAGTGTGATGGAAATTGGGCTTCTCTATAGGTATTAGTGGAGGTTGTGCTTACTGGGACGTGTAGTGGGGGCTCAAGTGAAAAATTCTCCGTGAAGAAAGAAGCACCAAATGCAGATTGGCCATTCTTAAGCAAGTATTGGCCGTCGTCCTTTAAATGTGTTTAGGAAACCTTCACCATCCTGCTGGCAGTTCTGACCAGAAAGATTACAACTTGAATATGTAAAATGTTTGCAGCAATTCGTAAAGGAACACTCTCTTGAGAGAAGGGAATATTTGGGACAAGCGGAGAGACAACCTTGCTTCAGAATATCCGAGAAAGTCCTGAGTATGTTATTAACAGGATATGCACTTCATCTCCAAGGGTGTCTGTGTTAGTGTGTTCATTCAGTCTTTAATTTTAGCATGTAATTTATTGTAGTAGTCAGACTGCCTAGTTAAAAGTTCCAGAATGGGAAAATCTGAGAGACCCAAAGCCAGCATATTTAAGATCAGTTGATCAGGAATATGGTCTTGCTCATACATCTACGAGTAGAACTGTGAAGTACTTCACGGGAGGAACAGAAAAAGCACAAACCTCAGTGTATAATGAGGTATTTTGAGATGAGATACTTGGGAATGAGAAAGGGGGCAGCCATGCAGCTAGCTCAGGGGTTGCGACACAGGCTGAGAGACAATCATCATCTTTATGGGTTTTGAGGTTGTGAACAGCATAGCTCAGTTCCCAGATGTTTTATTGAAGTGTAGCAGAAATAGATGTCTGTAGCTGAGTAAGAAATGAGATGCATCATAAGAATGAAAAGGTTAGTGCTATTCGAACACCTGCTTGAGAGAACAAATGATAGGTGAAATAATGCATCATAGCAACAGGAAACTTGCAGCTGTATTCCCTCCTTTTGATTATGTGAGTTGGTTCTGTATGAATGAATTACATAGTGTATGTATTCCTCCTTGTTCTACAAATTAACAAGCTCACTGTTTTTTGGTGACATTATTTTTACCCTGTCAACTTTTCTTTCAAGTTATTTTCATGCTTTCATACTACCATTCATTGTACAGTAGGAAGAAGAAACTTGTATGGATATCTTGCTCTCCTTCACACATTCTTTTTGTCTCTTCTTGTCATGGTTTTGGCCCAGTTAAAATGACGATGGCTGTGTACTAGCTAGCTGAGGTCTAACTTCACAATGTGCATTGGCTGCGTTCTGTTTTCCAACAGATACAAAAAAAGCTGTAAACTTAAGTTAGGATTGTGGAGAAAAAAAAGAAGTTAGTCTCTAAAGCTGATTATATTGAGGAAAAATGTTATGGTTGGAAGCGTTCTTAAATTCTCGGAAGATGGAAGGAAGGACAAAACAGTGCAAATCTGTCCCCTCTTCTGGTAATGTTGTGCAAAATGTTTATGAGGAGTGGCCTGAAGAAATAAACTGAAGAGTATAAGCCTAGAAAGTTGGATAGTTAAATGCCTCTCATGATGTAAATTATGAGATTACTGTGACTAAACTGAAGAAATAAACAGCAAGGAAGCTGTTTGTGCTGGAAGTAATGTGCTAGGTAAGGAACACGGTAGAATAACAAACTACGAAAAACTCCTGAACGATAAGTGGACAGACTGCTCATGCACGTGTACTGAGCAGTAGCATGTTGCGCAAAAAGAAGCCTGAAGAAAGATTGATAGAAGGGCGTCTGTTTGAGCAAAGGAGAGGGTGTGATTTGAAAAGTGCTTCTCCGAGCCGGCCTTAAGATGAAGTGTTGTGCTAATATCCAAATTCATTGAGAAACAGGTAGGTAAAGAGGAACTGAGCTTCAAGTATAATCTGGATATGCTTTTTGTCTTCAGTAAACTGTTTCCAAGCAGAAATAGTACTTCGCTTTACTAGAATAACGTGTGCCTTCAACTTATAGACAAGTTGACTTGGAAGAACTTTGGCTCTCTTTCTGTAAAGATACTAAGAACTAATAAAGGAGTGCTGTGGGGAAAAAAAAAAACCAAACTTGAGGATCTAGAGTGAATCAAGAATTCTAGTGTTGCTCACTTGAATATGAGGTTCAGCATGGATAGTGGCAAAGAGGTGTGTCAAGACATGTGAAGGAGTTCCCTGTGGTGGATGTTAATTGGTATTCCTCCTACAAAGGTAGGCTGGTGGCAAGGCCAGTTGGCATGGATATACTCTATACTGCTGCGTGCATTCAGTTCTGGAATAAAAGAATTTCTATAGAAAAGAAAACTTGGGGTTTCAGATCTCTGTACTGGTCCTGAAGTTTAAGGTGTTGCAGAATCAGCTGTGTGTCAGACTTCAATGGTCTTAGCACTGGAGAACTCACTGCTTGTTTTCTGAATGTCCAATGGCAACTTAATCAATGTAGATGATATTTTTATTGTTGCATTGCCAAAAAATGGGTTGCAAGGCACAGAACGTTCCGAACTGTGGGGAATGCTGCACAACTGGGTCTGTAAACTTGATACTAGCTTGTGAGCAAGTGTCTACAGACACTGCTACTAAATATCTTGGCTAACTTCATGTCTTTTCTTTTTGTTTCTCAAGTGGCCATTCTTTGCTGTTTGATTGTGCGAGTTATAACTGGTGCATACAAGAAGGCTGTTATTAGAAAACTACCATTTGTCCAATTTTTGTGCTGGGTGGTACTTCAATGACTAGTTGAGTAGTAGCTTATACTTAATTAAAGGACAGTGTTTGTAATGTGGGGAGTATCTGGACATCATAGTACTCTTGTGGAATTTGTAAATGTGAAAGAGGTACATGAAAACTGCAAAGTTATAGATTGAGATTCTATTCCTTTTCAAAAGTATTTAAGTTGCAAACATCGTTGTTTGTTCTATATCATCAATCTGTACATGGAATAGATTGGGAACTAGTGTGGGGAAAAAGTTGTGAATGGAAGTGTGTAGCAAAGTTTTATGCACGTATCATGATTAAATCTTACTAGTGTCAATACCAAAAATACCACATTTTTTTTCCTTTGTTTTATCTGTAGACAAACCTACTAGCAAACAATTCTCTATGAAGCTGTTAAAAGCATGTAATGTTTGGACACTCCCAGGATATAAATTCCTGGGGAGTGTCCAGGCTAACAACTCAAATATGTTCAATGCTTGCTGTTAATTAAGGAATGAATACTTCAGAGTTACTAAACAAGGATTTCAGCGATGTTCATGTTTCAGATTTCAGCTTATTAATGCCCAGAATACTTGTTTGCCAAAATAATTTGGAGGTCTGTAAGGCGTGGAATGAAGACCTAACCCTTGACATGCCCTCATGTATGTGGATGGCATCAGCTGTTTTATGATGTCCCACAGTCGGTCCATATCCAGATAGCTTTAAACTCTTTCAGGCTCTCACCTGGTCTTGGTATCTGGACTTTGCAATGTCATCACTTCATTTGACCTTGAAAATACAGATTTTTAAATTAACTTAAATTTTCTTATTTCTCTGTATGTAATGCTTTCTTTCCCTCTTTCAGTCTGATAATGATTAGGATCCTTATTAGTTAGGTTGAAGGATATAGTAGCTTCATTTGAACTTTCTTATGCTGAAGTCCGATTTTTCTTCTAGGTCTTGGTAGTCTAAGAAGACTTGAGATTTTTTTTTTAATCTGCCTGCTACATACGATTATTTCCATTTCATCTTTCATATTGTCATTTGCTTAAAGTGAATTCTCTCAATCTTTGCCATTACAGAGTCCATATTTTATTTGTGTGGGTATACACTAACTTGCACATATATGGATGCATCTATGCATCCTTTCACAAATCTTAGGTCTGATGTGGTGCCATCAAGAACTGAATTGTTTAACCTGTAGCAAACTTAGAGATTTGGGAGTGCTGGTATTTGAAGAGAATACATGTTATAGGAATATGCATAGGAAAGAGATGCCTAGTTTTCATACTGGTTTTGATTTGTAGTTAATTTGAATTGAAAACTCCCAGAGCCCCAGAAACTGCATATGTGAAAAACATTTAGCATTGTTACAGGTGAAATAGAATATTATTGTTTTGATAGCCTGTAATGGACAAACCTCTTGGCTAAAAAGTCATAAATCTAGTAAAACCTTAAACTATTGATCAGTAAACTGTCTAGAGAAGTTTCTTATTTTTCTGATTATAATGCCCTTCTTTTAGAAAGAGGTATGCTCTCAAGAGATATATGATGGGATATGGTACTAATTATACAAGTGTAATTTGAAGTAGAGGATATATTTGCCAAAAATTCCTGCATTCTCTTCTACCAGGATTTCCACAAAAAATCAGTAGATGTGCCTATGCAGTCTTCATTAAGGTGGACATCTACATGATGCTGAAAAAAGCTTTAATCATGCTTGCTCCAATATATGATTATTCTAAGCATATAATATATGCCTATTATCGTATGTATGTCTACAGAATAGTATTTCGAGGGTAGGTTAGATGCCTTTACATTTTTGCTGCTTTCACCAATAGCAAGTGGGAGATTGAAAAGCTGAAGCCATCAGAAACATCAGGTGAATGTTAAAACAACTGCAGTGGTGTTCACTTGACTGAGAAGCCTTTTAGAAGTTAGGTTGTAGAAGTTACCAAAAGAGCTGAGTTGTTGTGTGAAACATTTTTTTTAAAGCAAAGATTTAAGTCTTCAGAGGCCAACCTAGCTCTGTTCCAATATAAAATCACCTTATAATGTCTCTGGTAAGCAATTAGTACTCTTAATAATGGAAAGAATCCTAGATCACAAGGTAACAGGAGACGAAATATATACTAATGTATTAAAAATTCCCAGATGTGTATCTAGTTGAAAGTATATTGGGTTGTTTTAATGCATATGATAGAGATACCACTTAAGAAAATGACTGGTCTGAAGAGCAAGGGAAAAATAATGCCGCATATTTTCATTAAGAGGCAAGTTGAGGAAGGAGCACAGTCTTCATCAGAAATGCACTGAAGAGCTAGTAGGGCATGCAGCTGGCTTTTCGGTTGGCCCACTGTCTTACATGAGTACTACAGAGTGGCCAGTTTGTTAAATCTAAGAAAGAAGTTCTGTTAAAACTCTTGATTCTGGATGTAGTGGTGTTAAAGAAGCTGGTCTTTTGTACAGGAAAAGCTTTATGCCAGGGTTGTGCGAGTTCGCATTAAGATGATGTGGGTGGAATTTCCATGTTATTTAGTGGAATTTCCCAGTACCAGTAAACTTGTAAAGCTGGTATCTTGCCCATTATATCTAATCTAAAAACAAGACAGGGGAAAACCAAAAAGGAATTAAAGTGAATTTTAATGTGACTGTATTTCAGTATGAATAACTGTTTATGAAAAATCTGTTATTTCTGAAATTGGAAACTTAGATTTAAAAGATATTTTTTTTTCTTACAATAAGGTGAAATACTTTAATACAGTAGTTTTTACTGATTTCCTAACAATAATATGCTGGTCAGGCAGGGTTCTTCAGGTGAACATGGCCCTGTGGATTGCATTGTGGACCTATGCAGATTACCCGGATGAACTATGGATAGTGGCAAAATCTCCTGTTGGCCTTGCTAGCTCTCGTGTAACTTTTATCTGCTGTAATGATGCATTCTTTTTTCTTTGGCTAATTTAAAGATCATAGAAAAATGGTTTTAATTGAAAAATTCTGGTGTTGCTGTTAAAATTTACCTGAGCAATTAGGTAGCTATGGAGTCACTTACTGTTTAAACTATGTACTTGCAGCTCAAACATGCTTTGAAGGCATCAGTGCCATAGTTAAACTGACTAAATATCTACTTTTTTTTTCTAGTGGCCAGAGAGAATGCATAAAACCATAAATGTTTACCATCAAAGAAAATATGAAGCAATTGTGTGTAGTTACTAAGAAAATTACACCATTTTAACAAGCAACAGTCTTGTAAAGTCAGGTATGAAACTGAAGGTTGAGATAAAGAATGTTCCTAATTACTTGGTACTGTCTCTACAGTGCTTCAAGTAAATGCTTATTTGAAGCTTTTATATGGGAGAAAATTGTGTATTACCTTGCATTCATTAATAACTTATGACAGAGGACTGATGCTAAACAAGCTTTCTAGTTATTTTTGAAGTTTATCAGTGGGCTGTGGGGGAAAAAAAAAAAGACAGTAAGCAAGGCTCAGCTGTGTGAACTGCACTCATGGGTTTTGAGGGCCCTTGTTTCTGAAGTGGATTTGGGTCACGGGCACATCCTCATTTCAAGAAAGAAATCTGCTACTCCAGTGCTGAACCCTCCATGAGTGGGAGTACATGGACAAGAGAACTGAGCCATTTGCTTTCTGACTGTAGAAAGATTCTTGCTTCTGATTAGTAAGTAAGTTGCCATGGGTAACTTTTAAAAAAGTGGTTGAGTTCCCCTTTCTACTGTAGTCTCTCAAGTGATTATAGTGCAATTTGAATAAAACAAGACTGTAGCTGAAATACCCTTTGAACTGAAATGATTACCTAATTTGAAAAGCGACTGTGTATTTTCCTAGTAAGCTGACACATCTGTCTGTACTGTACATAGCAAAAAAGAAACAGGACTGTTTTTACGTAGATGTTGACTTGGAAAAACCCCATGTATTTTCTAGGATGTCTACTTGAGTTCAGAAAGCATGTAATAAAAGTTCACTTCATTCATTTCTAGGCACCTGCTATAGAGTTACAACATAGTTAACTATGTGTGGAGTTGCAGCTTGTTGAACTGATGCTATAAGCCAGCCTAAGAGAAGTTCACATTAAGCTTAGGCTGCTGCTGAACTTGCTGTATCAGGATACGTGTAATGCTGATGATGCTGCTTAGGGGAGGGAACGCTGGCAGCTGTGCAGGGAATTGAGTAGGTGGGAAGCATGGTAGAGAGCTCCAGCACTCTGCTGGGGCTGGAGAATAAGGCGTTTTAAAGTGGGAGCAAGGTTCTAATTTTAAATGCAAAGTACAGTGCCTTGGTAAAACAGCCCAGCACCAACAGGCCTGTTACTAGAAATGAGGAGTGTGCAAGATTGGCCTGAACAGTAGGAGTGTGGACTGAAACATACTTTCTTTCCCAACCTGGACTCTGCTTTAAAATGAGTAAACTGCTCCTAATGTAGAAGTATAAATTACTTGCCTTCCTAGTCAGTTGGTCTAAAAAGAAGTGGAAGTAGCTTTGAATCATCTTTGCCTTTTGGAAAAGCTTTGAGACTTCTAACCATTGTTTCAATAGTTCTCAAGTAAAAGTTGACATTCATAGTATTCCCTAGCGCCAAAGTGATAAATCAGGGTAGTGGGCAACTGATCAGTCAGAAGCTGAGATAAAGAGTCTGTTCATCAGACAAGCTTTGTTGAATGAATGTAGAGCTGTGTGATATGTGGTGTCTGACAGCAGGACCTCAGTAATGGCTAAATGTCCCGGGAAAGTTGAAGTCTTGGAGGTAGCGTACTTCAGGGTTAGATTTAGCTCTTTTGAGTGTTTACAGCTTCCCAGTTTCAGTAGTACCTTTGCTTGCTTAAGCAGTTGGTTTTCAGCCCTCAGTAGTTCTGTTTCTTACTTGCTTTTGCCTTGTTTGGGGATCTTTCATCATTCATTAGCACCTGTTCTCAGATGATTTGTCCTATGAATTGTTGAGCTTACCAACTACAGGCTACTTGGCCTTCAATAGTTCTGTTTGCTCTTCCCATTGCTGGTAGTGAGCAGGGACTATGAGGATATAACCTGCTGGCTAGCCATCTTTCTTTGAAACCCCCAAAATTTTGCATACTCTGATTGTTTAATCAAATTTTTAAGGAACTTGATCTTCTTTGAGAAGCTCTACTTAACTTTTCCTTAGTACCTCTAGGCAAGAAACTCAAATGTGGATTCAGAGCTCATGCTTTAAATCTTGCCTGAGTATTATCTCAAAACACAGATACACAGAATTCTTTCCTGGGATAAACATAGGCGTAGCTTACCTCCCATAGTCTACCTGGAGTGCAGAGATGCTAGCAGCCCTTTCTTCAAATATTACACCCCATGCTGTAAGATAGAATGGTTATTCCCTGCTTCATAGCAAAAGCAGTCTCCAATACTGTGAAAGAGTGGATCTTCCCACATCTTCCAGCTGTGAATGTTAAACAAAAGAAAAACTAGCAATAGAGTCTTATTTACATTTGTCTTAACTCTTAACTCTTTATCATAAGAATGACCTGCAAGAATTGCTCTTGCCACTTGATAAATAAGTATTTGTTGTATAAACTGTTGGGACTAATACCATGAGTAAAATTCTGTGTAGCTTGATGTTCTGAGCAGGTTCAGCTGCAGATTGGGAGACAGTCCTCTGTTGCCTTTTTCTGCTCCTAAATGGCCTTGTAACTTGGACCAGATACAACTTAGAAGCAAAGCCACAGTTTATGGTAGCTCACATGTCTTCTAGATTATGACTGCTGTTTAAACTCAATGGGGCCAAAGATCTTTTCTCAAAATAATCATTCTACAAGCTGTTTTGGCAAAATGAAGACGACTTTATATATGGGCATCTCAAATGGATTGAACTGACAGTCCTTTTCCCTCTGTTCCACCTTTGTGCAAGAGCTGAATGTAGTCTGAATTCTTTAAGAAGCTAAATGTGGATCTTGCATCTTCTGAAGTCCATTTAGCAACAGTATTATTGTATTGTGTTACAATCTGATTGTATTTATTGTATGTTTCTTTTTTCTTTTTCCCAGTTCTATGTTGATGAGATCAGACTTTAATAAGGCTTTCTTTGGCTGCGTTTTGACTGATTTACATTATTGAGAATATATATAGGTGCTATGAGCTGCAGGGTGTCTGACTTCAATCCTTTGCCAGAATAGCTGTTGTTCTGCCTTAAAGTTGTTGTTGGTTTTTTCTTTTTCATTTGTCATTATGCTGGCCAAGTAGGTTTAAGAACCACAATGCCATGGTTGAAGCCTCTTGAATATTCCTTAAAAATAAAGTAGGCTTCAAACTATAATCCTAGTTAATTCCCAGACTGGTATTGGAGGCAAAGTGTAGTGTTCCCAGAATTTTATTATCTAAACTAATATATGATCAACCCCTTCAGCCAGTATGGCACAAGAAGGTGGAAATACATCAAATGAATCTAAAGGATAGGTAAATGACATTTATGAAGACCGGTTTTGGTAGAAGATTCATTTCCCTAAGCTTCATTCTTAGTATAGAGTTTGTCATGCTGGCAAAGTGCCTTTGAAGGACCTCTTTTCTAATTTTGGGAAAACGGAGGAAACCATAGGAAGATTGGGTTTCTTCAGTAGATGTGGATGTTCACATCAGCCAACAGGGTCTAGCTCATAGTTCAGTTATCTATTGCAGATTATGGGAAGAGCGAATATCAGGAGATATGCAATGGGAACACAAGTAGTATCACTGCTGCTTCTGTAACCTGTTGTTTTCTGAGAGATGTAGGGCAGCTATTTGACATTACTGTCATTCTTACTTGATCGTCAGTGCATCTCTCCAGCCCAGAAGGAATACATTTTATTAGTTACATTCAATAATTTTCATATTAACACGTTGTCAGAGTGGAAGGAGCAATGCTGCTTCTTAATGCTGGCTCTTGGAGGCTGTATAGTCTGTGTGGATCTTGGAATGCATATATTGCTCCAGCTTTGTAGTCTTAAAAGTTATGTGGGAACTGGAAAAAACTGGCCACCTTGCTTTTTGAACCCTTACAGCAGTGCTGTGGGATACTGGGCACATATAACACAGGAATAGAAAGCAAATTGGCTTTTTTATTCCTGTACATCTACACCCAGAGGTGCAATGCTTCTAACTTGCAGATAGCTTGGAGGATATTCTCTCTAATTACTGGCTTTAGAATGCTGGAGGGATTCTTGCAATTGAACTGGATGCCCTATAGTGGATAGGAGTATTGGTGTGGTTACTGGAAATAAGTGGATGTTTTTAAGGTATGATTCATCTGACCAAGTGTAGACATTTGCTTTGAGGATGAGATGACTCATGACCTAACTATATTACCTAGGTCTCCATTGACTGCGAAGAGAACTTCATGTAAATCAACACTTAGATGAATCCCACCCAAGGTATTAAAATCTGGCAACACTGTGAAGAAATTGTATCCCTCTTTCAAGTGCACAGTTTAACTTTATGGAGTCACTTTGGCATAGTAAATCAGTATTATTTCTGTGCTGCCATTAAGAGTTACTTTTTCATAGATGTAAAAATTCTGCGTGTTATAAGCTTTAGTATTAAACATCTTTTTGAATGTAACCAGTAGTCAGAATAGACTGGATTTGGGAATCTTGGGGTTGTTTTGTTCAAATAAATTAAATAGCTTGAATATTTACTTTTTTTCTTCCAATAATAATGTCTTGCAGAGCACTCAGACCTATCTGATGGAAACAGCAGGAAATAAGAAGTATCTTTTTTTTTTGTCTTATTGACTACATTTACCAGAGCGGGAATTTTCATAAAATATTGTTTGTGCCTTTCATTGTCTCTGTCCCTGCCAACAGCAAGCTTTAAAAAAAAAAAAAAAAAAAAATCTAGAAATCCTTAAAATATTAGCAGGTTAATAATGAAAGTGTGTGTTATACAACAGAATTAATTTCAGTAGATTAAAACAGTACCTTTATAAATATTCACAATTTATTGATAAATACATATTAAATTCCTCTTTCTCAGTGTTGGGGGTCTAAGTCCTGGGCATTGTACTTGTGTGGTAAATGTGCTGTTATCATATTGTAACTGAAGAATATATTGAAGAGATACTACGAAGAGCAATGTCCAAAGAAGAAAAACAAAGCTGGTGAGGGGTCTGGAGCACAAGTCTGATGAGGAGCGGCTGAGGGAACTGGGATTGTTTAGCCTGGAGAAAAGGAGGCTCAGAGGAGACCTTATTGCCTCCACAACTCCCTGAAAGGAGGCTGTAGCAAGGTGGGTGTTGGTATCTTCTCCCAGGTAGCGGGTGATAGGACGAGGAGAAATGGCCTAAAGTTGCACCAGGGGAGGTTTAGGTTGGATGTTAGAAAAAATTTCTTCACCAAAAGAGTTGTCAGGCATCGTAAGGGGCTGCCCAGGGAAGTGGTATTGAAAAGACGTATAGACAGGGTGCTTAGGGACATAGTTTAGTGGTGGACTTGGCAGTGTTAGGTTACCAGTTAGAATTGATCATCTTAAAGGTCTTTTCCAACCTAAATGATTTTAAATAGTAAAAATCTATTTTTTTTGTAGTATCAGCCTGCCCATTCTTTTTCTTCATCCACCCCCTCACAAAACAAAATAATGTAAACAAAGGCAGAAGCTATTATTCTAAATTAACATATTATATCCTTTTGAACATCCATTCCCTGTATATACAGTTTATGGATAAAGTTTGTTATAGTGTAACCTAGCAGGCAGCTGAACACCACACAGCTGCTTCCTCACTTCTTCCCCCCGCCCCCATAGTGGGATGGGGGAGAAAATTGGAAAAAAAGTAAAACATGTGGGTTGAGATAAAGGCAGTTTAATAAAAGAAAATAACAATAATAGAATATACAAAATATGCAAAACAAATGATGCACAATACAATTGCTCACCACCTGCTGACCAATGCCCAGCCTGTCCCGAGCAGCGATCACTCTCCCCCTGACTAACTCCCCCCAAGCATGACACCATATGGTCTGGAATAGCCCTTTGGCCAGTTGGGGTCAGCTGGCCTGGCTGTGCCCCCTTCCCAGCCTCTTATGTAGAAGCAGGGGCAGAGCAGGGGAAGCTGACAAGTCCTTGCCTAGTGTAAGCCCTGCTTAGCAACAACTAAAACATCAGGGTGTTACAACATTCTTCTAGTACTGAATCCAAAACACAAAACGCCAGCTACTAGGAAGAAAATTAACTTTATCCTAGCCAAAACCAGGACAAGTTGATGGAGTATTCCATTATATTTTTTATATCACTGTGACTTACATTTTGAGATTTTTTTGGAGGAAACATGATGGAGAGATTGATGACTTCTGAATTATAAATCAGAGATCTTGAACTATAAGTCTTGAGGTCTTAGAAATGGGTATCTATATAGCAGAATACAGATGGATGCAGCAAACTGCTGTTAACAAGTTGATGGCTCTGAATATTGACACTTAAGTCATTTTAACCAAGTTTTCCTTTGGAGCTACAGACTGGTTTGTTTGGGTACTACATAAGAGATCTTTTGTGTGCCTCTCAGTTGTGTTTTCCATCAGCAAATTGAAATCACCATAGCAAAGATATGTGGAATAGAGTAGATGGGGTAAGTTGAGATTCACTGTCCAAACCACCTTCTGCCAATTCTGAATTTCTGGGTTGCCTGTGATATTCAAAAAAGGGCTGGCAGATGTACTGCACAATCCACAGGAGACTTATTTCCTTCTGGAATAGTAGCTCGAAGCCAGGCAGGATATCTTCCTCAAATTAGGTATGTCTCTTTAGGCACCTGAATTGCTCCTTGGAGGCTTGTGGCTTGACAAACAAGGGCCAAGAGGCTAGTTTTCCAAGTCCTGATAGGTAGTTTCCAATTACTGAGTGGTGATCATTTTGAGAATGGGAGGAGACTTATGAAAGAACAGATTGGAAGGGTGCATCTGAGCACTGGGAGAAGAGGGAGTAACATGAGCTAGCCAAAGGCCTTGAATCGCATTAGCATTGCTGTTCTGGATGACATTTCTCCTGAAATACTCTGACTAGAGCCTGTTACCTACTGTTGTTCCTATTACTGCTTCCACCTTGGTTCCCTTAAAGTGGTCCAGATTCTTAGAAATTATTTTTTTTAAGTTTTTTTTACCTTCACATTTGCTCAGTGTTGATGGGAACATCATGGTATCTGGGGCTAAATGGAGGAAATGGGTGAAACAGTGAGGAGTGTCGCATGATGGAGTGTAGTTTTCATCTTTTCCATAATGGTTAAAAAGAACCAACTCCTTCAGTGAGTCTTCCAGAAAGGCCAGGTTCTTTGGGTTGTGACTGGCTCCAGCTGCCCAAATGCTAATCTGCTTACCTACTTCTTTATAACTATCAATTGTGGTAATAGATGCCTTGTACAGCCACCAGTGAACAGTCAGCTGGTAGAAGATGAGGACTCCTAAAAGATGAAGACCAGACTATGGAATTTCTTGCTACAAAGAAATGACTACTACCTGTGTCAGGCTCACAATTCTCTGTAACAGAGTTTCTGGCAACAGAAATTTTTTACCCCAGTGATCTTTTTTTAAATAGTAATAACAACATGCTAACATGTTGCTATTCAGGGACAAAGGTATTAATTTCCTTGTTCTAGAAGCATAATGATACAATGGACTGGAGCACTGTTGACAGGAACCTAGAGTGTCTGCAAAATGGTATTTCAGTAGAATGTATGAGTCTAACCAGCATTAAATGTATGAATCTAAACAGCATTAAACCCACTTTCAAAATGTTAAGCAACTTGAAAAATTAAATACTAGGCTGCTCAGAGATGCAAGAATGTCACTGAATCTTAAATCCTTGCATCTTGTGTGCTTGAATTCATTACATATAAGTTGGAAATACTTCACAATTTCAGGACTTGAAAGAATGTATTTTAATTTTGATGAAAGAAATGTTCATCACAGACAGCAGTGACAATTGGCATAATTGTTGGCAGCTTCTGCATCCTCGTTTAAGCATGTTCAGTGCAAGGCAGTGAGGTTTTTTGTTCACCATCTTGTACTTAAATATTGTCTATGCCACAATAGCAGTATTTCCCTTTGTTGCCATTCTGACACTTCTTATAATTGTGGTGTTGAAGGAAATGCATTGGACAGCCTTGGATGTGAACATAAAACTCTCTCTTCAGAATTTCTTAAGGTATTCAGAAATGGCTGGAGAGCCAGCCCTCGCAAAATTTACAATTGATGAAGTCTAATGCGTGATATTTGAAATGTTTGAAGATTGGGCACGTATAGCAAAAACAATGAACCATTTCACAGAGCAGCTGAAATATTTTAATTCAGCTCTGCAGCGCTTTCCAAGAAAGTCAATGCACTGCAGCATAAAAACTGGCCTGTAACACTCTTCCAGAGGGGGGATTACAGCTAGTAGTCTTTGTCTGCTTTTCATCTATTTACATTTTAAAGGGTGGTAAATAAAGCATCCGGATTTTAATAAACTTACCCACTAGATTTGTGGTTGCTTTGAATGTTTATATTTTTGGCAGTAGCTGCTAGTTTCCCCTTGAGATGTGCTTGCTTGTTGGTTTAACCTATCTCCCCTCCACTAGCAGCAGCAGGCTGTCAGAACTAGATAGGAGCAGCTTTTTCTGGAACAAACTGGTTTGAAGAAGTTGCCAAATTTGCAGCACCAGTATTGGCTGAATGAGAAACGAGAGGAAAGCAGTAATTATTTTTAAAATTGATTCAGATGTTATTGTATATTGTCTCTTGAATTAAGTCTTCCAAGTATTTGTTTTTAACAGAAAAACATGACCTGTGTAAATATAACCAGTTTACCCTCAACCCCATGTATTTTAATGAAAAACCTTGCAAATATTAATTGTAATAAGTGTTTGAGGCTGATTATATTTATCAAGACCGAATTTATTCAAGCAAGCAATCAAGCAGGCAAAACAGCGATGGGCGTCCGGGGAGCCTCCTGCTCCACCAACGGCGCGCACCTCACCCCCACCAGAGTCCCTTCTTATAGTTTAGTAGTCCCGGGTCTACGTGGCACATCCTGGTATCTTTCTGGTGGTCGTGAGGATAAAGGTCATAGTCTTCCTCCACGCTGTAGATCAGTTTCTTTCCTTATCTGGCCATGTTGGCCCAGCATGAGGCAGGAAGGATTCGTGCTTGTTTACTTAGCAGGATGTCGCCACTCAGGAATTGGTAATTTATCAATGTATCAGAAAGTGGTCCCATGAGTTTCGCACAACAGTGACTTTAAACAAAGGATGTAATAAGAACACAAAGAGTAAGGGGGGGACCTTCCCCCCATCTGCCGGTTTGAGAACAAATTCCTTATGTATTTATTTATTACATTAATGGTGTCTACATACACAGCAAGAGGAGAAAAGATTCTGTAGGTCACAGTTGAAATGCCCTAATTCTTTATGTAGTTATGCTAAAAATCTTATAGCTGGCACTGTCTTCAGTTTCTAACATACCTTCTATTAATGTTAACTAGCCTGTCCATTTTGGAAGAAATGTTGACTGTATGTGTGACGTTGTTGGTATTATGTTCTGAAATCTGTATAGTTAAAATTTGAAACAAGTGTCCTGTAAAACTGAGGAAAATTGCCTTATGCAAGCCTAATTAATTTATTCTGTAATGACTCTGTCATTTTAGGGAAAATTAGTTACCAGTTGCTTCCAAGCACTCTATTTAATCAAGAGAGCTCCCTTTCACAGCACTAGTATTTTTTTTTTTTTGACTGATGTGTACTGAAGAAAGGGAACCCTTAAGCCCTCCTTTTTTAGTAGAACACTCTGCGTCTACAAACAAAAATACCCTTTTGGATCTACAAATGATTATCCAGTGGCTTTATTAAATTGGCTCTGAATTGTGACTGTTTGCTACAGCGAAGGCGCAAATGAGCCGAAACTGGGGCAGAGCAGAGCAGTCTCTTCCTATTGTCTCAGGATGCTTCAGCAGTCTGGAGCGTACTCCCAGGAAATTGAGAAGTGAGTTGGAAATAATACAGTATGTGCCCTAAATCCATTCTGCGGAATGGCTTGTGGTGGCATGGCTGTGGATGTAGCATATAACTTGTGAAGAAGAGTAAGAATGTGCTGTAGTTTCCCCTGCATGCCTAAAATGCGGGCTAGCGTTCCTTGAAGAGGCATATACGCATTGTGAGCCTGTAGCCAGTGAGATCTGTTACGGTGGAAACTAACTCTCGTCTCCTGGCACAAACCCATTTAATCCAGGTCATATTCCCTAATCCAGCCCATTGCAATGGCAGCATAAGTCTTTTGTGTTGGCATGGGCATAGAAGTGAATGGGCAGGGCAAATTGGTTTTCCTACTTTTGTTAGCAATGTGGTGTCTGGGCCTGGTTCAAGCAAAGTCTGAATGTAAGGTTCCACAGCTGCTTGTTTGGGTGTTTTTTTTTTTTTATATGAATGGGGGCTGCTGTTAAAAAGGGTAGAGGTCTTTCCTTCACTCCTTACTCAAGAGCCACATGCTCTTGATCCAGGTCACTATACAGCTGCGTGAACAACTATCCTGGCACAAAGGAGTGGATGAAAATGTGGGATCCTATCACTTACTATCCTCAGGATAATCATGATGGTGATTATGGAACTCCTCCCAGGTTAAGTAATATGTTTTCACCTGCCCACTGGAGCACTCTGGAGGTGCTTGTTCCATTAAAAAAACCAAACTCATAGGATTATTTTGACAAAAATAAACCCTGACGGTTGAGAACTTCATTCTTCTGAGCAAGAAAAAACAAGTATGCATGCTCTTAAAATCTTACTTCATGCAGTGATTTCACATTGGACACCAGCAGTTACAAATTGACACGTTGGAAATACTTACCTACTCTCAAAGCTCAGTCGCCTGCCTGCCTAGACTTAGGTTCTCCCTCGGCTTGCATCAGAGACAGGAGGGGAAACAGTTTCAAGCCTATCTTCCTTCTTGATAGACAATGGATTTCTTTGTTTTATACCTTTGAATGAAAATACTTATGTAATAATCTGTTGTTAAAAGAAAGCAAACTATGCAGTTCTCATTAGGATTCTTAAATTTGAAAACTTAAGCCCATCTAAAATGGGACTGTTCTCGGTGAAAGGCATTCTAACGCTTGTTATCTTATCCTTTGCAGTGTTGCCCTTTTGAAGATTCAGTAAGTGCTAAGACTACAGAGGAACCTTACCTATTTCTAACAATAACATGGAGGGGGTGCTATCCACTTCTCAGATTTTTTTTCTTTTTTAGTTTGTATCCACTAAACCTTGCAGTTGAACACACTGAAATTTTCAATTATTTTGCCAATGAATCCTGTGGGGTTTTCTTGATTCTCTTCCCCCCTTGCATTTGCTCCATTGTAATGGGCGCTACAGGGCTGGAAGCAGTAGATCGCATTTGATGTGAATAATACAGATGACTGTTAGAACCAGACTACACGTTTCTTGTTACCACTAGAGAAAATGAGGTTCTGTAGGAATGAATATTCTAAATTGGTAGGAAGGATGGCAAATCAGCTGGCAACTGACTGAAGCTTGACAAAAGACTGAGGGAAACATAGGGTTTGAAACAAACTGGCAATCGGGGAAGGGTAAGTCCAGTCAAAAATGGAACAGTTGGCTGAAGGTCCCTGGTTACTGCTCCTGTAGCTGCTCTGGTGTGCTGGAGTCACCGCTGGATCCTCTTTGGTGTTTGTTTCCTTTAAACTGCGGGATGTAGATGATGGTAGGTGTTGCTGCTTCAGGCAATGATAGGAAAATGCAAGGTCACCCATACCCAATTCCCCATCACCCCTACTCTAAGGAACAATAGGAAAGGCAGCTTGATCGCAACTTGTTGCCTCTTCTAAGTAATACTAGATCTGGTTTTCTCAGATATTCCCCGTGTCTCTAGAGTGTAGTGCAACATCAGGCATTCTGAAAGGAAATGACATTAAAAATACCAAGTGTCAATTCTTTATTTCTGGCAATTTGCTATCATAGCAAGTCTTCTTTTAGAGAATCTTCAGGAAGGAAAATTACTTTGTTCATTAAAAAATAACTTGGTTTTGCAAGCCTCCTAACTATATTGTTCAATTCACAGACAAATATCTCAAAGCTCTTCAGAGTTAATTGGGTCAAGAATTAGTTGAGCATCAGGACATTAACGTGGAATTAGAGGTCCCCCTTACCCCCAATTTAATCAGGATAAACAATAGAGCCTCACCATGCAGGAATGTGCTTAACCTGAACAGCATTAACCAAAATGCTAACCTGAATCTGATGTTGTTTCTGATGCTGCTGCATTATAATTGTCCTGACAGTGTTTATTCAAAGATACTGGGGCTTTTGCCTTTTGTGAAAATACTAGGTTTGGGCTGACTTGGTAACGTACTTGAAGAATACATACTTGGTATAGCAAATGTCAATTGCAGAAGTAATTTTTGGGTTAGTGAAATTTCATTATCCCACAGTGTGTGGGTTAATAATGTTCTGTGCTGCAGCTTTCCAGATTTTTCTTCTCTTTATTCCTTTGACCAAAACTGTGGGTATTTGGGGGGGAGGGGAGGAATGAACAGCAAAATAGCTTGGGGATTTTTTTGTTCCATTAAAGCAGCAATGTAGTTCTTGTTTTGATGACATAGTATGCTTCTCCTATAGTTTCATTAAGCGATGAATTATTTTCCTTACTGGATTTCCTTCCATAAGGCAATCAACTAAATGGCTTTTAATATCTTGCTACTCAGAATTTGAATCTTCTTGAACAAACCATAGTATAACAGCTAGGGTTCCCAGCGATGAAAGCACTGAAGTAAATTGTGGCACAATTCAGGAAGCAGGTGTCTTGAAACGAGAGGAAGGAAGTGCTGGCAATGAGATTAAGCATGGTTAGAAAGCTATTGCACGATAGCTTCCAAACCTTAAGACTAAAAAAAAAAAAAAAAGTGACTTGCAGGGGGACTAGATGGAGGAGATGTTAATTCAGTGGTGAATTTAGGAATTGCATTCTATGCATGCTTAAGGAATGGTTTAAAATGTAATTCTAAATGTTTATGAGGAAGAAGGGTGTAACAATGAACACTAAAAACAAATACATACATAGTGTAGATGCAGCATTTTCTTACTACATTCTAACTTGCCTTTGTATTGCATTCCTTCTTCCTGTATGTTACTGTAACTGGTGAAAATACAACCAGAAATGTCTTTGGAAAAAAATATCATTGCCCTTTTGGTTGTTCAAAAAAGTTATTTAATTGCTTGCTACAGCACCTGTTGGCTTTTTAGCAAAAAGCTTGTATGTGTGCTTGTCATCTGTCTTGATACTAAGAGAAGTCAAAGTCCTCTATCAGGTCTATTAGTAGGCTGGGGAGAGCAGTGTTGTGTGTTGTTACTACTGCGGGACCTAAGAGGGGTCACTGGTCTGAGTTAAGCCTTTGTACTGGAAAACTGGATGAGAAAAAAAGGGTTTCAAACCATGTCTGTGATTCCTTTATCAAATCATCACTGTACATACAAAATACATTACAAATAATATGATTTGAGATGTTAGGAATAATCTATTAAAACTGCCAAATCATTAATACACTGATATTTGTTGTGCACTGTTTCCGCTTTTATTGTTGATACCAAAAGACTTGACCCACCTGAGTTTTCCTGTTATCTTTTAAATAAAATTTCTGTTAATCTACTGTAGTATATGGTGTCAACTAATAGACTATTCTGAGGACAATGACGCTGTCTCAGTACTCTTCTGAGTCCTTCTTACTCGGGAAAAGGAAGAAGCATAACATCTCTATGGTTCGCAATATTCTGAACTGCAGTAGACCTCCAAAGTGGTACAGATACTGTAATTGGCATGAGATTGTGTTCTCCACATCTCTCTAAGGTTGCAGCACAGAATCATAGAATATCTCAAGTTGGAAGGGACGCATAGGGATCATCGAGTCCCACTCCCTGCTGCTCACAAGACTGCCTAACACCAAAACGTATGACTAAGAACGTAATCCAAACACTCCTTGAACTCATGACAGGCGTGCCAGAGCACTGTCTTCTCCATATAAAGCCTGCAAAGTTACATACAAACCAGCATCTCTTTCAGATCTGCTTTTCTTGTCAGCTAAGATAGAATTCTAGGATAAAGCATTTAGCTTTAAAAAAACAAACCTCAAAGCCAAATGAAGAACCCAAGCAAACAAAAAAAAAAATCCCTGAGAGCCATTATAGTCTGTCTCCAAGACCCATGTGTGATGGGTTAACCTTGGCTGGCTGGCAGATACTCACCAAGCTGCTGGCTCAATTTCCTCCCCCTCAACAGGGCAGATCAAGACAGGGAGATTGTTTATCAATTGCCATCATGGGCAAAACAGGTTCAAGGTGAGGAAGATAAATTTATTGCCAATTAAATACATTTTGGTGGTGAGAAACAAACACAAAAATAATAAAAAAAAGAAACAAGCTCCCCCTCACACCCTTCTTCAACTTCACTCCTTCATTCCTGACTTTATCTCTTCCATTCCTTGAGTGGTGGAGCAGGGATGGGGACTGGGTGTTGTGATCAGTTCAGAGCAGTTCCTCTCTACCTCTCCAGCCTGCTTGTTCCCCACTCCAGCATGGGGTCCCTCCCATGGGATACAGTCCTTCAAGACCTGCTCCAGTGTGGGGTCTTTCTTCAAGGCCTGTTCCAATGGGCCCTCTCCATGGGGTATAGTCCTTCAGGAACAGGTTGTTCCAGTGTGGGTCCACCCCCTCAGGCCACAGTTCCTGTCAGAAAATCTGCTCCTGCATGGGCTCCTCTCCATGGGATTCCATTCCTGCCAGGGCCCTGCTCTGGTGTGGGCTCTCCACAGGGTCGCAGCTTCCTTCAGAGCACATCCACCCGCTCCAGCGTGGGGTCCTCCACAGGCTGCAGTGTGGACATCTGTTCCGCTGTGGTCTTCCATGGGCTGCAGGGGAATCTCTGCTCCGGCATCTGGAGCCTCCTCCCCTTCCTTCTTCACTGACCTGGGTGTCTGCTGGGCTGTTTCTCTTATATTTTTCTTGCTTCAACCTGCTGTTGCACGGCATTTTTTTACCCTTTCTTAAACAGGTACCCAGAGGTGCCCCCAGCTGATGGGTTCAGCTTTGGCCAAGGGTGGGTCCATCTTGGAGCTGGCTGGAATTGGCTCTGTGTGACATGGGGGCAGCCCCCCATGTCCGCTCACAGAGGACACCTCTGCAGCTCCACCTTGCCCCACCACTACCAAAACCTGGACATGTAAACCCGATGTACCACGTTACTGGACCTAATCTTATTCTAAAAGAGGACTTTGCACATGAAAAAATGTCAATGTTCTGTGTTATCTTCAGAAACAGATACTGAACAAATCCAGTAACTTCCCTGCTCCTGTTCCCACTATTTCTTGTTTATAACCCTGCAGCCTGGCCTTTATGGGTGTGTGCTCTTAGGGTTGTGCTGATGTGTTTTGGGCTTTAAGCAACATAAATAACATGAACTGACTTAAATCCCATCAGAGCTGTGATAGCTGACAACTGTAAAATTTGTATGGGATGAATGGCTGGAAACTTTGCTTAGCCTGTGTGTAGTTTTATCATTTTATACAAAAAACTGTATTCTGTAACTACTATTGCAAAGTAAGAATTTACTTGAAAATTACTATTTCCAAATAACGCTTTAGTACTTAATTATGATAGGTAACCCTGATAACATCAGTAAAAATGCTAATTTTGAAGTGGAGATCTGTTTGTCCATGAGCTTTGCTAAATTAGAGTGTGTCTTCACCTGAATATAATCAGTGTTCTTTTACCTTTGAATAAATTATTTTTGTATTTATCTATTATGTTTTCCATTTAATTCCAAAACAATCATTGTCTTTCTTCTATCTCCCTCCATGTTCCCATAGGAAGCTCTGAATTCTGGGTTCATTGTAAACCATATTTTTCCTTCTCAGTAACTCAGTGTCTCTCTTAGAGTTAATGTGGGTTCTGGTGAGCTGCCGGTTCCTCACCAGGTTCTGCAGGACTCTGCGGTGGCGATACGGGGCGCTCCACTGTACTATTTGTTTACTGATAAGAAGCAAGGGTAGAAATTCTAGTGCCGATGTGCGGCATACCTGTGTGAGAGTGTCTCTTTGCAGTAGCTAGGTTGAAATGAACCTGCGTGAATTCATTCGGTACTGTTATTTGCCACGGCCCTTTTGTTTCAAACGTGACACCCGTCAAAAAGCATGCACAGAGCACTCTGCTTGCACCTTCTGTTTCCCACTGGGAGAGTGGAGAGGAAAAGACCAGCCATGGTTTATGTTGTTCAGTACGTTACTGGAAGAGCCTTGGATACATTAAGAATAGTAGGTAAGGACCTGAAAGGAACGCTGCCTGGCTAATTTGTGGTTTACGTTTTGTGCCAAAAAGGCCTATGTTGCCAGCTGTGTGCTTTAATGGTGTAACCTGGCTATAGCAGTTACACTGAGATCATGATATTAGGTATTCTCACTTGAATCCATGGTCCTGAAGCTTATTAAACCTGGGTTAAAACTGATTTGTGTAGCAGTCATCAATCCAGGATTATAACAAAAGCAAATTTACCCACGCACAGTTGCAGAAGAAAACCTTGACTTTATGCTGGACAGCATAAAGAATTCTAGAAAAAGTTTTGAGAGGATTTAGAGATGTTTGGGCATTTTTCCTTTTCTCCTTCTATCTCAGTCTAGAATTTCTAAGTGATCTCTTGAACAGGTAGTTGGCAGTATTCTGTTGGTGAAAATGCAAATGAAACATTTGGTGTACGTTGGTGTGCTTCCTCACTTGTCCCCTACCCTTTCCTTGCCCACCATGTTTTCAATTCAAGCTAATTTATAAACTCAGCTTAATACAACCGATTTGTTTTAGTGGTTCCACGTTTAATCTTCAGTGGCAGCGTTGGCCCCGTCCCATCCTCATCCTGCTTCTCATGCTGCTTCAGCGTAAGCAGGAGTGCCTTTGGTCAATGAAGCAGATCGGGGGCTGAAGGTGAAGCTTGGGTGAGCGGCAGAAATACATCCATGGCTCAGTCAGTTTGCCAGTCTCATTCTGTGTCTATACCCCGCTCCCAAACACGTGCAAAGACCAACTTGGTCACTTGTACTGGCCCAGAGCGCTGCGCTTTGTCGGGGTCAAGAAGGAGCAGCGAGGGAACAGAGGGCGGTTGTAATCGGCACTGTTGAAAAATGTAAAAAATAGTCTTTTTTAGCAAGTATGTAGCTTGAGTATTAGGAGATTTGTTCACTCTTGACTGTGGTAAATTGATTTGCTTAATAAAAGGAGAAATTCAGTACTTGGAGTTCTATTAACTACCTGACATACCAGAATTAGATTTGTTAATTATCCTTCGTGATGATGGTATAAAAAATGTTACAAAAGTTTTAGCCAAAATACAGAATTTGCATATCAAAGGAAGCTGCACAAGTATGTATTGAAATGCAGACTGGCAAAATGGCAATTATAATAAAACCAGGCTTAACATCATAGCCTTTCAGATGAAAGTGCACACAAGTGGCAAACTGCTGGCTAAATTTCCAGAATGAAGAGTTAATTTAGTAAAGCTGGTGGACTTTTATTAGGGAACCACTTTATAGTGGCTTGGCCAGTTAAATCTCTAGTGTGTATTGGAAGAACATTATGAAAACGTTACCTGCATCTTTGTATGAAGCACTGACAGTAAGGAATTAAGTTCTTCTGCAGAAAAGTGAAATATTTAATAGTTTCTGTACTTCTACATTTTATTGTAAAAGTGAAACAGGAACAGAATTAAGCCCGTGCTGGTTTAGTTAAATATGCAAGTGCTGAATATATATATATACTGGTGTTAAATTCATGGGGTTAAATGGTGCCTCTGATCTTCTTCAACAACCTAAAATCATGCCTCCCCTCAAATGGCAGCTGTCTAGAATCTATCTCAGTGTGGACTCACAGGGCTATTCTACCATAGGCTTTGTGTGATGATTTCCACGTGCTAAGTGATTACTTCAACCTAACTTAGGCTCGATTATTTTCTTTTTTTTTTGGTGGTAATGACTGTGATAATTTTCTTAAAGCAAGATGTTAATGCTTAGCATTTTAGAGATTTTTCTTGCGTGATAAACAAGCCTTGGTGCTCATAAGACATTCTGGTTTCTGTGCCTAGAAAAGGTATCTACTTTAAAATGTTTATATAGATCTTTTCCATTTCAGTCTAGTCTACTCACCATTGAACCCCAAGCTTTGAACTTGACTTTGTCCTTTTTGTTCTCTTGAGAAAACTATTCATTGTTTAACCCTTTGAGTTATGGGTTCTCAGCTCTTTCTTCAACCAGGAGTCTATGTTACTATCTTAGAATTGTTCCCCAGTGTGTCTTGCAGAGGAGAGGAGGGAGAGGACCTTGCTGATTTATTTCTGTGTCTTTCTTGCTTGCTTTCCCTTGCTTAGTGTGAAGGTAGTCCCCATGTTAATACAGGTCCGTTCTTCCTCTATACAACTTGCCTCATTAATTTTGAATGTATTACATTTCAATTTCTCATATTACGTAGGTGGAAGTCAGTCATGTCACACCACTGGCGTGTATGTGTGTGTATGTATGTGTATGTAATGTCACTAATTAATACTCCACATTAATAAATGTTTACTTGAATCCATTCTGTAACAACAGAATTGTCAATGGGAATATGTTCCCATTTAGAGAAAAGGAATTAATTTTCTATAAGATTTAGGCAAATTCTTTACTGGATTGAAACAAAAGGTGCTTGACCTTGCTTGAAAGAATATGTTATCAGGGAGTCACAGGTAAAGGTTACTTCAGCGATAAATGAGAATTAGCTTCTTTTTACTCACACCTCATTGACAGGAAAGTATTAAAACATCCTTTCAAAGTATTTATCCTTACGAGCTGTCTTTGAAGTTGTCTGATATACCTTAAGCTGCGCAAGCATAATCAGATTTTTTTTTTTTTTTTCCCCCCCAGTCGGTGTTATCCGCTGTCCAATTTGTGGTCAGGAATGTGCAGAGAGACACATCATAGATAACTTTTTTGTGAAGGATACCACAGAGGTTCCCAGTAGCACAGTAGAGAAATCAAATCAGGTAAGTGCATTAACATGTAATCAAGTTAACACCTTTTGGATGTGTATGCATATCCTTGGCTTCTTGACGTGTGGCCTTTTTTTGCTGTTCCTATGCAGAAAAAGACTTACTTAGTCATCACATGGGGTAGCTACTCTAGAAAATCATTTAAAATAGATGAAAATGCATGTGAAGAAGTTGGTTGTCTTATTCTAAACTATTTCTAATTGTTTATATAAAATTCCATCATGATAGCAAAAGGTAAAAGTAAGGAATAGGCATTAGAATAGGCATCGCTGTACTTTGGACAGGGCATTTGAAGCACTCTTTGAAGCAGAGACCTGAACACTACATCAAGAGATCTCAATGTAAAATGGAATCCTGTAGTTAAATTGACCTTATTTTTCTTATCTCAGCACTGACAAAACATGGCACTAAGTAGCCGCAGTGCAGTCACCAAGCAAAAGGCTCAAACTTCTAATTGAGGAAGATGGAACGTTGTAGGGTTTTCTTGTTTGTTTATCTTATATAGGTTGCCTCTTTTTCCTTTTGCAATTGAATAATAGCTATCTCATAAAACCAAAAACTGCTTATCTGAAGGATAGTAATACTGGGGTTTTCTTCCTCATGATGGTTTTCCAGGAGGAAAGTACTAGTCTGGAAGCAGTACCAAATGAATAATCACATCTGTGTAGGACCACAGCTTAGCAATCTCTGGTATCAAAATATTGCATGTCTTCATTTTTAGCTAGTGAGAGAGTATCTCAAGTATCTCAAGTATCTTTTTACTCATAAACTTTTTATTAAACTCCCGGAACTGACTGTAAATAATTCAGCCTCTTTATTATGTTGCTGCATTCTTCATAATAACAGTACCAAAAGGTTATTATGTCAATGCGGCTTGCATTTTAACTCATTCCCTAACATTTGGGTGGTGGTCTCCTTTTACTCTGAAAATGCCTCTTTCTTGCTTTCCTGTTTTAGGGACCTGTATCATTGTCTCTTGATACATTTGTTTTGGGGGCAGCTTCTTAGAGGTCCTTTATTGTGTAATCTGCTTGTCTCAAATGGTAGCTGAAATTTTTGCTTACATGGGTGAATGGGTATGTGTCTCAGGAACAGATACCTGCTCACTTACTGTTAAGGGCATAGATGTTGTCATCATCTTTGAGGAAGAGGAATTATGTCTTGAAAACCATTAAACTGTGTTCAGTTTATAAGGAATTTTGCAACTGGATTTCTGAGAAATGATAGACCTTACCAGAATCTGAAATTTAGCTGGGATTCTCTGGAAGTATAAGCAGTATTCTCTTAATGTAGAATAGTCTGAAGTTTGATTTTTTTGTGGTTTTGTGTGTGGTTGGTTGGTTGTTTTCCCCCTGGGTGTTGCAGTGAAAGATCCGAGTTTTGGAGATGGCTGTGAGATTTACACAAAGTCTCTCAATATTCTACCAGTAACATTGAGAAAATGAATAACCCCTGTTGTATTAAAAATTTGATCATAATTTTTTTACTGACTTTAGGAAGCGAAGCAAGATAACATATAACTTTGTTATGCAGAAGCAGTCCTGAATTTTTTTTTGGACCTATACCATAACCTCTGCTCAGTTATGTAAGAAGTCCTCTAAAATATTGCTTTGAGGAGCCGTGATAGAAGTAGAATTATTTTTCCTGGGTTTAGTGACAAAGTCTTTTTTTTTTTTTGTCTCCCCCACCCCGCCTCTCCCTCAAATTTTTTCTGCTTTCTGTGAAAGCTAAATGAGAAATTGAGGCTTTTGAGACTTGGATAAAGAATTGAATTGAAAATTCCAGAAGGGTTCTTTATATTCTTGAGGCTGGCCATAATCATGTAAAATTGGGCATACTTTGATGGGTCATGGGGCATCAAAAGTTGGAGTATCCACCAAACTTCCTGATGTCAGGATAAGTCAGGGACTTCCTTGGAACTGAGGGAGATGTCTTTTTTGTTTACCTTCTGATCTCCATCTGCTAGGGAGAGAGAGAGAGAAAATCCATGTATTTCAGCAGCTGGTTTGGAATCATCCCTTGTTGAGCGATGTGAGCAGCTTTCAGGGAGGTTCTTCAAAGCATTTGTGTTTCGTTAAGTTCTCTTCTTGGACATCTATCTTACTCTTCCATGCCATATTTCTCTCTCTCTCTCCCTAACAAAATCCAGCATGCTTGCAGTTCAGAAGGCATGTCTGTTCTTCAGCTAAGTTCCCTGGCTGAACTCAGCATACTTTCTGCAGCAGTTGAAGGCAAACCAGCAGACTTTGCTGAACCAGCATAGTAGTACATTCATGTGCTTTTCTGCTGACTTTTTTTTTTTAAAACGGAGCTGGATGTTTTGT
Organism: Egretta garzetta; assembly: GCF_000687185.1. Taxonomy (NCBI): domain Eukaryota; kingdom Metazoa; phylum Chordata; class Aves; order Pelecaniformes; family Ardeidae; genus Egretta; species Egretta garzetta. The sequence continues at coordinate 1,098,999 of NW_009258756.1, forward strand.
TGGATGTCTGCTAAGTGAGCATGTAGCTTTCCTCTCCAAATGAATGATGTGCAGTTTTGTTTTATTTGAATACACTTATTTTGGTATCACAATGAAGCTTTTTGGGCATTCCTTTGTACTTTGACATTGGAACCATAAAAAAAAGCAACACCGTTCTATAAAGCTGTCTGTTGTGGAACAGCAAAGTTAACTCAATAATAGTTAAACAGATCAGTGTCCTGTTGGGGAATATTACGAGGTTTAAAGAGGATACATCCTTCTAATTGATCTGTCTTGTTTTGCCTTTGAAGGAGCAAAGAGAAAAGAAAGAAAAATTGCCAGTAGCAAGATATGCAACACATCAGAGAAATTAAAGTGGAAAAGATACTGAGACTTGCTGGAAATACTGGATCAGAGATCATCCAAATTCTGTCAAAAACTTTGGCTATTTTATAGAAATTTTCTACTGAGATGGTTAGTTTGGCTTTGATAGTTTGGCAGCTTTAGCAGGATATTTAAGAAATTAGAATTAGAGGCAAGCTGTGGGTTCTGTGCAAGTGATGTTGTGGCTTAGAACCACTGGTCCATATCTATGACTAGCCTGTATATGTGTGTTGTCAGGAAGGACTGGTTTATTTCAAAACTGCAAAAAAAACCCCTTTCAAATTTGATGTTGGTTATTTCAGATTTAAAATGGTAATAATGCCAAAATAGTTTTTAGCATATTGAATTAAAACTTCAGGAGTGAATGGCATATCACAGGGCATGGCATTGTGGGGTGAGAAAAAGAAGTGGAACTCATTAAAGTGCCAGCCATCATCTATTTAAAATCATGTTTACCTTGTCTGAGCCTGATTTTGGCTGTTCAGTACCCTACTTACATAGCTGTGCTTCCTAGCGATTAGAATCATAGAATGTTTTGGATTGGAAGGAACCCCCAGAGGTCATCTAGTCCAACCCCCCTGCAGTGAGCAGGGACACCACTAACTACTGGGCAACTCGTTCCAGTGTTTCACCACCCTCACTGTAAAGAATTTCTTCCTTATATCCAGTCTAAACCTACCCTGGTTGAGTTTAAAACCATTACCCCTTGTCCTGTCACAGCTGGCCCTACTAAAAAGATTTTCCCCATCTTTCCTATAGGCCCCCTTTAAGTACTGAAAGGCCGCAATCAGGTCTCCCCGCAGCCTTCTCTTCTCCAGGCTGAACAAGCCCAACTCTCTCAGCCTGTCCTCACAGGAGAGGTGCTCCAGCCCTTGGATCATTTTTGTAGCCCTCCTCGGGACCCGCTCCAACAGGTCCATGTCCTTCTTGTGCTGAGGGCTCCAGAGCTGGACGCAATGCTCCAGGTGGGGTCTCACCAGAGCAGAGTAGAGGGGCAGAATCACCTCCCTCGACCTGCTGGCCACGCTTCTCTTGATGCAGCCCAGGGTACAGCTTGCCTTCTGGGCTGCCAGCACACAGTGCAATTACTACTGAAAATTTCAGGAGCAGAAGAAGTAAGCATAAAGAAAGTGTAAAACTCCCTCGTATATGCTCCACAAGGGCTTTCCTGGCTATCATTAAAGAGAACATTAAGGATTTTGTGCTGGCTATTAGCATAGGAAGCTTTCCAGAATAAAAGAAAGTAATGGGAAATGCAGTTGTGATCGTCTTGAAAGTAATCATTGTAGGTTGTGGGCAACTAGGACATAAATACTTTGAAAGAGCAGATCCTTTATAATTTTTTTCACATTATGATTTATTGAAAGACTGGGAAAAATTATTGGATGCTGAAGAGAAGTTTGAAAATAAAAATTAATTATACTTGATTCATAAGAGTGAGCGGAAAGGAGTTTCAAACCCAAGAGATGTTACTGAAGCTAAATTTGCTAAAGGGTAGACATGTGAGAGAACTGTAGGAACTTCACAGAAGAAAATTGTTTAACGCATGTGCAAAGCCATGAAAGTAAAAATGAGAAGTGTGAGAATGATGCAGAAGAGAAGATCACAGTGGTAACACTGATGTTGCTGCAGCATATTGAGCCTGCAGTGCAATTTAGTCTAGGTCCTAATTCTCATAGCTTCTGTGTCCAAAGGAGAACGTGTGTAAAAATATTTTTGATTGTAAGAATACTTTCTGTGTCTTTACCAGTTACTAACCTCAGAGTTTTAAATGTAGTAGGAATGAAGAACAGTTGAACTCTGTGCGAGATATTGGGAATGTAGGAACAAAGCAAGGTAACAAGAGTTTAGATCTGATGCTAGATCTTGATACTAAGATGGCAAGTCTAACTGGCGTCATAGAGTGATTAATGAGGACAATTTAGAAAAAAACGTTTCTCTAGCTTTGTATGGTGCCAGAGTAGCCACTATGTATTCTTTCAAAGAACAAGTAGTATGCTAAATAGCTTATCAAAGCTGTAGCCCTGGCCAACATCTTTGAAAACCACTGGTTTAGGGCAGTGGGTAATAGACTCCAGAAGAGTCACAATATGGTTTTGTCATGCTTTGAACAGAGGCAGCTATTGATGGGATGTTGATGGGGAAAGGAGGAGATGTTGATTAGGGTTTATGCATTTTGAGGTATGAGCATGTGGTTCATATTTAGAGTTACACAGAGGTGAGAATGTCCCAAAAGACAGGTGCTGTCTTTGGGGATTTTGTAGGTGTCAAGAGATCGATGTTTTTTGAATCCAACAGGGGAAACCATTGCATCTAATTTACACTGGTGAAGTTTGGAACATTAGTTCACTGAATATTCCTCTAGACTACTTTGCTCTCTTCCTTTGAAACTTGGAAACCTTTGCTTGCTTATTTAATCTCTTCAATACTCAAAGTATATTTAATTGGAAGAGTGGTTGGTTGCTACAGTAGCTGAGAAGACAGCTCTATTACCTCAACTCTTGCATGTAGATCTTTTTTTAAGTAAATAAACAAGCTTTTACAACAGAAAAAAATCATATTTACCTGCAACATGCTGAGTAATTTCAGCTTTCATTAAATTTGAATGAAGGCTGAATGAACAATTCCCAGGGTTATATATACTAAAACTAGTAACTGAGTTAAATATAATTACAAGGAAAACTCAATTAAAAAGATATCTGTCTAACTAGAATAAAGACATACAGGTTAACTAGGGAGAGTTTTCTTTGAAATCACTGAAGCACTGTTTGTATGAGTCACAAAAATAAGAGTGAAGTAAGTTTTAGGGTTTGTAAGAGTACAGCAAACATTTGCAGTGATTGTACTTCCATGTACTTTAGCTATATGACTTATTCCAGTAACTAGGATTTCTAGCAAAATTCGGGCTATATCTGAAAATACGTATTTCAAATAAGAAGCAGGTAGAAGCAAATCTAGTTTCTCCCTAGAAGGCATAACTATTTTGACAGCATGAGTTATGATGTATATGAAAAATTTTCGAAATCTGTTTCTCTTCCACGTGGTGGCTTTGAAGAGTTGGTATATATATTTTTGGACTACAAAGGAGAACTTTCAGTTCATTTGGCAGCACCTGATCATTGGTTATTGAATCACAGTCTTCATCTTATTCCAACTATAGCAGGTCAAACCATTTGAGAAAACCTAAAACATACTGAAAAAAGAGAATAGACAAAGATCTTGGAATCTGGGAAGAATGAATAACTTCTGAAATCCTTTGAAATTACTTAAGTGCCCTGGCACATAGCAGGATTATCTGCCTAAGCTTGCTAAAGGTGATCCGGAAAGGCCTTTGTGGGTTTTTTCTTGTTGATTTTGTGGTTGTTTTTTTTTTTTTTTACTTGAGTTCCTGCCCTTTTCTATTTTTTTGTTATTGTGTTGCTTCTTTGACTTAAAGAATGCCTGAAACACTTTTTGTTGTTGTTTTTTCTTTGCTTATTTTGTTTTCAGTGTTAGGTTTTTTACACTAGAAAAATAAATATCCAGTCTCTTATTCTCTACTGTAATTTGCAAAGCCACCTCTGGGTATCTGGGAGCACAGCATGATGACACCTCTCTGGCAACAAGACTGGTTTGAAAACCTCATTCTCATCCTGCAGTAGTTCACTGGCCAGTCAGCAGTGATGTAATTTATCCTGGGGCTACAATGATGTAATCAATCCAGTTTTACACCACCAGTCTTACAGAGGGTTGCACTGGCACACCTGAAAAGGCAAAGGAGAAAGGAGGGAATTTCTTTCATGGGAGTTCCTGCCAGAGAAAATGTAACATTGAAGTGATGCCTCAGTAATACTTGCTTGTTCTAATTTTTTTAAGAAGTTGTGCTGAGTCCTTAAGAATACTTCTTTTTTTTTTTTTCAAAATGTCATTGAAATTAAGGGTTAAGAGCAAGTAAAAATTTTCAATTCCCTGATTACAATTCACTTCCTTTAATTGCTTTACTTCCATTTTCTTGATTTTTTTTATGATGTCCTGACTTCGATATTCCTCCCTAGTCAACTAGTCTGGATAGGGCTAGAATTTTTTATTGTTAAGAAGGGGACAAAAAGAAAAAACAAGCAGAAGATAAAAAAAATTTAAGAGGATTTTTAAAAACAAAACTTTCAGGCCTCCTTTTTGTAAAGAAACAGAAAAAGGGGCACAAGCCCAATTTTTTCTCCTTTGCAGGTCACCTTTAATGAAAGGGAACCGCTTCAAACTCCAAGTGACAACAAGAGGGGTCAACAAGTCAACAACCCTTGTGTTGTAACTTCATTTCGCAGAAGATTTTTACTTTAAGAGGCAATATGATCCAGAAGAATAAGCACAGCACTGGGAATCTGGAACTCCTGTGTTCAAATTCCAGCTCTGTCAGTAACTTGCTTTGTGGCCTAGGGCAAGTTTTGTGCTAATTTTTCTCTTTTTCTTGAAGGGGAAAGTGGGACATAGTTCTACATATATATTATCTATCTGCATAGGATATAGATATTTGCTTCTTCCTTAATCTATATTTATCTTGTGTGGGTGCAGAAGTTGGATTTTTTTTTTAATCAGCCTGAAAACTAAACTAAAATCTAAAATTTTCTCCTTGTTGCTCCTGCTAGCAGAATTCTATCAGTGGGATCTGTAGGATATAGCAACCTTCAGATGTCTTGAGGCTTTTGTTTGCAGCAGTGCTAGATGTTGATAGAAATGGATGGTAGTTACCTAAACAAGTATCTGCATAAGCACGTTCATTATTTTTCCACAAAAAAGCCCTTGAAGGTATGACTACAGAGGTACTGTAAAGGAGGAGTTAAAAATGAAATGAATTGTGAACATGTGAAGTGGTGGTGTCTGTCATTCATAGTTTCCAACCTGTCCAAATTGTGAATCCGTAGGAATTTTTTCTTGTGTATATATTGTGCAGAGAGGTTTTGGTCTGCTATTAGGTTTGGTTTCCTTAATTAAATTTTTTTTTCTAGATCTCTTGGGTATAGTCCAAAGAGCCACAGGAATTAACAGGCCACAGTTTGAAAATTTTTATGCATTGGTTGCAAATCCGTTCTAGGGTAGCTTTACTGATAAGCTTAACTGGAATGCTGTCTTTTAAGTGGTGATGCAGAGATTCTTGAGAAGAACCCTGCTGTTCAATACTGTGTGTACTGCCTGAAACTCTAAGCAGGTGAACAGAAACTAAAATTAAAGCTTCTGTGTGAACTGAGGGAGGCTTCTAAAATCAGAGCAGTGCTGATCGTGTTCTGTCTTTAGTAAATATTTCACAAGAGCCTATTGTATATAGTAAACATTACATGGCTTCTAAGTGTGCAGTGTCAGGCAGAAAGTCATGGTTTGACTCTTTATCATGTCAGGTAAAGGTTTCAGAGTAACACTGATTAAATGACCACTTTCTTTGAAAAGTCACATTCAATTACTTCTATGCAGTTATTGATAACATTCCTGTATGTTGTGGTTTAACCCCAGTAGACAACCAAGCAACACGCAGCTGCTCGCTCATCCCTCCCCACCCCAGTGGGAGCAGGGAAAGAATTGGAAGGGCAAAAGTAAGAAAACTTGTGGGTTGACATAAGAACAGTTTAATGATTGAAATTAAATAATAATAATAATTTAAAAGTTGTAATTGAAAGGAAAACAACAAAAAGAAAGAGAGAAACAAAACCCAGGAAAAACAAGTGACACAACTGCTCACCACCTGCCGACTGATGCCCAGCCTGTCCCCAAGTAGTGATTGCTGTCCCCTGACCAACTTCCCCCAGTTTCTATACTGGGCATGGCATCATATGGTCTGGAATAGCCCTTTGGCCAGTCTGGGGCAGCTGTCCTGGCTGTGTCCCCTACCAGCTTCTTGTGCACCTCCTCACTGGTAGAGCATGGGAAGCTGAAAAGTCCTAGCCTAGTGCAAGCCCTGCTTAGCAAAAACTAAAACAGCTGAGTGTTATCACGTTAGTCTCATGCTCAATCCAAAACACAGCACTATGCCAGTTACTAGGAGGAAAATTAACTTTATCCCATCCAAAACCAGGACACTGTACCTCATGCAGTTTTCTGTTTCTCATTTCACAGTTTTTGGAAAACTGGAAAAGTGCACCGATTGTATATGAACAATAACTTCTGTATATTCCATATTTATTTTAACAGCTACCTTTTCTTCCTCACATCAGGTCTGCACAAGCTGTGAAGACAATGCAGAAGCTAATGGGTTTTGTGTGGAATGTGTAGAATGGTTGTGCAAGACCTGCATCAGAGCTCACCAGAGGGTTAAATTCACAAAGGATCATACAGTAAGACAGAAAGAGGAGGTATCTCCAGGTAACACACTTGATTTATAATTTTACGAAGAATGTGTGTCTGCATTGGAAAACTGTATAAGACTGCCACGTTTCTTTTTAAAGTGCTAAATTTCAAAAATTGTATTCCTTATTCCTAGTAAATGTGAAAGGACATATTCATTATGATATAACCCTTTGGTGCGTATGTGCAGTGGTGGGACTATGTTATTCTTCTGCTTGGGAATGGATATGTTTTAATAGTTTCTTGTCTCCCAGTCATTTATTTCAATTTCATTGCTGAAGGCTGCAAGCATTTGAACCAATTCTGGTGTTTGGCTGCTCTCCATCTAAGTGGATCTCTTAAATGATCCAGCTAACAAAAGAGGAAACTTTTTTTTAAGCATTAGATACATTAGAACATAGCTACTGAAAAGGGAGACTTTGTCATGGCTGGAGGTGTGGTAGCTGTTTTTCTGTTAGATATGCTGCACAGTGATAAGAAACCCTACAGACTGGTATTTCATATGATTTTTATGTAAAGTGTTTTAAACCAATAAATACACTTAGATGTTATATTTCCCCTGGAATGATTGCAAATTATTGTCTAGACTTTAGAGATCAGCTGCAGAAAATACTTCTTTGTGCAGTTGGCTCCTTTAGTTTATCTAGAGATCTACGAAATGGTATATATGAATTTTATTGTTGTATACTGCAGTAAAAGGAGCACTAATAGATTGTATTTTTTAAGCACTCCGGTAACAAAGCATGCTCTGTTAGCAATAAAGTGTGCTGGAATTCACGGTTTAGCTAAGTATATTTTAAGTTTGAAATGTTTTGCCTTAGAAATTAAAGAGAGGTATGTTATGAATTGAGGTGGTTTTCCTCAGTAGGATCTATGATAATTTGGGTTGAAAGGGGCCTCAGGAGAACATCTAGTCCAGCCTCCTGCTTCAAGCAGTCAACTGTGAGGTCAGATCAGGTTGCTCAGGGCTTTATCCATTTGGGCCTTGACAACCAGCAGCAATGGATGTCGTGTGCAGTTTCTCTGAGAAATCTTGACTATTCTCATGGTAAAAAAGGTTGTACTTTCATTCATTGAGAACCTCTTTCATTTCAGTTTATGCCCATTGTGTCTTGTCTTTTAGTGATTTTGTAGGATAATTATAAACATAGTAGGATCTGACAAATGTTCTACTGGCTTTAATAAGTCCATTGGACTTGCATGATTTATCTTATAAATATATACATTATTTTTGTAAATGATGATATATTATTATGAATATATCTATTATATATCTATTTTCATTCCACCATATCTAGTCCTTCATATATTATTATAAATATATCTATATCTATTTTCATTCCACCATATCTAGTCCTTTGAATTTTATATATAATTTGGGCTTTCACTTCTGTAAGCTTTATTGCTCGAAGGGTAGCTTCCACTAGGATACTTTAGAGACCTACACTATATTCTGTATCCCACTTTTGGATGCGGTTAATCAAAAGTGAGTATTGAGTGTACTTTCAGGAGAGGACAAAAGTAGTAGGCAGAAGTGTCTGAGTGTTAGGCTGGACATGGCTTGGTGGTAGGAATGCTCTCTGTGCATTCAGACCTCCTCTGAGCCTGCTGGGCACTTTAAAAGAATTTTGACTTGAAGGGTACAGATCTGAAAATAAGTGTTTCCAGGTTCCATGAAATAAGTGAATGAATGGGTGTGGAAAAGAGACCTTATTGATCTGCATTGAAGGATGGCTGCAGTGTAAAGCCAGTTTTCATTACAGGCTGTATAATCTTCATGAACTTAGTGTCCAACCTAACTCAAAAGAAATTAGTCTTTGTCAGTTAAATTGTTTTAAGAACAGATTTCATTTTTATCATCCAATGGTGTTTTCTATGCCCTTTGGTATTTGCTCACTAGAAACTGAAGAGAGACCTCTCTCTCACCCATTTAGAATGGGGTCTTGAAGGAACATTAGCACCTTCTGGTTATTGTGTTCTGTATGTTAAAACATACGCTTTTGAATGTCTGTTGTCTTGCTGTCCTCAAACCCCTTTTCACCCAGTTGACTGAGAAGACAGAGCAACGAATTAAGTCAGCAATCTCCTCATTTCCATTTAAGAAAGGAACTTGCTGGTTGTGCAATGTCTTTTGCAATCGCAACAGTACTGGTTACTCCTTTTGTAAGTAGTTTTATGGGGCCTTAATAAGTTACGGTAAAATAGGTTCTAGACATTTCCCATGAGAGAGGGAGTTAGCTCCGTGCTTGATCAAGAGAGAGACATTGCAGTTTGAGCTTACAGCTGTTATATTCTTGATTAGGTGGCCCGATACACACTTCTAGCATCTAGGTGAGGAATATGGTAAGGAAAAGCAGGAGAATGAAATAATTTCAAGAGCCTGGACTGACATCTTCCTTTATTCAACAGAGGCAGTTGGTGTGACCAGTCAGCGACCTGTGTTTTGCCCTTACCACAAAAAGGAGCAGTTGAAGTTGTACTGTGAAACCTGTGACAAGTTGACCTGCCGAGACTGTCAGTTACTAGAACACAAAGAGCACAGGTATAGAAGCAAAGTATATGTTTTATGCTACTGCCTTATAGGAAGATAGCTTGAAGTTGATGGTAGCTCTAGCTGTGTGGAATATAGTCCGGTGAAAAAAGTGCAAAATAAAATTTTCTGCTCAGAAATGAAGCCCACGAATAAACAGAGATTGTGTCCAGAAGAGTGTGGCTGATGAGTGTGTGATAGTTTAGAATAAAACCTAATTCTTCCAGTTTTTAAGCTGGCGACTTAAGCACAAGACCTTTCCTGTCAAGTTATTTGGGTAGAATTTGTTGCTATGCAGCTCTTCAGAGAGTCCTTAGAAAGCGCAGGGGCTGTGTTATGCAACTGTACGCTTATGTGTAATTTCTCCATTTGTCCTTCAACAAGATGATTATATAACGGAGCATTACCAAACAATTTCAAAACAAAGCAAATGGGCATTTTTTCTGTGAAGAGCCCTTTAAAAGGAAGAGTAAACCTACAGTTTGGCTATACTGTACTTTGAGAACACCATTGATAACAGTCAAATTTTTGGGTTGTCGTTCTTTGGTCATCTCTTACTGGCTGCCGAAGCTGAAAAGCATGATTATAGACAACTTCTGAGTACAAGACAATAATCTTGGTCTGCAACAGATGTACTCTTAGGTTAAACATTAATATGCTCACTATACCTGATGCAACCACCCAAAAAACTTGCTTGCCTGACTGGGTTAACATCAGTAGGTGGAGAAGTGTTGGCCACTGTTGCTCCTTAGAACAGGTTAAACCTTGCTCTTGCAGAGCTGCAATCTTCCTCTTCAATTCTCTTTTTCTTAGGATTTATATCCCTTTCAGAACGTGCCACCTCTTTTTTTTTTTCCTCAAATTGTTGATGATTTCAGTTGTTTGATTTACAGTGTTGCTGACTTCTACTGACTCAGCGATCTCTCTCCTTCTGTTTCTACATCCTTATCTTGCACGAAGTAATAGCTTACATGCACTTTCACTTACAAAGTGATGGCTGCAGCACAGCATTAATTTTTCTTTTGTTAAAATTGGGCCATGGTCATGCACTATCCCTTCTTATTTATGAAAATAATAATTCTCAAAACATAAAATAAAAATTATGGGAAATACACTATAAATTCAAATATACTATAAATATGTCAGCATTTGCTGACATATACTTCCATGAGGACAGTTAAATTCTGAACTTGAGCAGCATCTTTCTTCAATTAAAGCTGTCTTTTGTAAGGCACTCTGCTTTTTAGCAAGTATGTCAGACCTTTAGCATGTGTAAATACTCACTGTTATTTACTGCAGGTACCAGTTTATAGAAGAAGCTTTTCAAAACCAGAAAGTGATCATTGAGACACTAATCACCAAATTGATGGAGAAGACTAAGTACATAAAATATACAGGGAAGCAGATCCAAAACAGGTATGTATTAGATTTTGAGGTTAAAACTGATACAGAGAGCAACTTTATATACACCGTAATTTCTTGAAATGTTTAGATTAGTGCATTTTGAACCCCTCTCCTTTCATACTTCCAGAAAGAGAATTTCTAAAATCATCAGTTTGACATAGTGACTGTTGCCTGTTTAATGAGCTTGGTTGTGTTAGGTAACTCTTCTGTTCAGCCTGTCGACTTAATGGGCAGCAATAGCTTGGGTGCAACAAAACAACTTATGCAATAAAGACAGTAGAAGGCAGTCCTGTATTCTTCCCCACCATCAGCACACTTATTTTCTTAGTGTAGTTCCCTCTTAGAAAGTGAAAGGCTGTGACTCATGTTTTCATAATGCTTGTGACACATATTTGAAGATTTATGTAATACTTTTATGCTTGGGGCTTTATTCACTCGGTACTACAAACCTAGGGGAAAAATAAATCTGTAAAATGTGTGCTGCAGCAGGCCTTTGTAACTGCTCCTTCAACAGAGTTCAAAGGCAGTACCCAGGAAGATTCAACACAGTCTGGGATGCTGAGTGCAATTTGAACTCTTCCTCTCTCTTTGCCTGTCTTTGAGGATGGTGGAGATGGAAAAAAACAGCAGACGCCCTTCTCTTCTTTTGCTGCATCTAAGTGGTTATTCTCCCTTGCATCTTAGCAGGACTGGTTTTCACAAAATAAGATTATGCTTTGCTGTTACAAGTTCAAGCACTATTGTTGAAATAGCTAAATTAGAAAATCTATTTATTGTTTTGCTTCTGGAGTGTCATTCTACCTTAGGTGGAAATTACACTTAAACAGTTTTGATTGCCATGGACCGCTCCAGAAATGTGCCGGACAATTAGAAATCAGAATTTCAATTACAGTGAGCATTTAATTTTTATCAGTGGCAGATGTCAGTAATTTTACAGACTTAGGGCATTAGAATTTGCCACCAGTTAATTCATTTTATCATAGGTCACTGGTACTTGCTCTTTCTCCCAGTAATTTTCCTGACTATAAGTATCTGATGGTATATGTACTAATTGGTGCATATGATCAAGAAATATTGTAGTCTCTGCAGCTGAGTAGAGGGGGGTTTTTTACACTGTTTGAAGGGTGAGTTTGTGAGCTAAAGAACATGATTTTCTTTACTGTCTACTTACAGAATTCTTGAAGTGAATCAGAATCAAAAGCAGGTGGAACAGGATATTAAAGTTGCCATATTTACACTGATGGTAGAAATAAACAAAAAGGGAAAAGCTCTGCTGCATCAGTTGGAGGTAATTTCATTTCTATCATAAGAAACAAAAGTGTCAGTCTTAATATTTTTTTGTGGGGGTTCACATTAAAATAAAATCCATTTCTAGCATTAGTCACCTGTGCATGTCCTATCGCAATACCAAAGTGGAAAGATGTCCGACACAAGCCATAGGAGCAAGTGGGTTTGGCAGAGGAGGAGTGTTTGGTTTTTGGGGGGTGGTTGTTGTTTTGTTTATAATTATTATCTGTGTTTCCTGCTTTGTGAATCAGGGTTGTCTCTGAGCCCAGTTTCTGCCTCTATGATTTTGCAAGTCATAATTCTATGCGTCATGCATGAAAAGTCTTTCAATCAGAATTTTTCATAGATTCAGCAATCCAATAGCAAATCAAAGGAGAGAATTGTCAAGAATGGATACCAGGAAAAATATTACCTCCAATTGTGTTTTCAACAGTGTGTGTTTGTTTAAAGAGAGGCACACATAAATATGAAAATCTGTCATAAGAGAAAATTGGAATCTGCACAGAAAGCCCTGGTATCTTGAATAAATGTATACTGACTTTTCTGTTTGATAGTTGCAGTCAGGGTGCAGAGGTGCTTTTTAGAAGAGCTAAGTGAAACCACTTGGTCATTGTGAATTACAAATATGAAAGCTAATGCCTATTAACTGTAAATTGAACCCTTTGACTGGAACTGCTTTTCTACTTGCAGACTCTGGCAAAAGAGCATCGGATGAAACTTCTGCAGCAACAACAGGAAATGGCAGGTCTCTCGAAACAGCTGGAACATGTCATGAATTTTTCCAAATGGGCAGTTTCCAGTGGGAGCAGCACAGCACTACTGTACAGCAAACGCTTGGTAAGATTAGGAAGATAGCACTCTCCATTTGCTTAAGAGACTATAGTTAAGGCAGATACACATGCTTGTCAGTAATACTAGGGAAACAGACTTTTTAATGACTTTCTACTAATTGGAATATTTATATATAAATTTTCATGGTTTTCTCTTAAATGTAAATGCAGAGTGTTTCTAATAATTTAGCACTCTGGTCGTGATTTCTCTCCTGTTACACTACCATAGAATTGTTGTAGATCAGCAGAAGTAGGAACAACTCCTTTTGTCTGCAGTGAATACCATAAAGCCATGAAACCCTGGGAAAATTGTTGTGTGTCCTACATCATCATTGAGGTCCTTTGCAGTACTTGTTACAGCCTCTGAGTTCAGAGAAAGACGGTATTTAGATACCGCAGAGTCTGATATCCAGCATTTTAATGTAAAAATTAATGTATTGCTTTGTTCTGTCAGACTCATCTTCCATTAAAAGTCTTCAAAAACTGATAAAAATAAAGCTGAGGCTTTTGCTTGTCCATGCAAAAGTATGAAGCTAAATATTTCATTGCTATAATGGCAGTTAAGATCTGAGTGTATGTGGTCTCACTAAGCTGACTGCTCATGATGAACAGTAATCCTAAAAAAACTTGAAATAAAAAACAAACAAAAAGCTGACTATGATTTCTCTAGAGGTTACTAGGTTGTACTAGTCTGATGACGGAAATTTGTAACAATGCTGAGGAAAGATGCTAGATCCTTTTTTTCCAGTTCTTATAACTGGATCACAAAGTTTTTTCTTTATTTTCTCATTGCTTAGTTGAGAAGCTACTGGGGTTTTTTGTGGGGGTTTTTTTGTTGTTTTGGTTTCATTGTTTTTTGGTGTTTGGTTTTTTTTTTTTTTTAATACCCATTAAAATGCTGCAGGCTATAGCAGATAGTGGAATATTACTGGGTTTTATCAACTTACTTCAAGTAGTTAAATTCAGTTGGCCTGCCTTATACTGCCTCAGCAAGTAATATTTTTTAATTGAATAGAGAAAAAGGGCACCAAACTGAGTCATGTTGTTTATAATTGCTTAGTGTTGCTGCAAAGACTTCTGTTATATGAGTAAGAAAATAAGTTATATCGCAGGCTTCTTAATCTTATAAATATTATGCAGTTGAAGAAAAAGACCATCTAGCCCATAAAGCCTCAGCAAATGAGAAATATTTTTCAAAAGTACATATGAGCTTTAGGCCTCTGATTTTTTGCTAAAAGTTGGTGTTATCTGGGAGTTGAGTATCTAACCTGTCTGTGGACATCTGGAAAATCTGTTCCTGAACAGTGATGCATAGGAGACTTCTGCTCCGGCATATCCAACCACTTGAAACTAGGGGGGAGGAATGCCCAGCAGACCTAAATGCAGAGTTACAGCTAGGAGGCAATGCCTGTGCTTCAGGGAAATAGCACACTACACAGTTTGCGGGAAGACATCGGCTTCCCAGCCTAGTCCTCTAGCACGAACAAAACACTGGTGGCTACTGCTGTTACTGACAGGAGGTAACTAGTCTGGTCATGAGTTTATCTACAATATACGTGTGTGCACAATAGGAGGAATATATGGAGCAAACTGTGAAAAGAACTGTGTGCAGTCAGTATTGGTGACAGGACAAAAGACTAGAATTCGTATAGTGTAGTCTACTTCTGGTAGTGTAAACAGAAATCCTAGGAAATCTATATTCAAAAGAGTAGTGCACTTCAAATTGTCCATGATCATTAAAAAAACTTAGCCTTGCTAAATGTTTTTGTATCTGGTCTAAAACTGACCTGCCTAAAATTAAAAGAAAGAACTTGTAAACTGGAAGCTCTCGTAAGATTCTTATGTATATAATAACTAGTATCGTTTTAAACAGGTAAGATGATTTTGCCAAGTATGACTCTTGAACATTGCCCAGGAAATAATCTGTTAGTCAAGAAAAATAAGTGTTGAACTATTTTTTTTCTGTATCTGCTGTGTGTTATTCTAAAATCAGTGCCTGTGTTAGATATTTCTAGTGAAACAACTGCAAGAAAATATTTTCTTTCTAGGAACTAGATAAATACTGAGCATTTGATAGAGTATTCTGCTTGTGTAATGTAATCATAGTCCAGTCCTTTGGAACCGAGGAGTTGGGAGAGTCTGAAAATACCTGTGAATTTGAAAGTTTTCAAAGACAAAGTTTATAAAACCTGTTATTTGACTCTCTGAAGAAAACTTAAATTTGGAAAAATTTCTGTCTTTCTTTCTCAGTTCTCTAGGGGCTTGTTCAGGGGTTTTGTTGTTGTTGTTGGGTTTTGGGTGGTTTTGTTGTGGGTTGTTTTTTGGATTTTTTTTAAGACTTTTTATGCTGTTTGGATACATGGCTCTGGCCCCAGAGAAAATAAATCTTGTTTTGTTCCTGTTCTAGATTACATATCGACTACGGTACCTTCTCCGAGCCAGGTGTGATGCTTCACCAGTGGCTAACAATACCATCCAGTTTCACTGTGATCCTAGCTTCTGGGCTCAAAATATTTTCAATCTAGGTATGATAAAGTTTTATTAGCCCTTTGGCGTCTTGATCCTGTTTTGAAAGTGGCTTTCTTTTTATGAAGATAAATAGCCTCTGCACTATTAATTTCTTGGTTTACTTTGTTAGATTCATTTCCTTACCTGTAGAAGACATTTAAGTTCTATGGGAAAAAGTATTATTTATGAATACTTATGATAAAATGTTAACAAACTTGCTTGAATGGTAACACGTGACAGTGAAAACAGCAGCTTTAAGTTTCCTGGCAATACATGTGCCTTCTGGTTTCTGGAACAAGGAACACAATCTATAACCCTACTTTACATCCTAAGAAAGGATTCCAGAAGTCAGTCTCATTCTGCATCTTCCACCCTTTCTTCTACTTCAGTCCCATCTTCCCAAGCTGAAACCCATTGCAGCAGCATAACATGTTTAAACCCCCCCTCCTTTGCTCCTTTGTCATGCTGAACAATGAGCCTTGGAGAACCGAGATGAAGAGAGGGGGATAATGCCAAAGAAAAACAGAAGAACAGGGAAAAGAATGCTACTTTTCGACAGCTGTCTGGTTTTTAGATTGTCTTCCCTGAAGTTGTGGGATGGAATTCAGGAGAAAGTGTGCTTTTAACAGAGTTGCAAGTGTACTTCATCTTCAGTAGCCTAATAGATTTTGAGCTAGTCTCCAAAATGGTCTTCACATTTTTTCTTACAGCTATAAGTTGCTTGGGTTTTATGATACTGGTGAATTCCAGAACCTGGAAGCTTTACAGGTAGCCTGCTTGTGTGATTGCCTGAAAGCCTGAGTTTAATGGAGATAAGCATCCTAGGAACTCATCAGCTTAGAGGCAGGAATTAAAGCTTAGAGGTCTTTTTAGGATATTGACTGCTGTCATGCTTCCTTTCTCTCTCTGCTGTTAGCTTGATGGGCATTTTTGTTTTTGTCATGTACAGAATGCTTTGTGAGTTATTTTTTGGCACCTTTTCTGCCTTCATCAGAAAGTGAAGTCAGCTCTACAAATGTACAGAGAGATGCAAATGTACATTTCTCTGCAAAGGCAGAGAAAGAAAGTGTTATGGCAGTGCTTTAAGGCAAACAAACTCCTTACCCTACACACCAGGACACTGGATGGTAGCAGGGAAATTCTCCAAGTTCCTTCTTTGTAAATAATTTCCTTTGGGAAAGGAATCGAAAGTGAATCTCTTGTTTCCAGAAACAAACTGTCAAGCTGTGTGGTGATAACTGGGAACTGCTGCTAAACAGAGAAGGTGTTCGTCAAGAGGGGGCATTTTTCTTGTGCTTGGTTTTGGGCCTCTTTTTTTTTTTTAATATTTGTTTATTTAATAAGCTGCTAAAATATGTTCCCTTAAATTGTGAAAAGTGCTACAACAGAGATGGCACCGGTATAGATCAGCACAGGAGTTCTTGTAACAATTTATCTACTGAAGTGATAGAGAAACGTGATCTGGTTTTATCTATCTGGTTTCAGAAATCACAACCCTTAGGCTGTTACGTTTATGATTAGACATGTTCAATTTTTGTAGATAAACCAGGTTTAAGAACCACTGAAGGAAAAATAAAATAAAGTCTGAGTAAAGAAGCAAGTTACATTGGGAATGGCTTGAATTCTAGTCAGGCTGCATGTTGCTGACAGTGTGATAGCATCTGTACACTAATAGGATGGCGCTCTTATGGATTTCAGGATGTATTTAAGAAAAAAAAATACACTTAAAGTGTTTTAATTCCACAAATTGTATGATAACCCATGGTTTTCTTGGCTAATGGAAGGGAATCATTCTCTGTAGTACCTTTGGGTAAGTCGCTTTATACCACAGATGTTAAGTTTGGAAAGACTCTCAAAGATGTAATTAGACTTGGAGAGAATGCAATAAAAGTGTGGTATGGGTTTGACAGTTGATTGTAATACAGTCAATACCATTCTTTGTCAAGGTAATTTCTTTTCTAGAGAAAGAAAATAAAACAGATCTATTTTGACTGTATTGAAATATTTCATACAGCTGTATATGGGAAACTGTTATTAATTTGCATTTTTCTCTGCTTGCTTTATGGGAAAGATTGACTAGACCTGTTACAGGCTTAATAAAGGGTATTAAGCAATAGGTTGGTAAGGTTTTTTTCCATTTTGCTTAGCATATTTCATATTTTTGTTAATGGCTGCTGCTGTAGAATCATAATTAAAATGTATGCAACACCAAAATTACCAAGTGTCCATATGAAAATAGTATTGTTGATGTTAGCTTTTTGCCCTGCTCTACGCTACAGTATGCTGGCTGGCCTAGACTTGCCCTGTGCCTATGTCTAGGTAGGGGACTAGAATGACACATAGCTTCTCAGCTCTTGGGATGAAAAAGAGGAATATAAAATGCAAGAAGTTTCCTCCTCCTTCAGATAATCTCCCCCCAAATGAGCCAGCCTAGACTGTACAGGATCCATAGAGACTGATGGAAATGAGGAGAGAAGTGACAGATGGTGGTTTCCAGTTCTGCTGTAACTGGGATTGTCAAACTGTCATATGGTGTAGCTACCTCATGGGGTGAACTCTTCTGGTAAGCAGCCCCAAATCTCTGGGAGAAAAGGGAGTATGAGGTGTCTATCTCCCACTTGTACTGAAAAGCTGTTGTGTGATCTTCCAC